>NC_143511.1:75963750-76275917 GCF_031878675.1 Megascapheus bottae
GAAGAGGAAGTAAAGAAGTATTCAGTTCAAGGTGAACAGAACCCTGAAAACAATCCTGAAGTTCCCTCTCCAGGTTCTGTATTTCATTTCCTGTGACCTTCCTTCTCAAAAGTTGGGTATTTCGTTTGACATCCGAGTGCATTTATTCATACAGTCAACACACGTTCACTGAACAACACTTGTGCACCCATTCTTTTGTTCAGCTGTGCATTGGACAGGTAATAAATGAGCCATATAACACTTGGCCATGGAATGTGTAATGTTGAATGGAAGATGGCATTAAGGAAGTAAATGCACCGATACAACCATGATTACAAATATGAAGAAGTTCTCCAGAGAAAGTAAGAAACTACTGTGAATATTCAACAGCCTCTTCTTTTGTCTACCCCCTTTTTCCCTCTCCCTCCTCCCATTTCTTGCCCTGGTGTGCAGTGTAAAACAAACATGGTCTATCAATTTCTGAGACAAAAAAAACCAGATTGATCTCTGTTTTCACTCAAAGCAAAGAGTCTAGAAAATGATGTTAGAGAAGCTAAAGAATATGAAGGACATTTGGTTCATATTGCTTTCAAACTCAGTTATCCTTTCTGAGATGCTAACTCTGTTCACTAATAAGAGGATGATATTTAGATAATAAGCTGCCAAGTATATGCTCATGACAGACACTACAGGAACAGGCATTAACAGAGGTCCTATAAAAAAGCCAAATCAGGGCCAGGAGTTTGGTCTAGTGGTAGAGTGCTTGCCTAGCATGCATGAAGACCTGGGTTCGATTCCTTGGGACCACATACATAGAAAAAAGCCGGAAGTGGTGCTGAGGCTCAAGTGGTAGAGTTCTAGCTCTGAGAAAAATCCAAGGACAGTGCTCAAGCCCTGAGCTTAAGCCCGGACTGGTTAAAAAAAAAAAAGCCAAACCAAACTAAGATCATTTCAATTTTCCAAAGAACCAATCAACTCACTATCTTCCTTGTCATTAAATTCATTTACATAATGATGCCTTACAGTAAGAATGAGAGGGAGAGATAAAGAGAAAAAGTGAGTGAGAAAAAGAGTGAAAGTGAAAGGGGGTGAGGGAGAGCAGTATGGCATTTAATGAATGAAATAGGAAGAGAGGGAGCCAGTATTCATGTTTTTGCTGTTCTGTCCCTAACTAGCCAAGCACTAACAATCCAGTTACATGGGCTTCAGTTCTTCAGCCATAAAAATGTGGATAATGATCTCACAGAAATGTGGGAGGTAATATATGTAAATTAAATTTCTGTTGTTTCAAATTACTCACTTTTAATGTAAATGAGGCAATCTATGCAAAGTGTTTAAAACACTACCTGACACATAATAAATGCCTACTAAATGTTAGTATTCACTGGCTATTACTACCTACACATATTTGATAATCCCATTGTGAATAACAGAGAATGTTTCCTTGTTCAAATATGGTCTAGAAAAAAAATACAATAACCAAAGCTCCTGCTTAAAGCTACATATTAGCCTTGGATATCACAACACAAACAAAAGCCTTGTTCTATGACTCATTTCTACTTTCCTAATTGCCTGCTCCTGCTCTGGAGCTCAGCCAGGAGTCAGTCTTTAGCCATGCCACAGATATGGCCGCATCAGATTGTGCATAAACAAGAACACACGGCTCCTGGTGCCTCTAAGGACCGCAGAGAAATGGCATTAAAAGTGAGTGATTTGAAACAACTGAAATTTAATTAAAAACAAAATTAAAAGTTGTTCCAAGCCTGGTGCTTCAGCCAGCAAGACTCAGAGGAAATTACTAAGTGCTACTAATAGCTGGATCCAATTCACCAGCCTCTGTGCAGAGACAGTCTGAGCGAAGAAGATGCATACCTTTTAGATGAAACAATTAAAGATCACTTCTGAGAAATAATCATGGTCAGTATCCCAAGGCATAAAGGACCATTAGTGGCTAGTGTGCTTCTTTTGGACTTATTTCCATTACAGCGAAATACTCTGAGATTCCCCAAGTTGCATTTTTCTATAGCAACGCAGAAGGGCAGTTGTTTGGAAACTTACTCCTAAATACCCATTGCCTGAAATTCCATCTTTGGAATTTATTCATCCTCTGATACAGCAAACACTCAAGTTATGGGGTATGCTTATTCACTTCAAATTACAAGCCTAATACTGTCACCAGAAGGGTGAGTTAGCTTGCTGAAGGAATGCTATGAGTCAGGGACTGAAGGACTAACACCAGAGAGACTGTTTTGAGACACATACATAGAGGTGAGTCTGAGATACCCCTAACTCTCCAGACAACAGGGGGTAACAATAGACTAAATACACATGTATTCACTAGGCAAACATTCTATCAAGATGAAATAGGGTCATGTAGATAACACCTAATACACCACCTAGCACCTCAGAAATGACTTTTATTTATGGGCCAGGAGTTTGGCCTAGTGGTAGAGTGCTTGCCTAGCATGCATGAAGACCCGGGTTCGATTCCTCGGTACCACATACATAGAAAAAAGCCGGAAGTGGTGCTGAGGCTGAAGTGGTAGAGCTCTAGCCTTGAGAAAGTCCAAGGCCAGTGCTCAGGCCCTGAGCTCAAGCCCAGGACCGGCAAAAAAAAAAAAAAAAAGAAATGACTTTTATCTGTTGTTTTAATTACCTAAGATTATGTTTGTTGGCATTCTAGTCATGAGTTGTTTTGGGGAAGGGGGAAGGATAGGACTGAAAAAGGGACTGAAGAGTTCCAAATTCCAACATGATACCTTCATGTTGAGTTTGGAAAGCCAACCTTCCTTCCTTCCTTCCTTCCTTCCTTCCTTCCTTCCTTCCTTCCTTCCTTCCTTCCTTCCTTTCTCCCTTTCTCCTTTTCTCCCTTTCTTTGGGCTTGAACCCAGGGTCTGGATTCTGTCTTTAAGACTGGTGCTCTACCACTTGAGTCACAGCTCCATGTCTGGCCTTTTGGTTATTAATTGGAGATAAGAGTCTTACAGACTTTCCTGCCTGTACTGGTTTCAAGATCTCAGATCCTCATATCTTAGCCTTCTGAGTAGTTAGGATTACAGGTGTGACCCACCAGTGCCCAGCTTCAAACCTATATTTTTAATGTTCCATAGATTGTGGAAGATCCTCATGGATCTTCTGAGATCCATTTTGTTAATAACAACCATCTCTTTCTGCCCTGATTTTCATGGAGTTCTGGAAACATGTTTACTGGGCTCAAGGCTAGTTTTAAGAAGTCTACTTAATTGCTAAATGAGGTGACCTAATGTGGGGGTTTTAAAATAACTCTGTAAGATAATAATACCAGTAACATGACTAAAGAGTTCAGAATTGTTTTATGAACTTTTTTGGTTTTGATGTTGTTGGTACTGGTGTTTGACCTCAAGGCCTCACTCTTGACTGAACAGGTCCGTTCTCTAAGCCTGTTGCTTTCATTATTTTTATTAAGGTCTCACTTTTGTCCAAGGCCAATTTGGAGCATTATCCTCATACTTTCCTGATATCTGGATGCCATCATGCCACCATATCTAGCCTTTCATTGGCTGGGATGATGTCTCTTGAACATTTTGCATAATATCTTCAAATCACCAGCCTCCCATTCTCAGTCTTCCATGTCATCATGTCGCTAGAACTACAAGCATGAGCTACTTGGCTTGCATAGGTTTCTTGCTGTTGCTGTTTGTATTTTTCTCCAGTGAAGAATAGATCTTCATATGCTGAGCTTCACTCTTGCATTGGATAGTCTGACCGAATGTGGAAGTTATTAAATGTTCCTGCAAGGAGTGCACCATTTGGTCAAGAGACGACAGCATGCTACAACAGAGCATCATCAAGGTTGAGATGAAAACACACAAGGACTTTTGGGAGCTCAGAGCAGAGACACTCATCTCCTTTCCAATGTCATATGGTCACAACCGAACTGAGTGCTGAAGCACTAAGAGACAGGTGTTACGGCCAGGGCAGGGGTTGTACAAAGGAAAAGGATTTGCCAAGGAGCACAGGGGAATCTGGGCCTGCTGAAAACATCCATTACGTGAATGGATGTGGTGTGAGATGCTTTCAGTGTGGAACAGGCTGAGAGATAGCTGGAAATAGTTTCCAGCTCTAACAGACTATGATTTAGAACACCGCCAAGCTAGCTTCCTGGCAATAAGCCCACTGAGAGCCTTCACCTCTGTGCCCATGCTCTCCCTGTGAAGGTCCCACTTTTTAATTGATTACATATCTCAAATATGACACCAGCTTTCATCCCCAAGTCCCCTGGCTCATGCTTCTAAGTCTAGTACTGAGCACGTGAATGCTACATTGGAATTTTTGCAATGAATAGCCATCCCTTAAGTTTCACACTCGAGGTTCATATTGGCATGTTATGTGGGTGTCACACACTATCATTCTGCTTGTGGTCCATCCTGTCCTAAATAGAGAGGTGAGACATTGCCTGAGATCTCCTCTATCCTCCCTTCTTCCTCCTCTTCTCACCCCACCCTTGTCGTCTTTCCCACAAATGTAGCCAAGAGATAGGCTTCTGGACTCTTGATTTGTTATCTAGAAGATCGTGCATGAACAGAATTGACATGACAGATAGTACTTGAAAGTGCTTGCCATCCTCCAGGCCTCTGCAGTTCACAACCATCATTCAGTCTCATGATAACAGTCTGAATTTTAGAGCACTGGCATCCTCCTATTTCCAAAGATAAAGCCAGATTAGGGTTTGATGCTATGGACTTTAGCTCTTCACTATCATATCTTACAACTTCTTTTTTTTGTTAGTCCTGGGGCTCAGACTCAAAGCCTGAGCATGGTCCTTGGGCTTTCCTCAAAGCTAACCACTTCCGGCTTTTTCTATAATGGTACTGAGGAATTGAACCCGGGTCTTCGTGCATGCTAGGCAAGCACTCTACCAGTAGGCCATGCTCCTGGCCTCTCACAACTCTTAAAAAGGCAGGTTATCCCATCTAGATCCCTCTTCTCTTGGTCTTGACACCTTATGGTCTGGGGTCAGCTGCTTGGGGCTACCAGGAGGAGCATGAGATATCCTCTGTCAATTTTGTCCCAACTAAGCCTCTTAACTATAGTCAACTGCTACATTTTCTTGATTTCAGCTGAGAAGGGAATCTCTTTATCTTCAGTCTCATTGCTAACATCCTGATCAGACATCTGTGTGCCCTGAAGAGGCTTCAAGTAGCACTGGAAAGGATTATGACATACTGAGTATTAAATATGCACCAGGCAAGATTGTCCTTTAAAGGTGGTTTACCATGCTGTCCCCCCATCACCGATGCACAAACAGAGGCTGAGAATCTACATAATTGGGAATATTCAGACTCAAGATTTTAAACCCAGGGAGTATGATTTTTATATCCTGGTCTTAAACAAATTACACAGTAAACAAAATCCTGCAAATATTTACTGAGTGCAAGAAAAGGAAAATGTTCAGGGAGGACCGACTTATATCAGTGGGAGTGGTGACGATGATGATGATGATGATGATGATGATGATGAGATGATGACATGATGTGATTATCACAAAGCACTTTCGAGTATCCTGCTAAATACAGAACTTCACTCCTCTCATTCTTACAACTCTACAGACGGAGGAATAAGCCAGGTGGGTGAGGTAATATTTGTGACATGAGTAGGCTATGAATGCATAGAGACCAGAATTGAACCAAGATGTGTCTCACTCCTACGGCGTGAATTCTAAATTATCCAATTTCATTGACTTTGACAAAAACAATGGCAACTCCAATACTCCTTTAAAAAATAAAATCCTTCAGTGGTGCTACAATAAGCACCCACTTCCAGGATGAAAGCACAACACAAGAGTGGAGGCAGAATGCTTGGCTAATATGTTCCAGGCTCTGCACTCAAGTTTCAAAATTATGAACTCTTGTTTTTAGTTTTCTGTGAGAAGGCTTGAACTGAAAGATGGTGTTCTCCCACCTGAGTCACATCTCCACTTCTGAATCTTTTTTTTTTTGCTAGATAACTGGAAAGTCTTGTATTTTTCAAATTGGGTTTGCTTGGAACAGTGATCCTCAGATCTGAGCCTCCTGAGGAATCAGGATTTTAAATTTCTTAAAATAATTAAAAATAAAAAAATAAAATTTTAAATTTCTAAAAATAATTAAATCAAAGAAAATCCAATACACACACACACACACACACACACACTCATATTCGCGCGCTCACACACACACACACACACACACACACACACACAGAGGGAGAGAGAGAGAGATTGAGAGAGAGAGAGAGAGGGATGCTTCCCCTTCTGGATGGTCCGCCCCTGAGTTCCATTCAACATCTCATGGAGTCCCAGGTCTCTGTACTCTCTTTTGCATCGTTTTCATGCATGCCATTCTCTTTATCTGGAAGTCCTTGTCTTCACTCATTGAATGTATTGCCAACATAAGGGCAAAATATGTGCTCTCGATCCTTGTCATCCACTTTCAAGTAGGATGAGGAAAAATTTACCCCAAACCTCATTCATATTTGCCCAGTGGAAACAGCCTAGACTTTTCTGGCAACCACACAGCCTCATGTTGTGTACTTTCTGTCTTCAGGTCATAACCTACCATTGAACGGAGTCTTCCTGTCCTGCTGCCATAACTTTGAAATTCATTTCAAATTAATTGATTTATATTTTATGCTGATCACTGGGCTTAAACTCAGGGCCTTCCCTAAACTTTTTTTAAATCTTTCTTTTTTATTGTGATGAATAGACGGGTTACAGTTATATTTTCCAGAAAAAGAGTGCATTACTTCACACACATTGATAGTCCTTCTCATGTTTTTGTCCCCATTTCCTTCCCTCCACCCCCTTCCCTCATCTTTTCCCCCCCTTCCATTTCCTATTTCAAATAAACAAATAAGCATATATACAATATGCCAGGTAACAAAGTTAGATACTATAACAATATGAGATTAACCAAAGGGCAACAATAGAGAAGAGAAATAACAGTACATGAAGAACAACAATCACACAAGATAAAGATCTTGTTTCATATCCTAGAGATCCTTTCATTTAGTCTCATCCTATATGACCTTATATACCTACATTTTGTGCTATTGTAATCCTATGTCAGGAGGGTCCTAGATTTGTACTAAATTTACAAATGAGGGAAACCATTGAGCCTATGTTCCTTTGGGTTTGGCTTACTTCACTTAATATGATTTTTTTCCAAGTCTTTCAATTTCCTTACAAATTGGGCAATGTCATTCTTTCTGATGGCAGCATAGAATTTCGTTGTGTATAAATTCCACATCTTCTTGATCCAATCATCTACTGAGGGGCATCTAGGTTGGTTCCATATCTTTGCTATGGTAAATAGTGTTGCAATGAACATCTTTTTTTCCCTTTTTTTCTTTTGGTAAGGATAGCATTCTACCATTAGAGACACAGCCCATTTCTGGCTTTTTGGTGGTCAATTGGAGATAAGAGTCTTAAGGACTTTCCTGCCTGGGATGGCTTTGAATCATCATCCTCAGATCTCAGCCTTCTCAGTAGTTAAAGTTATAGGAATGAGCCACTGGTACCCTGGCTTTCCATAACTGAAACAGCAGGAATGAGACATGTGAGGATGTGATTAGCTTTTGCTGACCATCTATCTATACCTGGTTATTTTTATAACATTCTATGTCTTATCCTTGCAACTACCCTATGAAAGATGAGCTTAAGGCTTTATTTTTATTGACGGGATGATGGGTGGATCAGAGAAACGGATGGTTCATCCAACATCCATCATTAGTAAGGAGAAGTTTATAGATTGGAACTTGAAGCATTCTGCTTCTAAATATCATGTTCCTCCCACCACCTCACCTATCTCTAATGCTAACTGCATCTGAGGGTGTCACAGAATTTGATTTCTGGCTCTGGGGCAGACACTCTGCAAATGTCAGCTTAAAATCAGGAATCATGGACTCATGCACAAGGTTCAAATTCAAGCCATAGTTGAAGCAGAGAGAAGGGAGAATCCAGAGAGAATTCACGGTGACCAGGGCCTCGGGGACCGCTGCAGCTGAGGTTGAAACACCCATGTTGTTCACAGAGATTCAGAAAGTTGCCAACATCTTCTGGAAACCCCAAGGCTGTGCAGCTGCAGATATATTTGGCTTAGATAATCCAGAGGGACATTTGGGGGAAGAAATCAAAATAGCAAGCCTTTGCTGAATACCAGGACTGGGAAGGGTGAGCAGGGATGCAAAAGTTTTAATTATTCCTCCCATCTTATCATTTCCCCCCAGAATACAATGCATTTTCCTCTGCTCATACTCTGGCTGGCAACAGGACACATTCAAGGTCCCGTGGCATCTGGGTCTGAGAGCTAGGGATGGGGATATATCTTTCTAACCAAAGCCTGAGCTTTCCAATACTTTCTTTTTCATCCAGACAGCCTTGGGAGGTTGCAGTCCCTGCAGAAGCTTGGCTGTGATCCTTCTAAGCTTTCTACAAATGGCAAGTTGTGGGATGTGGAAAGTTTGTTCAGCTGCCTCTGTTCCCAGTATCCTTATTCAAGAGCTGCTAGTAGCAGATTGACCTACACCACTAAGCAGAGAGTAATGGGGACAGTAACGTGGCATTAACGGGAGGTCTCATCCATCAAGAAATATTCATGTGATATTTTGACACTTAAGAAAAGGACAATGGACAAATCAGAACAAGTAGCAAACCCTCCAACCTTACCTGCTTATCATGTCTTTGTATTGGGGACCCCAACATTGTCTCTTCAGGTAGTTGTAAAAACACCAGCAAATAATTGTTTATTATAGTTACCGGTTTGGCCTAGTGGTAGAGTGCTTTCCTAGTGTGCATGAAGACCCAGATTCAATTTCTCAGTATCACATATATAGAAAAAGCCATAAATGTTGCTGTGACTCAAGTGGAAGCACTCTAGCCCTAAGAAAGCCTAAGGATAGTGCTCAGGGCCTGAGTTCAAGCTCTAGGACTGGCAAAAAAAAAATCCTAGTTTGGTAGAAAGTGCCAGAATTTTACTATGCTACCTAATTATATTTTGGCCACTATTACATGGCTTTCTATCCTGTCACTTCCTTCCCTTCATAGACACAGTGACCATTCTTCCTCCCTCCACCTCCATGAGGTGAACTATGTTTAGCTTCTCCACATTGAGAACATGTATTTTTCTGTCTGGGCCTGGCTTATTTCACATCATGGCCCACCGAGTTTTTACCCCAGCATTTCTCCCTCTACTCTTAAGAAGCTGCAAGGCAGGGAGAGGTTCTAAGTGGTGTCTTGGTTCTCACCTATGGTCTACAATGAGGAAACTGAGGGACAGAGTAGTTGACATTTGCCCAAAGTTATGGTGAATTCCCAGAAAAGCCAGACGTGATTTTGTTCACTACACTCCCACTTCTCATGACCTGTGGGGACTAACTAAGTTGAAATAGTTCTGATCAATCCCTTCTTGACCGTGTGACACTGAAGTGGGTTCACATGACTTTGAAACTCTTATATGTCCTTTATTCATTTATTTATGTAGCTAGTCCTGGGGCTGGAACTCAGGGCATAAATTTTGTGCCTGAGTTTCTTTGTGTCCAAGGCAGAGCACTACCACTTAAATCATAGCACCACTTCTAGCTTTTTCTGCTTATGTGGTACTATGGAATTGAACCCAGAGCTTCACACATGCTAGGCAAGCATGCTACCACTAAGCCACGTTCCCCGCCTCATCTGTTTTTTAAAATAAAAATAATCACAGTGCCAGCTTCATGAAATAATGGGATTAAATGGGGGCAATTCCTTGCAAATTTCTTAGCACAAGTATTATCTGTGGCACAGTTCTGTCAGTGTTTCCAGTCAGGAGTGCTGTTGGGATTGCACTAATGGGAAGATTCTCCCACAGGTCTGTGCAGCAGAAGGTGTCCAGGCACCAGTGAGGGAAGCCAGTGGCCAACCACAACCCACCTCCAGGTGAACAGCAGCTATAAGACCTAGCTCAGCAAGCATGTCTCAAGGCCTTGTCTCCTTAGCACACACTGGTCTTAGAATATGGTGCCTGGCTGCCTAGAGCCATGTACACTGCCCAATGAAATATTATGATAAATCCTGCACTTCATTTTTTACTTGTCATACAGCTAGGAGAGAACAGAGGGTGTGTGTGTGTGTGTGTGTGTGTGTGTGTGTGTGTGTGTGTGTGTGTGTGTGTGTGTGTGTCCTGTGGTTTTTAATTCAGGGACTGGTTTTTGTTTTGTTTTGTTTTTTAAATCAGAAGTAGCCCTCTACTGCTTTAGCCACAGCTTCTTTACTTCTGGCCTTTTGGTGGTTAATTGAAGATAAGATTCTCATGAACTCTGCTGCATGAACTGGCTTCAACTCTCAACTAGAATTATAGGTGTGAGCCACGAGGCCCAGACTTAACCATTGGGTTTCACCATCTCTGTATTCCAAATACTTCAGCAGATCAAAGAGAAAAGAAGCAAATATTTGTTAGCAATAGGAAGGCTTGGATAAAGTAGAGAATGAAAGGGGAAAACAGACAGTTCTAAGGAAGAGTATTAGTAATAAATTTTTAATATTTGGTTTCTTTATTCTGGCTAACAGAGTTCAATCTCTTTAACGAGGTTCTTTTGCTTGCCTAGCTTTATGCACTAAGACCTTAACCCAACACTTATGTTGTCTTTATAAATAATAAAGCTATGAATAAATACTAAGAGAAATCACAACTTTCTCAATTGTAGACATTCCTATGGTTGAAAAGTACATACAGACATAGCAGCTTGTCAATACTTTCCTAAGGCTGGGGGAGGTAACATTATTTTTTGTATAGGCAATAGGAATTCAGAGGCATATTTTTTCATATATTTTATTGTAATTAATAGAAGGGTTACATTATATTCACCAGATAGAAGGTGCATTATTTCACATACATTGATACCCTTACTCAGAGGCATATTTTGTCAATCATATGACTTGAACTCGGTACCTGAGCACAGTCCCTGAGCTTTTTCTTGTCAAAGCTAGCTTTTTACCACTTTGAACCACAGAGCCATTTCTGGTTTCCTGATGATTAATTGGATATAAGAGACTCACTTTCTTTCCCAGAGTTGGCTTTGAACCATGGTCCTCAGATCTTAGCCTCCCGAGGAGCTAGGATTACGGGCATAAGCCACTAACACCTGGCTCAGAGAGATGTTTTAATATATTCAACTAAGGTCATAGAAGTAGAAAGCAGACTTGGCTCTAGAACTCATATTTCACATGCACTGACACAGTGTCCCAATCCTACACCACTTTGAAAGCATCAAACCCCCAAATAGTTGAACATTTAACTCTGTGGACTTGAGCTTCATCTCATCAAACACTGGACTTGCACTCTATGGTCTCCATCTAAAAGGCATGGTGGCCTCCTGCTCACAACAGAATGCAATCACTAATGAGAGGAAATTGAGTTCCACTTGCCTTTACAGCTATCTTCTGCCCCTAGTTTCCAGGAACATATTTTTGGACTGAACTTGCTATCAAAACACAGAAATTAGTCTCCAATTTTAGATGTCAAACTCGGTTATCTCTTTGGTTAAAGAGAGGAATTAGTAACAATTCACTCTGGTTGGAAGCCAAGCTAACATCTTAGCACAGAATGCCATTAAGAAATCTCAATCCCACTGGCTTTGGTGATATCTATAAAAGCATGAACAGATGCAGCCTCTTGGAATAACTTCCTGGGGGGTTTTCTCCTCTATGCCTCTTGCCTTATTGAACCTGAGAATCAGTTATTATAAAAGGCTTGCATTCTTTTAATCGTCTACAGTTTTGTGGATTTGGACTTGCCTAACACATAGCAAACAAACAAACAAACAATAACAAGAAAACAACTGGAGCCCACTCTCCTGGCTATCCACAGCATTCTGCAACCAGCCTGATAGGTTGCTGGGCAAGATATTAATTAAGTACAAGAAGAAGGAAAAGGAAAAAAAAGTTCTCACAGTTTATAATTATATTACCAGTTTCATTACAGATCTCATTTTAATTCTGTCTGAAACCCAGCCTTGCCTTGTCTCGGTACTCTCTCACGTATAGTTATTAAGTCTGGGTTGGAGTTCAAACTATTTTTCCTGGTTTCAGCATATTAATATGGTTTATTGGTATTTCATTGCTGCCTTGCCCACAGGCATTTTTCTGAATCCTCAGCTCAATTTGTATTTTCCCTTCTTCCTTCTTCCTGGGATGAAGTTTTGTTTCATGTTGGCAGTGGAGGAGTAACATGAGTATAATTGGAGTTTCTTATCTTTGGGGATGGGAACAAACCCCTGTGGGAAGGAAATTATAGAGGAAGGGATACCCTCAGATTTCTTGTTATATCCTCCTGAATGCCTCTTCTTAGGGCATCTGGGTTCACCTAGCAGCCCCACTTTCCTCCCACTCTACATTTTTTTACAGGCATAATTTATTGTCTGCCTACAGACTTTCATTAGGTATGATAGTAGCTGAGAGCATTAATTCCCTGTAGTCCTTGCCCCGGAAGAAATCTGAATCTACCCGTTATAATCAAATTTCCCTCATTTAACAAATACTCAAATACTGTGTGTGTGTGTGTGTGTGTGTGTGTGTGTGTGTGTGTGTGTGTGTGTGTATGAGTGTGGGTATGAACATTTTTTAGACACTGTCCTAGGTGATGAATACAATTATAGAAAACAAGCAGCTATGATGTCTCATCTTGTGAATATTGTCATCTAGTGAGAGTGACTAGTATTAATTTGATAAGAATGTAATGATGAATAGATTAAAGTTCTATAAAGAAAAGGATAGGTGCTGAAAGAGAATAATTAGTAAAGGATTTGACAATGTTTTGGATATGACAGAAAAGAGCCAATAACAATTCAATAAATGGGAGAAATTAAGAATGCAGAGAGAAGTTCTTAAGCAGTGGGTCTCTCCAGAGATACTTTTGTGCTGTAGCAGACAGCAACAAAGAACACTTAAGAAACCAATACAGACTATTTACCATAGCAAAGATAAAGAACCAATCCAGATGCCCCACAGTAGATGACTGGATCAACAAGATGTGGTATTTATACACAATGGAATTCTATGCTGCCATCAGAAAGAACGACATCGCCCCATTTGTAAGGAAATTGAAAGACTTGAAAAAAATCATATTAAGTGAATAAGCCAGACCCAAAGGAACATAGGCTCAATGGTTTCCCTCATTTGTAATAAGCAGTACACACCTAGGACTCTCCTAGCAGAGGATTACAATAGATCAAACCCTAGGTACATAAGGCCATACAGGATGAGGCTAAATGAAAGGACCTTCAGGATATGGAAACAAGAGCCATATAATACATGTAATTGTATTACATGTGATTGTTGTTCTTAATTTACTATGTTATTTCTCAAAAAATAAAAAAGAGATCAGGACAGAGGGCAAGGAGGAATCTACCCTCAGTTATTACAACAAACTATAGAAGTCATTCAATCATTTCTGGGGAGGGGAGGAGGGAAAGATACAACATAGTAAAACTTTTCACTGTACAATTTCAATTTTAGCTAGGTTCCAGTCGTTCATGTGCATAATCTTAGCTACTTAGGAGAATGAGACCCAGAGGATCAATGTTTAAGGCCATTTCAGGAAGAAAAGTCCACAAGACGCTAGCTCCAATATAACTAGCAAAAACTTGTTTGGAGGCATGGAACAAGTAGTAAGCCAGGCAAGTAAGCACAGTAAATATAAGCTTAAAAAGCAACTCAGAAAAATAATAGGCACAGTGCTGTGGGAAACAATGCAATTGAAGAAGCCAGTTCTTTGTTTAAAAGTTATTTCAGTGACCTACAAATACTGTAATGAGAGGTAACTTGTGAAGCCAATGGAATGACAGAAGTACAATTGTATACAATATTCAAGGGAAGAGAGATTATCACTGGGTGATGTATTGAAGGTTTTATGAAGAAAGGAAAAATGAAACTAAGTCCTTCCTTGGCAATAAGGTATTGCAATATGGAAAGGAGGAAGAGTACTTCTAGTGAAGGATAATACAGAAAAAAAAGTATGGAAAGCATCAGATAAAAAGCAAGAAAGCCTACTTGCCTCATCAGCATCAACTCTGTGCAAATGAATTAAGGAAGGGGGAGGAAAAGGCCACATTGTGCAGTACTTCCAACCTTCAATGTACTGCAACAAGTTCACTGATCTGTGATCAGCTCCAAACGTTTTAAAACAAAGCCTGGGATAGTTTCAGTAAGCAGATATTCAAAGAACTACTTTTTAAAATAAATTTCTTGACCACTTCTGGCTAAGATGCCAGTGGCAGTGTGGTGTAATTCTCTCTTCTAATAATGAAAACACACATTCCATATATTCAAATCAGTGTCAACTAGCCATATGGCCAATTACGGTCCTTGTTTTTCATTAAAAGCAAAAAGCCATATTTTACCTTTGTCTCCTGAGTTGAATGACAAGAAGTAAGGGTGGATGCAAATAAATGAAGACAAGATTTACTGTAAACAAATTTGTGCTCAAATCAGCCACATCTCTTGCATGTTAATAAAGTAGGGTACTCGAACACAGTGACATTTATATTTGATCATTTCCTAGTGTCAAGAACCTAGGAAAAAATCTAGGATTCTTTCTAGAGGACAGAGAAAACTGAAATCCATCTTAATTCAACTAGAAAGATGAGACTAGTAGTTTAAGTTAACTTGAATGAAAAGGCTTGACATGAATTTCTTTTGTGTTGATAGTAAGGTATGAATTCCATGCCTGGGCATTGTCCTCCCTTCAAAACTGGGCTGGGAGTTTGACCGAGTGGTAGAGTGTTTGCCTACTTAGCATGCACAAAGTCCCGGGTTAGATTCCTCGGTACCACATACATAGGAAAGCCGGAAGTGTAGCTGTGGCTCAAGTGGTACAGCACTAGGCTTGAGGAAAGCCCAAGGACAGTGCTCAGGCCCTGAGTTCAGTCCCAAGGATTGGCAAAAAAAATGCACAAAAAACAACCAAAAAAAACTGGCACTCTACCACTTGAGCCCCATCCCCACTGCTGATATTTTGATGTTTACGTGGAAAGAAGAATCTCTTAGACTTTCCTGCCCAGCATCCTCAGATTTCAGACTCTTGAATTGTAAGGATTACAAGCATGATTCTCCAGTACTCAGCAATGATTACATTTTTAGGTGATAATAATCATGGCTTGAACTCACTAAGTGAAATTCATTAAGATGTACTTAATCTGTTATTGAACTTAATCGAAGACTATTTGGTAAACAGAAATGAAGCAATAAACAATATTCTGAAAGTCTGAAAAAATTCCTTTTAAGTCTTTAGATTTAGATGAAATAAATCTAGATCTAAATAACATATACTTAAGCCAGAGCCATTCCGTCTCTTCTCTTCTGTAGCATCCAAGGAATGTGACCATCTATTCTCTGGAGGTTCTCGATGATGGGGAACTCATTATCTTGCAATGACCCCCTTCCAATATTAAGAAAATATTATCGCAAGTGCTAACATTTATGTGATTTATGGAGCCATTACTAGGTCTTAGGTACTGAGCTAAAAGCTTTATGAGCATTATTTCACTTATTCTGCACAATAACTCTATGAGGTAAGTATTGCTATTATCTCCTACTTATAGATAATGAAACTGAAGCTTAGAAAGTTGAAACAACTAGCACAAAGTCAAATAGTCATCAAGGAAGACAGTCCCAGACAAAGTCTCCATCTTCTGCCACTGCCCATACAGCTCACATTTCCCTTTCCAAGGCCACCAGCCTGGCCTTTCCAAGACAAAGAATAATTATTATGGTTACTGTTCTGGATGTTGGATTTGGGTCCAGGTACACTTAAGTGTTCACATTGCTTCATTTCTGTGAATTAACCTGGCTAAACCACTTATCTGCTCTTAAGCAGATAAGTTTATTTAAACTTATCTCTAAATGATATCTAAAAGTATACCTATTAGTAGGATGCCATTGTAATGTTCTGAGATACTTATACATTATATTGTTCAATTCAGGATAAGCCTATTTATCCCCTCAAACATTTATCATTTTTTTGTAAAAATCTTTAAAAAGTTTTTCTTACAGTCATGATATCATGCAGCCATTCAGCAGAACACCAGAAACTTATTTATTTCATTGAGGTATAACTTCTTATCCCTTGACCAATCTTGCTTCACATCTCCTTCCTTTCAACTCTCCTTCCAGTCCAGAAATCACTATTGTACTCTTTGTTTTGCTATGGCCAACTACTTCATATTCTATACAGGAAAGAGATAATGTAGTATTTGGTATCTTTTTGTCCCTGTCTTACTTCAGTGAACACAATGGCCTCCAGTTCTATTCAAGTTGTTGCACATGAAAACATTTCATCCTTTTTCATGCTACCTACTAATCCATTGTGTATGCTTGCTATATTTCCTTTACTTACCCATCTTAGTGTGGAAACAAAGAAAATATCCATTGCTTTAATATTGTGAATTGTGATGCAACAAACAAAATGGAAATTGTCTCTTCAATATACTGTATCTGGCTCATTTCCTAGGAGTGGAACCACTGAATTTGCAAGTTCATTTGTAATTTCTTGAGGAAGCTCCATCCAGGTTTTTTCACAATATCTGTCCTAATTTACATTCTCATCATCAGCATTTAAGGCTTCTTTTCTCTGCTGCCTCAAAAGCACTTACTATCATTTGAAATCTTTCTGATAATAGTCTTTGTAACTGGAGTGAGGTGTTCTCACATGGATGTTTTGATTTGCATTTCCCTGATGATTAGAGGTTGGTCGGCATGTCTTCCCATTGGTTGCCATTGGGCCACTGAATGTCTTCTTTTGAGAAACTTCAATTTCAATCTACTGTCCATTTTAACGTATTATTAGAGTTTTATTTTTCTTTTAAGTTTTTCTTGTGTATTCTTGGATATTATCTTCTTGTCAGATAAATAGTTTGTAAGTATTCTTTCCCATTCTTTCCTCTTCGCTTTAAGCCCTATTCTTTATGCATTCAAAGTAAGGACATTAAAACATGATTCAAATTTTGCTATGAGAGTTTAGTGGAGACATGTATGTAAAATATTTGCTAGTAGATGTGCAGATTGCTAAAAACTTTTTTAGTTTCACCTCTTGTGTCTGTGCAGATTTTTTCAACTTTTGGCTTTATTATAATTTAATTTAATTGATATAGTAATGAACTCAGAGTCTCACACTTGTTAAGCAGGTAATCTAACATTTGAGCCACATCAACTCTTTTTACTTTACTTGG
This sequence comes from Megascapheus bottae, assembly GCF_031878675.1. Classification (NCBI taxonomy): domain Eukaryota; kingdom Metazoa; phylum Chordata; class Mammalia; order Rodentia; family Geomyidae; genus Megascapheus; species Megascapheus bottae. The sequence continues at coordinate 75,980,944 of NC_143511.1, forward strand.
ATGTTTTTTCCTGCATGTTTTCCCAGGCTTCTGCCTCAGACAATGATTCTCTTAACTGTGCCTCCCACTGGGGTCATGATCACATATGTGAAGCATCACATCTAGTTCACTTATTAAGATGGAGTCTCACTTTTTGTCTGGGCTTGACTGCAACCATGATCCATTGGACCTCTACCCCTCAAGTTGCTTGGATTACAGGCATGTGTCACCACATCAATCATGCTTTTAAAGTGATTTTCTTCTCTTTATTCCATAAGAGGTTATTAGCTATATACAATTCCTCTGAAGAGGCTCCACTGTGCAGCAATTCCCAGAACAAAGGAGGAAATTCTAGGTATACTGTCCCCTGCCTGTACTAGAGCAGTACTATCTCACCCACTTAATCTGGGCAACTATTCTCCTAAATGCTGTCTCTATTACTGGCCTATAATACTGATGAATATGTTCTGTCTTACATTAGGACCTTAGAGGATGTAAGAACTAATACCTTAGCCAAAGTAAGCTTTTAACATTAACCAATACCAGGTATGAGACCTGCATGGAAAATTCTGATGAGGTCCAGACCTCTGTGATCAGGGTTAATATGGCACAAACCTTAGCAGCAGGCCATTCCCACTCTATTTAATGGTGTGAGGTCATCACTGGAGCTATGCTATCAAGCATGTCCATTAAAAGGACATAAAAGTCAAACATGGCAGGGATTCATTATCCTATCAAAGACCCTGCTAAGAATACTGAGCAGTCTTGAGGATTGTCTGTTATTGACAAGGAAAGCAGTATAGAGATATTGACGTATGTTGTAGTTTGGATATGAAGTAATGCCTAAAAGGATCATGTGTTGAAGGCTTGGTCTCCAACTGACAGCTCCAGTGACTGACATTGAGTGAATCACTGTAATCTAATGAGTAGATTAACCCATACTTTAATTTGAGTCTATTACTAGGAAGTGGGAGGAACGTTCAGAAGTAATACCCAGTGGGAGGAACTATGTCACTGAGGGACATAAGTTGTATTGAGGCATTGACTCCCCTATCCCTTCTCCCACCTCAGCACCTGCTTATTGTCTATGATTAGGTGAGCAACTTTGCACTGTCATATTCTTCTTGCCATGGTAATCTAGCATTTTACAGCAATGATGTCAGCTGGCCATGAACTGAAACCATGAACCACAATACATTTTTCTCTATTAGGTTGTTTTTCTCAGGTATTGGTCACAGCAGTAGAAAACTAATACCACACATCTCCCAAAGTCTGTGAAAGGACAGTCTAGAATTTGTATGAAAAATATTGATACTGATGGCTAAGATCTGAGGATGGCAGTTCAAAGGTAACCTGGGCAGAAAAGAAAATTCCTTGAGAATATAATCTCCAAATAACCAGCAAAAAGTTGGAAGTGGGGGTGTGGTTCAAGTAATAGAGCATCAGAATGAAAAAAAAATTTCCAAGCACCAGTATGAGGCCCTGAGTTCAAGCTCTATTAATGGTATACACACACACACACACACACACACACACACACACACACACACACACACAATGTTCCAATAATTGCATTCCTTGATCTTCACTCAAAAGATGGCATACTAGGAAACAGGAAAGCCATCAGCACAAACATGTCTACTGCAGCACTATTCACCATCGCCAAGGTAGGAAATCTGCCAAGGTGTCCCTCATGGATGAATTGATCAAGGAAATGTGGTATATATACAAAATAGAACTTTATTCATGCGTGAGAAAGAATGATACTGTACTATTTGCAAAGAAATGGAAAAAAATAATGTTACTTGACTAAGTCAGGCCTAGAGACACATGGGATCCATGTTTATGCATGCTAGATTTAGCTTACAAACTCAAAAGTAAATACATTGGGTGGTATGCAAGTGTACCTCTGTGAGCTGAAATACGACAGATTCAAGGGAGATCTCAAATAAGGTAATTCCTGAGAAAGGCAAAGTCAAAGTTCGGCAAAATAAAACACCAGGAAGCAGATACTTGAAAGAATTGTAGTGTGATCAACATGAAAGAGGTAGGCGAATAAAGAGAGAAGGGGGTAAACGTGGTCAAGAACCCAATATCCTACAAAGTTACGAAGAATTGAAGGAAAGGGTAGATAGGAGAGGATTGGATGAGAACACTGAGAGGGATGACCTCCATCAAGATGTATCATGTTCTTATATATACTGCGTTGTACCATTCAAAGATAATATTATGATGATGATGATGATGATGATGATGATGATAATAATAATAATAATAAGGAATTTTAAAAAGTGATAACCTGAGATCTACCCTCATAGTCTGATTCATTAGCTCAGGACATCACACAAATGTATATAGATAATGGGTAGAGAGATGTTGCTAATTCTTGTGCAAATGTGTCTCACCCCTTCAATGTAGGTTTGGCAGGGCAAAAAAACCCACTAGTGGCTTTAAAGAATCCTGGTAATGAGAAGGTGTGAGATGAGCCAAGAACTTGGATAGAGTTCATGTCAGTCTATATTGCTCTTGCCAGCTGGGTTCTGGACAAGTACTGACCTTTTCCCTATAATGGGACCTAAGCATCAAGCATAACTACAGAGGAACACAAGGTCGGAATTCATTTTCTCCCTGAAGACAGAAGGACACATTACTCAACCCCATCGAATTCTTCAGCACCACAGACAGCTCAGTGCTTTAGGTTGGAGAGTTCTGTCTCCCAAGAAAGGCCCAAAATGGGTTAGCTTTTGGTAGCTTAAGAGCTCTTGAAGGAGGAAGAGAATGGATAAGAGCTGCCATGGTGAGAGTCCTTGGGAGACCTGGCTTCAAATGGAGTTCAATTTATTTGAGACAAGTTAGCATCATCCTGACATATCTCATTATAATTTATTTTTAAAATCTAGCCAATGGTCTTTAGAATCCTATATTATGAGCTAAACATACGAATATGTGGATCTTTGTCGGTATTAGTTGACTGCACTTATGATAGAATACAACACATTTATAAATATCAATGTCAACTGATGGCAGGGTTCCAGGAACAAAGTCATCACCCTCACTTTCTGTCTTCTGTCTTGTCCCCCTACATAATAGCCTGAAAGCACTAGAAATCAGAGCTAGAAACCCCTCTTCCACAACAGATAAAGGATTGTTCTTTCCTTGATCCTTTTCTGCACCTACAGAAAGCTATCCCTTTGCAAATTCTAATTCTTTTATCTGTCACCTTTGGAGACCTGTTCCACTCATGAAATAAAGCAGTCATATAGAATTACTGCCGTGGGAGTCTGTGAAACCTTCACTCGGGGAGCTGTCAGATCATCACCCATCTGACTTCAAGTGGGCGCTCTCAGGATGCTTTCAGGTGTCCAGAAGGTTGAGAATCTTCATGTGCTAAGGTCTTGAAGTGTGGGAGGGGTCATTTTCATTCAGAGGGAGCACACACACACACACACACACACTTACTTCTTGTTCTATGCTGAAGGCAGGAATATCATTCACTCCCTTCTTCACTCACTAAGGACACCTATTGAGATTTCTCCATTTTCCTTCCCCATCAGGTCTCAGTTTCTGAAGTCTCTTTCTCTATGAATTGTTCAACAAACAAGTGTTACCACTACTTTACCATTTACTGAGCACGTACATTGTTTTAGGCACTCATCTATGCACGTTTTACACATTTGTACTACTTATTAGTCTCAAACAATGCTCATTTTACAGAGGAGAGAAAAAGGCACCTTGGGGAAATTACTTGACTCATGATTGACAGTCACTACAAAGTGGAACTGAGATGCAAAGCTGAATTTATTTCACTGGAAAGAACACATTCCTAACTGTGTTGTTGCCTCATACAAGTCCTGGGAATTCCATTGGGCCGAATACAAGAGATCCAGTGAGCTAATTGTCCCAAGGCTGTGCTGGCTTGTTCATCACCTCTCTAGGATCTATTAATTATTTTCAATTAACTATTGTTTCTTATATTTTGTGTTCTGCATATTCTTCTAATATTTGCCTCTTCTTGTAGAGAAACTTTCCTCCCCAGAGGCCAGTTAAATCTTAGGGAGGGAGAGCAATAGATTGGAGCAGGAGCACACATTTCATATGCACATTAGCCAGTCTAGAAACCAGACATCCAACGATCTCCTGTGTATCTTGTGACTTTCTAATCTGGACTAGAGACCAGGCAATTAGGCAGTATCTTAGACTCTTGAACCCTATTGCCCAGTTAGAGCATTCCAACAAGCTATTCTTAAACCTATACAGCCTGCCTGCCCTGCCACATCCTTCCTTGTATAAAAGACCATAATACAAGCTGTTAACCACTTTTCAAGTTTTTCTGCCTCTGGATAGATCCTGGTGTCTGAGCCATTGCAGCCCAGCCTGGTATATTGTATATGCTTTTTCTAGAGTCTACAAGAATAAAACCTGTGTTTCACAACAGTTATTTCTGTACTCATGTGTCTCTTCACGCTTGCTTGAAACAAAGCTCGGGTATATTTAAAACCTTGTTTGGGCAGGAGCTCACTGTGTAGTAGTCCAGGCTGGCCAGGAACTTGTGATCTTCTTGGCTCAGCCTCCTTCTGACTGCTAGATTACAGATGTGCCATTATGTCTGGCCCTTAGTTTTATTTAACTGAGCTTCCTCTTTGCTTGGAAATACAGTAGATGAATCCCTTAGAATCATTAAAAGTTCTGCCCTGTATTTGCCTTCAGCAACAACAAGATTTCTCCCCAAAGACACAGTTCCTCCTCTCACAGAAATTTCACTGCTAGAAATAGACAGATAAGTATACAGGCAGTTACAAAAATGCGCATTTATGATAGAAGTCAGAAAAAGGTACCAAGAAAGAAAACTTTTAATTCACCACAATCTAGTCTACTTTACCAGGCCATTAAGGTAGTCTGTAGCCTTTTTAGCCTTTGATTTAACTCTTTTCCAGCCACATTACATTGGAAAATTTGGTGTCCTTGGAAAAGTAAGAGTTTGTGTCCTTTACAATACTCCCATAAAGCAATTATTGTCAATACAGAGAGAGAGGCATGCAAAGAATAAGCAACACAGGTTATTATTATTGTAACTAATAGGTACAGATAGTTACAGATGCAGAGACAAGTACAGGAAGTGGATGTAACTCACTGGCTACAGTAGTCCATAGCAGACAGAACAAACATTAGAAATATCATCTGTTATTGTTCCAGATCCTGGAATGGACTTCAGCCTTCAATCTAACTTGCCGTAACTCTGATAAGTAATTGCCTACAGATCCACTTCCTTTTGTATACAAATACATAGTTTTTAACTTGGATGTCCTTTTTCAAAATTTTTATTTTATTATCAGTGTGATGTATAGAGGGCGTTACAGTTATATTCATCAGATTGGATATCCTTAGGATATAAAAATAAACAGTTACTGACAAGAGGTGTTAACCGATAGATTATAGTTGTAGTGGTCAGAACTTTCAATTCCTTTGTTTTTTTTTTTTTCCAACACAGTCTTCATCCTTCCTATTTTTCCATCATGAATTTTCAGCCACATAGGTCCTGGGAATTCTCAGCCCTGAGCTCCATGCCTACCTGTCTGTTTGTGCCTATAGAATTGACTGCTTCTGCCTTCCTTTGCTATTGTATAGATACATGCTTCCCTGTGCTTATAACGCACACGTGATTTGACAGGCATGAACCAGAAAGTCTATCGGTAAAGCTGAAAATCAAGTGACCATACATGAACCAAGAAATATGAGTTTACTGTATGCCAATTGATAAATAAGCAGGCTGGTTCATTATGGTGAAGTGGGAAAAGAACCAAGGGTTGCATTAACATAATATGAACTTTCCCTAAATAAGGAGTATAAGTTCTGAACATCATGGATTTTGGCTGGATGAACTCCTGTATTGTCTTATATTAAATGTTCATATCATGCCAAAATTTTTTTTAAAAAGGAGAGAGGAAATATTCAGACATAATGGTTGTGTTTAAGACATCAAGAATAGTGACAGTTTTATAGGTAAACACTTATCTCCAAATAAATTAAGATAAATACATTTTAAAAGTGTGAACAATATTAAGTTGCATCATTGGAATCATGTTTGATATATTATTTATCCTTTTTTTTTCTTTCTTGCCAGTTCTGGAGCATGAACTCAAGACCTGGGCAATATCCCTGGGCTTTCTCAAGGTTAATGCTCTACCACTTGAGCCACAGCACCACTTCCGGCTTTTCTGGATATGTGGTAATAAGGAATCAAATTCTGGGCTTCGTGCATGTTAGGGAACCACTCTACCACTAAGTTATGCTCCTGGTTGATTATTTATCCTAAACTTCAATAAAAAAGTAAAGGTAGTAATGTCACACAATGTTTGGCAAAACATGCTCTGCCAGAGGACAGAAACAGAATGGGCTTTTCCAGAGGGCACTGTAGCAAGCAGTTCCATCGTTTCCTTGTACCATGCTTTGCTAATGACCATGGTGACTACAACATCTCATGAATTCATTGGAATTGGTGAAAATAAGAGGTGAAATGGAAGACAAGCATAACATACAGTTACAGGGAAGGAGATATGAATATTCTCCAGAACAGGTAGGAAATTCCAGCAAAACTCATTTTGCCTGCAATATGCATTTAATTAGCAAATACCTTTTGGGAGCATTTGTAACTTGGAGCAGGATCCAGAAGCACAAGCAAGAACCTGGAGTTTCTCTTGACTAATTTATTTTCTATACTCTCCTGTGAATTCTTCCTGAATTTAACAAAACTTATCCTCGCTTATAGAATAAAAGCAATAGTTAATGTAATTCTAATAATCTAGGGCTTAAAATAATGTCTTCTTTGACTTGGGTCTTCTATTACTTATTTTTATCTAATGTAATAGAATTATGTGGTAGGGCCATGGGCAGACATGCTTAATCAGATATCTGCCCCCATTTCCCCTCCCCGCCCCTTCCTTCAAGTCTCCACCCAATAACTGGGTTACGTAGGCATCTGGTATACAAGAAGGCAGTCATCTCCCCCTTCTCTCCTTCTCTGAGGTCACATCTGGTCCAGTGTGGCCACACCTCCCCTTCACCTGGCCACACTTGGTCAAACCTTCTTCTTGCCCCCTTCTTGCAGAAGTGCAGAGGCCAAGCAGCTGCACAGCCCATAAGCCATACTTCTTTACCATGCACGGTGGGGTTCAGTTCAGAATAAACTTTTCCTTCCTGCTTGAATACCACCAGGCATTCTCTTTTCATCAGCCTAACTTAATTGACATCTAATGGAGGAGAGGCAGGGGTCTTCAAAACTAGGCTCTTACCATCTGCAATGAAGTGTTCTGGCACATGAAGGGTCACCTTCACCGTAAGTGGGCAGGACATGTGGTTGCCACACACCATGGCCAGGATGCAGGAGCTCACAGCAATCAGAGTCAGGGCTGTCTTGTTCACTGGGCTTTTCAGTAAACCTAATAATGCAAACATATACCAAAGATAAGTAATTTCATGAGGGAAAGAAATGAGAATTCTATTATTACCAAAATGGGAATCTGGAGGAAGAAAAGGAGAAGAGAGGAGAGGAGAATAGAGGAAAGGAGAGGAGAGGAGGAGAAGGGAGGGAAGGGGAGAGAAAAAAGAAAGAAACCATATTTTACAACCTCTGTGATTTATTGAGTCTTGGCTTAATTGTCTGTGAACAGGATTGAATAATAACCCTGATTAAATAATAATCCTTTTCTAAAAGGAATGTCCTTTTTGATCATTATTTAATCAAAGTTATTGGCATAGGAAATATTCTTCTGGTAAAGATAAAAGAAGCAGACTTTCTGAAAGAGCTCTCCTTGTTCCAATTTAGTTGATTACCCTAAATAACAATTATATATTGCAAACACTCTTTAGAATCAAGGGAGAAGACACTGTGTTGTTGAATTCACTAAGGGGTAACGCAGTAAGTATGTGCTTTAGTGGTAGAGAATTCCAGATTCAAAGAAGGCTTCTACCTCTTGTTATAGTTTGGGTCCCCCAAACACAGTGTTGAAAAATTTCCCCTCAATATAGCAAGTTCCAGAGGTGTGGTTTTAAGAAGCAGTTGGATCATAAGGGCTCTAATCTCAATAATGAAATAATCTATTGTTGAGCTCATCAATGAATTGACTATTGGGAAATGGTGGAAACTAGGTCATGGGGCCTGGTTGGAAGAGATTGGTTACTGAAGCCAAGTCTTGGAGGAAGGTATATATTGTCCATGTCCCCTTGCTCTCTTTTTCTTATTCATTCTCTCCCCGCTCCTATTGTGGGGGGGGGAGCTTTGTTCTGTGATAATGCTCTTTGCCCCAAAGTAATGCAATCAAGGAAGCACTGACCGAAATCTCTCAAATCATGAGACAAGATACATCTTTCCACTTAAGTCAATTTTCTCAGGTATATTATAGACATAAAGCTATATGAACATTGGTACCTCATACCCATAATCCTTACTACTCAGAAGGCAGAAATCTGGGAAATCACAGTTTAAAGTTAGCCTAGGAAGAAAACCATCAGAGAATTATTCTCCCCTATTCACCAGCCAGAAGTGCAGGTGTGGCTCAAGTGGGAGAGCACCTGCCTTGAGTAGAAAAAGCTAAGAGACAGCATAGGGCCCTCAGTCCTAATCATAACACTCACACACACACACACACACACACACACACACACACACACAAATAATATTTGTTGGCATATCTCTTAGTGGCTGTATGATTTGCTTCATTAGCCAAACTTCAACTCTCTAGTATAGGAATGCAGATAATGACAACATGTCACAATGTTATTGTGATGGTTACATAATATCAGGTCAACTACAAGGACCTGAGAGTTAGAAACTGGCCAGTTCAAAGCAACTTCACTAGGATTTAATGAATGCCTATTTTGTAAAGCACATATAGTTCAGAATTAAGCATAACCATTCCTCTTCAGCAGTTTACAGGTTAGGAGAAAAAGGCAAGCTTGTCCATGGCTGGTTAAATTAGAAGACAAACTCTGTGAAAACCTGTACACAAGAACAGCACATGTATGTGTGTCCATGTGTGCATGTGTGTATGTGTGTCTGTGTGTGTATCTGGCATGGGAGAATGAAAAATGACTTAGTGGAGGATGCTATAGAATGAGTAGATTGCATCTTTGTGCTGAGCCAGCAAAGAAATGTAGTCTGTCTTGAGCTTCCTTTTATTTTTTTTTTTATTTGTATTTCTTTTTACATTTACTTTCAAGGATTTCATTTCCACCCCTTCAACAATAGTGTTCTACGTTTCTTTTCCCTGTTCTCCTCACCTGTTGAGGAAAACTTTGTTCTCAAACCTCTTGGAAAACTTTCTGCACTCATCCCATGACCTGCCAGATACAACCCATTAGCAATGGGGCACACATGATCTTTCCCAAGCCACTCTCCTCTTCCCTAGCTCCTCACTGTGATCACTGTGTAGATGGCTAGGTACTTAGATACAATCTTTCAGTCTCTGTCTTTACGGAAACAACACAATCATGCAACCGTCCTCATTCTAGGAACTTTGAATTTTCACATCCCTTTCCCCACCTACCTCTTCCATTGTCCATCGGCTAATGGAATGGACAAGGTATGGCCATATCTCTGCTCATTACCCTTACTGTAAATCCTCTAGAGAGTCTGACAGTATCCCTTCACAGAATGTGATTAACAATGGCACCTCTGGCCTTTTGTGATGGGTCCCTGCAGTTCTATGCCCAGCCCTCATGCATGTTTGCCTGCCTGGCCCAGATGTACCTCTACCATGTGCAAGATTGGCAGTTTGGGAATAAACTTTATATTTCTTCCTGAAGACTGTGTGGTAGAGTCCTAAACCTATTTAAAACCTACCATGGAGCTGGGCATGGTGGCTCACATCTGTAATCCTAGCTACTCAGGAGGCTGAGATCTGAGGATTGCAGTTCAAAGCCAGCCCAGGCCGTAAAGACCCTCAGATTCTTATTTCCAGTTAACCACTAGAAAACCAGAAGTGGCGTTGTGGCTCAAGGGGTAGAGTTGAAGAGCTGAGGGATAGTGCCCAGGCCCAGAGTTTAAGCCTCAGGACTGACAAAAAAACAACATTCAAAAAAATTCCAACATTAAAAAAAAATCCTAACATGGCTTAAGTGCTAGAGTGCCAGCCTTGTTCAAAAAAAAAAAAAAAAAAAGGCCAGGGACAGTGCCCAGACCCTGAATTCAAGCCCCAGGATCTGCATTCTTGCACACATGTATACACACACACACACACACACACACCATCATTATCTTTACTCCCAACTGTAAAAACAATCTTTACTAGGTTAACAAATAGTCACTCATTTGATGTAGTTTTATTTGTAGAACAAACATTAATGAAAGAATAAATTCAATTGAAAGATGGTTCTAAATGAAATGACAAGTGTTGTCCTTTCTTGTCTGAGTATGGTACGAAGTTGCTTCAAACTTTGATCCTATAAATATTTCAGCAAGTAAATATCATACACAAGTGGTCGTCAATGCTTTCTAAAGGAAAGGAAATGGACTTGGGTTGTTTTGATGTTTTTGGATAGATCTGACTTTAAACAGTTGAAGTAGTACTCAAGGCTTTATTACTTAACAAGCCACAACAAGGGACCGTTTATAATGGAAATGAACTTCTGCTCGAAATTCTACAGAGGGCCCTTTGGGGAAGAGAGGACAAGTCCAATAGCAATAGGCTATTGTGAAGGTGAAACAGGTACTGCGGATGAGGTGTGAAAGGTAGGTGGACTCTCCAGTCTGTGGCGGGGGGAGGGCAGGAGGAAATGCCCCAGTTAATGAGCCTTGTGAAGCAGCACCTTGGGTATCCTGAGGAAGTATTTCTTGTTCCTGGACCATGGAGCAAAGATGGATCCGAAATGAGTTTTAACCCAGACATTTCTGTTCTAACTAGGCAACTAGCAGAAATGTTACCAGAGCTGCAGAGCACTGATTCCTGATCTAGAAGGAGATGCTGAAAAACGGGAGTAGGATGGTTCACACTCTTCCCTTAGGCCCTCACTGGACTTCTTCCATCCAACAGGTCATGTAAACCTTCACAGTGATCCAGAGTCTTCTGGAGTCATCATAGACAGTGAAATCCCATTAGGTTATCAACTTTCAGAGAAAAGAATAATAGAAGACTATTCTTGGACAGTGTTGTAGAAACCAGACTAGACAAGTAAACGCTGGGGGCCCAACACAGATTCTGGCACATAGTGGGTCCTTGGTAAATAATGGCAGATATAACTATGTGGCTTAGTGCTGAGGAAAGAAATTGGGACTTCTTTACCACTGGGTTAAGCAAATGCAAATACTGCTGATGCAGAATATATTAAGATGGAAATTATTCTTTACAGAAGACTGAAAGAGTAGACAGTGAAGGAGGAGGTAGTCTGAAGAAAGAGAAAATAGGAGGGAAAACTGCAATCAATAGCATCCTGGAGAATCCACTGGTACATGGGAATGCTCCCATCACTACTGCTGTCTCTGAAAATCAGGAGGAAGAAAGCACACAGGTCAAGCCTGCACTAAGGGCAGATACCTACAGAGGCAGCCACGAAGGCCTGGGTAGTTGTCATGGAAACGGGAACCTTCACAGTGGGACACAATCCAAAGGTGACTTCTTAAAAGTTCCTGGTTCAGGGCACTGAGGCTAAGCATTTACCTTTAAGCAAGGGGATGTACGCATCAGCAAGTAAGCTAGAAAACATCTAGGCTACCGCATGGACTCTCCCACCTCGCAGGCTCTGTCCAGCATTTGTCACTGCAAGCAGCAAACACAGGGAAGGGAAACACCATTCACTGACTTCTTTCTAGGATGCAGACACGATGTCTAACAGCCATCCATCCAATCAACTTTCAGCACATCAACTCTCTCTAACACTACCAATATAAACTTGTGGGGAAATAACAGTGAACGAAACAGCCAATGGTCATGATGCTAAGATTTCAGAAGGGGAAAATCTCCTAACTTAATCCTTACAGCAAATCATAACTGCTGTCTCAGTTTTACAGAGGCATGAAGTGGAATTAACTGACTTGTCTACGATCGCAAAGCTTGTCAAAACCAGAGAGTAGACAGAACCAGTGCTACCCCAGCCTTTCCTTTGCATCATAATACTTCCCACCTCACCATGCAATATGGGTACTAGGATGCCATGATGTAGTTTCAGAAACTACACTTACCTGAACATAAACATGGTCTATGTTCAAATCCTGACTTAGCCACAAAAAAAAATCTATGTGTCATATTTGTTAGTTCCCTAAATGCTAGCAACTCAGTACATCTCCATCTGAAAAGGGGGCAAAGAGGTATTTTAAGAGCTAATATGAAGACAAAATAAGATAGCATATGTAATTAGTAAAAAAATCCAACTGTGATAAATGAATGCATCCTTAGGTAGCTAAATTAATATAGTTTTTGGTCCATGTTGCCACTTCTTAGTATCCTCCAAGTCACAAGAAGGACAATGAGCTGGGCTACAAGGATAGAATTCCATCAGAACACATTGATTGCTGAGGCTGGAGAAAACTAATAATCTAATTTTCCTTTCCATTCCCCTCTCCTTAACCCTCAACCCTACCCCTTGGCAGCAGAGAGTGACATCAGATGCATTGCTTCAGAAATGCGCCTGGAAAAAAAAAAACTTGGCATTGTTGATCCACATGCAGCCTATAATTTGGGGTTTGATTGATTCTTGGTTTGGAAATGCTAGGTTGTGAGAAGAAAATCAAATTTAAGTTAAATCGGGAATTGAATCAATCACATTTCACAATGAAGAAAATAGATCTAACTCCATCAGTCCATTGTGTGTAGAAAACTTAAAAGCCACTACACTCCCATTGATTTCTTCCTTCTTATAGCCTGGAGGGATGGCAGTCTGGGTCCTATATTGAAATCTGATTTCTTCCTCCCTCCTCGCTGCCCCCCAGCAATGATATATAGGCCATTGTGGTGAGGAACAGTGGTATCAAAATCCAGATCATCAGGGTGGAAAGACCACTGGAAGAAATAGCAAGAGACTAGATTTTCCACGTCAATATTTAAATCAAAACTCATCCACTTAAATAGCTGCTTAACTTCTGTCAAGGTATGTAAATTCTCAGAACCTCGGGATTCTAACTTTTAAAACAGACAGGATCATTCCTAAATGTAGGGCATATTAGGCTTGAGTTCACTTTCAGAAGACTCCCACAAAATCCCACTGTCCCATATGTGATATTTACGTGGATGACAGCAGTTCACATGGAACTTTTGCTGATGTTCTGGGATTTATATTTAATGCCCCCCCTCCCCCCATCACATGCTGATGTTCTGGGTTTTATATTCAATGGCTCCAAGATTCAATGTCTTCATCCTGGAATTGACTCATGCAGTAAACAGAGTGCCTCTACAATATGCCAGTCCTTCTGTTATCTTTCATGTCTGTACTTCAATAAACTAGGTGCTCAATAAACTGGACATGAGTGAATGAATGCTAAAAAATGTGATTTCTCTTTCAACCAAGAGATGTCAGTATTGGGATACCAGTATTTGTTTTCCCTAGCCAAATGTAATGATTCACTTTATCTGGTAATGGTTGGTTCCTGTGTGGTCCAAAATCACTTACTAAAACCTCTCGTGAAGCTCCACTCTGCCTGCTGGTTGGGGCAACCGGTACAGATTGCAGGAATGTCTCATTAACCTCACTGAGTGCCCTGTGGGATTTCTGCAGCATCAGAGATCCAGAACCTCTGTGTTGCTATATTTCTGGAAACTAAAATTGGGACACATCATCTGCAAGTGTCCTGATGGAGGCAGGGAGAAAAGTCACTTGAAACTGGAACATTCTCTGAAACTCTAGATGCTCACCCTGCCTCTTTCATTCGAATTTTCCTTGCACTGCAGAATGACCTCTTCTCCCCTCCCCAAATATGAGACATTTATTCCTTCACCCTACCACCACTGCCCCTCTCATGTCCTTCTCTATGCTGGACTGAATGAGATTCCTATGATATCTGATAGCTCATTGTGGTGTTTTCTAATCTGTGGTGCTTTCTCTCTCTTTCCCTCTATCCTTCACCTCCCTTCTTTTTCTTCCTCCCTCTCCTTCCCTTCTTCCTCCCCCTTTTCTTTCTTTCTTTCTTTATTTCTTTCTTTCTTTCTTTTTCTTCTTTCCTTCTTTACTACCTCTCTTCTCCTTCCCTCATTTCCTTCACTGCTCTTTGCCTTCCATCTTCCCTCTTTACCTTTCTCCCTTCTTCCCACCTTCCCTCCTTCAATTTGGCAGTAAAGGGCTTAAGTTTGCTAGTCATGCACTCTAGCTTTTGGGCTTCACATATCAGCCCCATTGTATCTCTATAATGATATGTCATTTTCCCAAATGGCTCATCTTCCATGGGTTTGTCCTTTATAAGGTTCATGCAAATGGTTCTCCAGCTGTACATTTCCAGAGACAGCAACCTCATACTTTACCAGGCAATGATCCTACTTAGCTAATCTGATACCTAAGCAGTCCCTACATGATGAACCAACTTGTATTGTGCAAGTAAATTGGGATACACTGAGTATCTTCTCACTTAGGATAGCTACCCTGTTAGTTCAGGTGGTAATGAGTTTCCTTGCTTCAAGTGTCCTGTCTTCCAAAATGAATATGTTTAGCTTTATTTTGCTACAGTCACATTTGAAGCCTGTTTATAATACATCGTAAAGTTTTGGATTAAGATAGCTTATCATGGGCCAGGAGTTTGGCCTAGTGGTAGAGTGCTTGCTGAGCATGCACAAAGGTTTGATTCCTCGGTATGACCTACATAGAAAAAAGCCAGAAGTGATGCTGAGGCTCAAGTGGCAGAGCTCTAGCCTTGAGAAAGCCCAAGGACAGTGCTCAGGCCCTGAGCTCAAGCCCAGGACTGGCAAAAAAAAAAGAACTTTTCTTTTTCTGTTTAAAAATAATTTTTCACATAATGAATAGCATTGATGTCACTCTCCATATCTTTACCATCACCACCATTAACAAAAACACCTAGGAGACTGACAAACTAACTCAGAGTTTTCATGCAGCATCTCATTTCACCTGCATACTAATGTTATGACATGGTTTCTCTCATCTCCAATATTTTGCATAAAAGGAAATTGAGGCTAATATTTGCCAAAGGTCATGCAGCAGGAAGGTAATTGAGTTGAACCAGAAATGATGTGGCTCCAGACTCCAAGCCCACTACCCTCCACCGTCACCTCTAATTTCCCAGTCAGCCTTCTAGATATAGCCTGGACTCAGGAGCCATAGAAATTCCTGCTCCTGAGCAACTCACAGACTTCAACTTATCCCCGGCCCCAGAATGACTTAGGTAGATGCACTCTGGCCCATTATCTCACCAAATGCTGAGCACTGGCCTTCCAAGAACCACGGCAATCTTACCAGAGGAACACTTCAAAAGGCTAGCAGTCCTGGAAATACTACACAGCCTCATCAGGCTATGTGGGACTGAATCATGGGACTGATCTGGGAGATCACTGGGAAACGGTTGCCAGCTCAGCTCCCTCAACAGGAAGGGGCACCATAGCTCAGGCTACGAGGGTAACACCTTGTTGAAGCTAAAGTCATTGACAGGAGATAATAAAAGGAGCTTATAGGAATGTGGTTATTTGGAAATCCTATCTCAGGCAACTGTGTTTATAACTTTGCATGTGATATCAGTGGAAAGGTTGGAAGGGCACTAGGGACAAAAATGATACAGGTAAGAGGCATGCGGTTTCAGTTCTAGTTCATTTAAAAACTCTCAAAGATCACATTGATTCTTCACTGAAATGCCACATGGCAGGCACTGCTGTTATCCCTACCATGCAATTAATGGCCCAAACTCCAAGGAGAATTCACATTCAAACACAGAGCAATCACTCGGGCTTTGAAGCGATGGCTCCTGACTCATGATAATCATTTTCCTATGACATGATTCAGTGAGGGCCTGGCCAGGCCTCTCTGGCTGCAAGTGAAGATGGGATTGGTGTGGGGCCTCTTCCTTTCTATTGCATTGCTCTATAAATTCAGTCAAATGCCTTCAAGAGCTTCGCCTAGTGATCTATACACAACAAGCCAGGGCTTGAAAGACAACATTTCCATGTTCAAAAATTCTAGAGTACCTTATATTCTGCAATCCCTGGTTAAAATACCTATATATATGATAATTTTTAATAATCCCTAATAATAATTCTAATAATCTCTCATTAGATACTGTAGAATTTAACCTAATGCTTCCCCATTGTATTGCTACACTGCAGAAATGTCATTATACAGACGGAACAGGAAAAGTTTAATATTTTTTGTGGGTTATGGGGCTTGAACTTGGCCTGAGTGCTGTCCCTAAGCTCTTCAGCTCAAGGCTACCACCCTAACCCTGGGCCTGAGTGTTGTCCTTGAGCTCTTCAGCTCAAGGCTACCCCCTTACCCTTGAGCCAAGCCCCACTTCCCATTTTCTAGAGGTTAACTGGAGGTAAAAGTCTCAGGTCCTTTTGTGCGCAGGCTGGCTTTGAACCTGGATCCTCAGATCTCAGCCTCCTGAGTATCTAGGATTACAGGCATGACCCACTGCACCCAGCAAGTTTAATAATTTATAGGGTGATTGTTAGTAATGTTAACAGAATCTAATAACATTGTGATGTTGGAAATTACCTTTAAGAACATGTGGTAGTTTTCTACTTAAACTGTTTATTATTATTGTTTTTGAGGCAGGTTCAAGCTTGCCTGGAGCTCACTGCTATTTAGCTCGAGCTTGCTTCAAGCTCTCAATTCTCCAATCTCAAAGTTTAACTGCTAGGATTACAAGTGTGTGTTGCTGGCCTCAGTTCCATACCCTAGAAAGGCTGAGGTTACTTCCTGTATTTAAAAATGTGGAAATAAAGGCTGGATTAGTTGTTTATAGAGGAATGGAACAAATAATTTCTATGGAAATGTCTTGTCTGTTTACAAAAATTTATCTTCCTTTTGTTCCTAGTGTTAGCACAAAAATAGAGTTTTAAATTCCCCCCAAAAAGTATATGCAAAGCTGGAAAAGAAGCTGGTACCAGAGGTCAGATGAAGAGGTTAAAGACCACTCAACTTACATTTAGCAGGCTGATGGAACACATTAAGGCTAGGGAGAAAGATGCTTGGAATCAACAGATAAAAATTACAGTGTGCAGATGAGAAATAGTAGAGAATTCAAAAGAGCTATAGTTGTAGAGAGGCTCAGAAATAAATGAGAAAGAAGGTGGAAGGAAAGGTGAAAGGCTAGCCTCAGAGTCACAGATCATTAGGTGTTAATAACAACAACAACAAAAAAAACGACACTGGTGGCTGATTCTGCGGTGAGCCCTCTTAGTCTGTAGGCTGTCTAGATGGGCCATCATATTCAGCTCATACCAGCCCATACCAATGAAGTGTCAAAGGAGAAGAAGAGGCCAAGTAGAGTGAAGCTGAAGAGTAGCTACATATTTCTATTTCTAGCAGAAAACGTAAGGAACAACCATCAGTGTTATTTCACTCAGGGCCCCTACCTAGATCTTTGTTCACAAAACTTTTCCTAGGTGATGTCAATGAATTTTGGTGCCAGGTTCATAGAAGCAGGAGCAGGGCAGAATTATCTGCTGTGTATTTAGTATTTTCTGTACCTAGGAATCCATTACCTACCACCTGTCTCATGCAATATATCCACTCAAGGCAATGGTGGCTTTATTTGAAATCAGTGAAACGACGATGTTCAGGGGATTTGAATGACTTCCTCAAAGTCTCAGAATGAGTAGAACATAGAGAGGAGATAAAGTGCAGGACCTATCGAACCTCCAAAAACTATGTTCCAGCCAAACTTCCTCAGCTCTCCTTGTGGACTTAAAGGCACCTACCCTGCTTCTAAAAATAGGGGGTTTCCTCATACCTCTCTGCTCCCTATCCTTGTTTCTTTCTCATGACACTCAGACCATACCTAAGCAACAGTGTAAAACAGGGTCCTGCCTGATGGGCCACAAAACTTTTACTGCAGTTAGATTTTCTTGCTGCTCTCCCTGTGACTGGCCGCATGCATTCTCCAGCCTTGTGTGTGGACGTCTTGCTCATCTCATGGTCTAAGGATGGATGGCTTTGGAAGAGTGAAGAGAATTCCTGCCTTTCCAAAGTTACCCTCACCATTACGGCTCCTAGTTGCAGTTTTCTTCCAAAAGAGCTCTGAATGCAACAGGTTACAGAGCACCAGTAATTGCCTAGAATGCTTCACTGCCCTCAAGTCTATGTTTGAGCATCACTTAATGTTGGGGGCTAAAAGAAAATGCATTTAAGCCAGGCACCGGTGGCTCATGCTTTAATTGTATCTACTCCGGAGGCTGCGAGGAACACAGTTCAAAGCCAGCCCAGGCACTAAAGTCTATGAGACTCATCTCCAATTAGCTACCAGAAAATCAGAATGGTTCAAGTGGTAAGAGCGGTAGCCTTGAGCTGAAGAGCTCAGGACAGGGCACAGTTCCAGAGTTCAAGCCCCAGGACCTACAAAAAATGCATTTAATCTACAACAATGATAGTAATCATAACAATGGCATCTTTTTTAAGTGCTTGGGACATAGGATACCTAAACTACTTTTTTTGATCAATTATAAAGCCTTGCTAGCTCCTCCTTTTACCAATGAAATTGAGTTTAGTCTAAGGTTAGAAACCTATTGGAAAGTGAAGTCAGGACCCAAATCTAGATCTGGATACACAAGATAGAATCTACTGTTAGATAGTCTCCTTTCAGTGATGACCTCTGTGTGAGTGGTAGGTCTGTTGATCTGACATCAAGTCCTATAAACCAGTACCAACTTTTCTGCTATTCTAAGATGAAAAATGAATAGTCTATGTTCTAAGGAAGCTCCAGGATTGGTGTGAAAATTATGTCAAGAAAGCCCATCGTTCTGAAGGATTTGAGTTATTCAAGCCTTGAAGTAAGGTCTCAGCCAGAGAAGACTGGGAAAGGAAGCAGACATTTTTCCCTCCAAGTACACCCTTTAGGGAATAAGCCAGAAGACCTAACCACTCCACAAGTGTTGTTTCACTGGTCCCCCAAACAAATTTTCTGAGACAGATACCATGATTCCCATTTCACAAAGTGGAAAAATGAAGATCAGGAAGACCAGACATTCATTCAGAGTTACACACACAGTGGGGGGCACAAGGCAGGACTGCTTAGCCTAGCAAAGTAATTGTTCCTCTCAGTCCTTACTAAGCCTGTCTGCTACCAAGAAACTATAAAGAACAGTGGTAAGATGAAGTGGCTCCCAAGGCTTTTGTTCAACATTCTCACCCTCACTACCTGGTGACTGGAAACACCTATGTCCCTGCAGAGAACAAGTCACTCTTTCCTTTGCAGGGAGTAAGGGTTCAACCACAAAACACCTGGAGACTTGATTGGAATGGAAATGCCCTCCTCACTCTGTTAACAACATGTTTTCTGGTTTTTCAACCTACTGCTTCCTCTTCAGACCACTCACATTTCCACAAAAACACGTCTGCAGATTGTGTTTAAACAGCCATCTGGAGATAAACAGCTTTGCCTTTAGACCTTTAAGAGCAGAATATAAAAGAGGAGAGAGAGAGAGAGAGAGAGAGAGAGAGAGAGAGAGAGAGAGAGAGAGAGAGAGAGAGAGAGAGAGAGAGAGAGAGAGAGAGAGGCAGCAGAAAATGTTCTGTGAAGCATTTCTCTCTAAATGCATTTTCACACAGACGTCTCTACCCCTTTCAGGCTGACATCTGGACCTGAGCATTTCAAATTTACTGGTTTAAATATGTCACCTACAAAAAAGCAATAGCACTCTTAGCCCATGGGACTTTCTAGATCCACTTTCTGTCTTGTTAATATCAACCAAGTGCCTAAAGTGTGGGCATAGAGCTGTTCTGGGAGTCTGTAGCCCAAGCTTGAAAAGAGCCGCAGCCATTATTTCCTGGATAACTCCAAGCAAATCCATTGCCTTACAAGACTTCTGTGTCCCATCCATAACAGGAACGACCTCCATTCAGTCAGCAAATTGTTATCCTCCAATGCACTTACACTGAGTTCTGTGCTGTGGGGCTGGTGAATGAGTTGACCAGAGCCATTAAAAAACCTCAGTGTAGGGGCTGGGAGCATGGCTTAGTAGTAGTTCACCTAGCATGCAGGAAGCCTTGTGTTTGATTCCTCAGTATCACATACACAGGAGAAAAAAAATCCAGAAGTAGTACTGTGGTTCAAGTAGTAGAGTGCTATGCCTTGAGAAAGCCCAAGGACAGTGCCCAGGATCTGAGTTTAAGTTCCAGGACTGGCAAAAAAACAGTATTTCCATATAGCCAGATGCTGGTGGCTCATGCCTGTAATCCTTGCTATTCAGGAGACTGAGATCTAAGAATTACAGCCCGGGCGGAATATTATCCCCAATTAACCACCACAAATGGTGAAATAGAGCTGGTTCAAATGGTAGAGCATTAGGCTTGAGCAAAAGAGCTAAAGGAAAGTACCCAAGCACTAGGACTGTCTTAAAAACAAATACCAAAACAAAAAAAAACCCTCCCAAACCCTTAATATACTGTAAGATGGTGAGCCCCTTTGGGTCAAAGGTCTAGGAAAAGGAGAAAACCTATGAAGGTTTGAGGGTCATAGGACAATTACTAATTATGGGAAGTTTCAGCAGATACTCAGACACAGAAAAAGGGAGAATGCTGAGGCTACAACCCACATAAAAAGATAGCTACGTGAAAAACGGTATGTGTGGTTCAGGAAAATGGAACAGAAGTGTTGGAAGGAATGGTGAGGATATCACTAGTGTGGGAAGAAGTGGCTAGAAGTGTGATAGGGAAGAGTCCACAAAGCTGTGTTCCAACAGGAGGAAAGAAGAGGGCTTCATAAAGCCAGAGATGACACTTACAGTCCTTTTCAGGAGAAAGGTGTTTCAGCACTGCAAACCAGAAACATATCCTCATGTATTCACTTTGTTAGACAAAATGTGGCTAAGTACCTATGGAGTTCTAGATCTAGTGTTGAGTTCTGGGATCTGAGCAGGCATCCAACTGGTGTGTCAGTGTCTAAAGACCTTTTGAGAAAAGGTAAGATCGAAGTTGACCTCTGAGGCAAAGAAAGACACTTGGGATACAAGAAACAATCTGACAATCTACCAAGGCAATACGTAAGAATATGAGAGCATGTTTACATCAGATGGGGCTGAGGAATGAGGAATATCTTGGATAGAATTATAGCAAATGAAGTTTGATATAAAGCCACTTGGCAAATATATAGAGCTGACTAAGCACATGTAACCTGAAACAAAACAAACATTTAGTTTAGAGAAAAGGAAAAAGAGCACAAAGTTCTCAAGTTTAAGACCCTGGTATCTACATTTTTTTTTTCTTGTCAGTCATGGGGCTTGTTTCACTGAAGGTTGGTGCTTTACCACTTTGAGCCATAGCTCCACTTCCAGTTTCCTGGTGGTTAATTGGACAGAAGAGTCTCATGGGCTTTTTTCCCCTGGGCTGGCTTCAAACCATGATCCTCAGATCTCAGCCTCCTTAGTACTTAGGATTACTGGCATGAGACACCAGCATGCGGTACCACATCCTTCTTTAACTGCTAGTGTCTTGCTCATATGAAAAGAATTCAACAAGTTTCAGGATGTCACTATCCCCATTGGATTACAAAAGACCATCTTCTATTTGGCTCATATTATCACTAGTTCTGTTCTAATTTTTGCTATGCTCAAGTCAGACAGATTGACATATGGGTCACCCTGGCTAGGCCCAGAAGACAAAGAGCTGAGGGCAGCCTTTGCTGAACAGCCTTTAAGGCATGGAACCCTGCCTTCCCCAGTCCATAAATGACAACATGGCAGCCCTAGTTGGCAGCTTTGGAAAATCCCTAGATGAAAAGTCTTGAGACAGAGAAACTGTTACATGGTGTCTGGGCTCCTGACCATAGAAACAGTGACATAAGAAATGTGTGATGTCTTAAGTTACCATTGTATATGTGGGAGGAGTTGCCATATGGGGATAAATAATTAATGCTTGGAACTATTTAATGGATAGCAGGGTGAAAAGTCTCCATAGTTAGCCAGAAATATAAAGACTTTCAAATTTAAAAGTGATATCCAGTTACTTGAAAAAACTCCTCAAAGTGCATGAACCTACCAGGCCTTGAGCAAGACCGAAGACTCTGACATGGATAATGCTGTGCTTGGAGAATGGCTCATTTTACTAAAGAATTGTACACTTGTCAGAGCTAAGAGGAAACAGCCACTGATATTTGTGTAATAAAATCAAGGGCAGCTTCATAAAGAAAGAAAGGAGCAAGAGTCTCCCTTTTATCTTCAGAAAAGCTTGTATCTCTCTCATTCTCTCTAGAAGATCCTATGTTCACACGTCAGTCCTGGAAGCAAAATTTGTGATATAGAAGGCCTGTGAGTTCTGTAATCAGGGAAATTATGCTTGAAATGAAGCACAATAATTTCTTAACATGATGAACTAAGAAAGTCAATAAAAAGGGAGAGCTAAGAACTGGTCCGTAGAGTCCCACTGGGTGAGGATCAAACGCCAGCACTCTTGGAGGATGTCAGTACATGTTATCTTATCTTTCAAAGTCTCATTTGTAAAACAGAAATAATTAAAATACTTCACAAGATTACTTGAGTTAAAGCAAGAAGTTTTTTTTAACATAGTGGTTGATGATAAGAAAAGCTTGGTAATTGTCAGCTAATATGGCTGGGAAAGTGACTTCTTCATGCTTCTTTATGCATGAAAAGCTTTCATTACACTGTTCCATATATACTGAGTGGAAGTTGTTCAGTGTCTGTTAGCTGCTATACTTATTGTAACTATTATTGGTAGGGAATACATGTTTATTATTTTAATTATAAGCTCGAAGACCCTATAAAATCTCCTACACCCTCCTCCACTATGGAGGGTTCAACACTGATGGATCCAGATCACACACACCCCTGTGCAGTTGTGAAAATGGGCTCCCAGGGATGGGAGGGCACAGATAACCCCTGAAGTGGGAGCTACGCTGAGGCATCATTAAGGCAGCAAAGTCAGGGACAAGGCAGTGGTGGTTGGTTCCCTAAGTAACTATAACTCAGCTGCAACACACACCTGCAGCCTCCTGTAGGTTCTGTGAAATTTATGGAAGAGCAATAATAGTAACAACATTAGTACATCTTTATTTATAAAAATGTCCACACCTGAACATCCTAAAGAGCTAAAATAGAAGCTCCACTAAACTTTATAGGATTGTGTGTGTGTGTGTGTGTGTGTAAGAATATATGTATAAATGTATAAAAATTAGGATCAAGATACAGTCAAGTTGAGCATAGGAATAACAATAGCCCTGGGATCCACAGCTACAAATTTATTTATCCATTCCAGTTGCCAATCAGGACTCGCATTATTAGCAATACTGCTCTCTCCTTGTATTTCCCATCTAGTTAGCAGCTCACAGAACAGAAAATATCATGGTGGAAGTCAGAAAGACTCAACGTCTTTGGTTTACCTGTCTCTGGCTACATGCCCTTAGATTGGTCATTTCTGTTTTTGTATTATCAAGGTTGCTCAACCCTGGTCACACTTGGGAAGATGGAACCTTCTAGAACATTTTCCTACTTCCATCTTCTATCCTACTAAGAAATACAAAGGACAAAAGATATGCAAGTCCATTGTGGTCCTAGACTCACCATCCAATGGACTATTTGAAGAGTTTGTTTAGCAAGATCCTAACAGGGTGGAGAGAAAAGTAGAATTTATCCTCCTACGAGGTATCTCCATGTTTCAATCTTGCTTTATTGTAAATAACAGAACCTGGTATCAAGTATCAGACACATTAATATTAATTAAAATTAATTATAAGTATTAAAATTAATGTTAGCTATAAATATTAAAATTAATATTAATTATAGAATACATACACATTGAATAGGCCGAACCCCCAATCAATTACTTGTTTCAGAGAGAAAGAATGGGGTTTTATAAACTCCTTTAAAGTGGGAGAGAGGGGATATATCCAGTCATTACTTCCTTGGAGTAGAAGAGAAAAAAGGCAAGAGTTTTATCAGAGATATTACTTTGTCTCATAATAGATAAAAATAGTTATGTTTAAGTACTTGTTCTACATTAAAGCTACTATAGTCACTTTATGAAGAATAAAATTAAGTCAATATAAATGAAATTTCATGTGCAAGATCAGACAACTAATAAAATCCAAACCCAAGATGATTGACCCAAGAGCAACATCTCTCAAATTCTCCACTGTGTTCCTTCCCAAGGGTCCAGATTTCTGACCCAGGAGAGGAGACCTTTAGACATGGCAAAAATCGAGTCACTCACTGTCAGATGCAGGAAGAAAGATTTGCAGTCTCTGTCTGTTGAGGGTGTGAACAGAGATATAGTTGTAATTCGTAGCCTGATGAGCACTGAGATGAAAACAGGGAAACAGGAATGAATACACCAAGACCACCTCGCTTAGGGAACAATGTTTCTCTTAGACATTCCACACAGTGAGAGTGGTAGTCAGTGCATGAGAGGCATGTTGGTGAGGCAAATGGGAGCATATAAAGCTAGGCGAAGGAGTCTGTTCTTAACTATAAGAACAGGGAAGACTTTGGGGGATACTGACAAAGGAGATGGCATAATGAGGCCATGTGTTAGATTCACAAGTCTGATAGGGGAGAATGGCACCACTGCCAGAATGAGAGTGATGAGGAAGAGGTCAGGACTTGATTGCAGTGATTGCAGGGACTGCGGATGGAAAGCTCAACAAATACAAGGTATATTTGGAGATGGAGTTGATGACCTAGCTATGGTTCACATATGGTAGGAAATGGAAGAGGGAGAGAGTAAAATAGGTGCCCAAACTCAACTTGCTGATAGTATTTCACCAACAAGTCATATCACTGCCAAAATGCAAAGAACTATGCTCAATTCTATAGCAAAAAAAGAAAAATTATGACCCTCTTATTTCTGTTTTCCTCTTTTGTTTTTGTTATTCATTTCTCAACAAATATTTGTTTAATTCCTTTATTTCCTATATAGGCCAAATCATACAGAGCATTGAAAATTCAAGGAAAGACAAGATAACAGTCATTAAGAAAGGCAACTCCGCCTGTAATCCTAGCTACTCGGGAGGCTGAGATCTGAGGATCAAGGTTCAAAGCCAGCCCAGGCACAAAAGGACCTGAGACTCTTATCTCCAATTAACCTCTAGAAAATGGGAAGTGGGGCTTGGCTCAAGGGTAGGACGGTAGCCCTGAGCTGAAGAGCTCAGGGACAGCGTCCAGGCCAAGTTCAAGCTCCATGACCCAAAAGAAAGGAAGGAAGGAAGGAAGGAAGGAAGGAAGGAAGGAAGGAAGGAAGGAAGGAAGGAAGGAAGGAAGGAAGGAAGGAAGGAAGGCAGGCAGGCAGGCAGGCAGGCAGGCTGGATTAAGGAAGGAAGGCAGGCAGGCAGGCAGACAGACAGAAAGAAAGAAGGAAGGAAGAAAGAGAAAGAAAGAAAAGAAAGAAAGAAAGAAAGAAAGAAAGAAAGAAAGAAAGAAAGAAAGAAAGAAAGAAAGAAGGAAGGAAAGAAAGAGGAAAGAAAGGCAACTCTGCTCATCCATGGCACTGGAGCAATGGTTTGCTAGGACAGATGCCAATCTCCTCACAAGAGCCCATTGTTAGGCATTTAGGGTTGTTGCATGGTACTTCTTAATTCTTGTGGCTGGAAAATGGATGTGGTCCAATTTACACAATGATATCTGGCAAATGCCACAAAATAAGCTTTGTCTCTGTTTGCTCTTTATGTGCATGTGTGTGTATGTTTCAAGCTTACCAGCACAATTCTGCGATCTACCATGAGAACTGCAGAATTACATAAGGAAACATAGGTCACAATTACAAATTCTTTTTTTAATCACTTCAAGAATTTCAGAACCATTTTTTAGGTTTTGAAGTCAGTAGACCTTGGTTTAAATCCAATATTAGGACCCACTAAAGGTCCAAATTAGACCCAGTGTATATGTATCATATATAAATAAACATATATATGTCCATGTATATACATGTGGATATATATGTGTGTGTATATATATTTATATAGGCATTTATAGGCATAGAAATACATGTACTAGTGCATGAACACTCATTTGTACATATAAATTATATATTTAAATATATATATTACTTAATAAATGAGATGTATAGTTATTGCTGCTCTGATCTTTTTTTCCTAGTATTTTCTAGGCTCTTGTGTCATCTCACTTATCTCTTAATTATCTTTAGTAGCATTATCCAACTTTCAATTATACTCTACCTGAAATAAAGATCACTCAGTTCTCAGTGCAATGTATTTTACCTCTACTCTGCTCTGGGTGGGGGATAAAAAAGAAAAAAAAAACAACTTCTCTTAACTAGCAAAGAGTATAATATCTAACAATAGTCTTTACTTGCTTACTAGTATACTAAGCAGATTTGTACTACATGGACATAGAATTACTTAGGTTGTTCAAGGTCACAAACAAAAAAAATAACACAATATAAATTATTTCCAATTTACTCATAACCTTGAAGAAACCAGAAGACTTGGGTTAAAATTACAACTCCAGCCAGGCACTGGTGGCTCACGCCTGTAATCCTAGCTTCATGGGAGGCTGAGATATGAGGACTGTGATTTGAAGGAGCCCAAGAAGGAAAGTTCATGACACTCTTATCTCCAATAAACTATACAAAGAATGCTAGAAGTGGCTCTGTGACTCAAGTGATAAAGCACTAGCCATGAGCAAAAGAAGTTCAGGGACAGTGCCTAGGCCCCGAGTTCAAGCCACAGGACTAGAAAAAATATCAACTCAACATTTACTAGCTGTTGGACTTTAGACAACATGCGTCATCATTCCTTATCTTAGTGTTTTCATTCATAAAATTTTACATGGTAAGTTTCTGTGGAAGATTAAAATAAGTGATACACCCTCCATGTGTAAAGAATAGTTATCTAAAATACATCATCAAGAAGAATATGTGTTTCATGCCACAGATCAGGTAATATTGTTTTTGGTACCCTACCAGGCCTGTGATCAGAACTAGTGATGGAATGGACAAAAACCAGGACTGTAACACCATCGACCTATATCGTGGTAGAATGGTGGCATGCTGTAGTTTTGTTGTTTTTTTTTTAAGGAGGGGGCGGGAGGGCTTGCATTTTTTGTTTTGCTTTTGTACCAGTTCTGGGGCTTGAAATCAGGGCCTGAGCACTAGCTCTGAGCCTTTTCACTCAAGACTAGGGCTGTACTACTTGTATCACAGATCCATTTCCAGCTTTTGGTTGGTTAAAGGGAGTTAAGAATATCACGGACTTTCTGTTAGGGATGGCTTTGAATACGATGCTCAGATCTCAGCCTCTGGAATAGCTAGGATGACAGTCATGAGCTACCAGTTCCCAGTAACATGTGGGGGCTTTCAATGAAGAATTTGATTCGCAGGTTTCCAGTCATCTGCCTACAAAACTACTTGG
This sequence comes from Megascapheus bottae, assembly GCF_031878675.1. Taxonomy (NCBI): domain Eukaryota; kingdom Metazoa; phylum Chordata; class Mammalia; order Rodentia; family Geomyidae; genus Megascapheus; species Megascapheus bottae. Next base: position 76,008,380 of record NC_143511.1, read on the forward strand.
TTCTTGCGTAGGTGAGTCACTGCAGTCTACAACCTAAGTCTCCTTTGCCTGGTTCTCCACTCAGAAAACTAGGAATAGAAGCTGCAAGCATCTCATAGTTAGCTCTGGAGAACATGTGATCCTGCACACCAAATGTATCTGAAACTAGGCTTGGCATGTGATTCGTGTTCAATGGTGAGTGTATCATTGTGAGAATAAATAAATGTGGCTTCCCTGGAGTCCTCAGGGGACAGTGGCTCTATAGCAGAGTGAAGTAGGAACTGCCTATTTTTATGCTTATAACTTTCCTTTCTGGCCTTGGCAACCTCCCCTTTACAAAGTAGGAGTTCTTGCATGCTCAAATTCAATCCAAGTCTAGCTCAAGTTCTTTTTTTCTTTCTTCAAGGAGGTATACCACCACCAACCCCAATCCATGTTGCTGATTTGAACTCTTGCTATCTTAAACCTGCACAGTGGCTCATCAAGGAGAGGATGCTCTCTATACCTAAGGTGCTGTGTTTGCACCTAAATGCTCCCGCTTCAGCCCCAGACACGCTGCAGGAAGTAGGAAGTTAGTGGGAGGCTATAAATTGTGCCTTACCAATGCACATTATGTGATTTGTGCATACATTATTAATGCTCAGCCAGGACGTGGCTTCTTTACATCCTCTGAACATGGGAATAAATACTGTCTTCTTTAATCTTTCAGTGAGAGGATGAAGAAGGAGAAATGGCCCCAAATTCACACTGAAAGTTTTCTTATCCCTGCGCAAGGAGAACAAAATGAAGGAAAGGGAAAAGTTGCTAAAAGGGGAGGGAGAGGATACTTGAAAACCTTTTAAGTGCCATTCAACACAACAGTTTCTTGCTCATATACTTTGGTTTAGACCTCAAGGCTGCATTTACCATACTCTTATGGATGGAAGAAAATGGGCCAATGAAATTGTCATTTGTCCAAGACTATAGAGCTTGAAAGAGAGAGAGCTGGGATTTAAGACAAGCTTTTGTTTGCAGAATGAGTCCTAGCCTGAGCAATTCATTAAATTCTACCCAATAGGAAATGATTGCTTTTGGGGACAATTCCAGTAGGATTGTCTTTAACATGTATTTGCTGAGTTAACTGGCCCACCTCCAATACCATACTCTTGTTGACAAAAGCACAGCCACTCCTGCCTACCTGTCCCATCCAAACAGATACAATTAGAACATCTTTTCACCTTAGACCAGAAGAGCAAAGCCACACCCTCTATACAGCCACTTTTAAATGACTCACAATACTTAAAAAGAAGCTGTCTTTCTATAGCACCTTAACCTTATTGAGGATATAAAGTTTTACATTGCTCCTCATCTTTTAAAAAATACGTTCTGAGCCTTAGCTCAGACCTACTAAACAAGAATTTTCGGTGGAGGGAGCCAAGAAACAAACAAGTTATTTTTTCCTTCATGATTTTTAACTACAAGTTCCAGCAAGGTGAGTGGGGGGATAAGAGAATGATCCATTAAAAATGAGTGCAATAAGCTACACATCCCAACAGAATTTTCATTAACCTTGTAGCCATACCTATGGGGGTACAAGGGTGATGATGTAAGACTGTGTGAGTGTGTATGAATGTATATGTATGTATACACAACTGTGCATGAATACTCTTCTGATGATGTATTATTATTATTATTATTATTATTATTATTATTTCTTTTGGTAGTTCTTTTGTTTGAGCTTGGAAGTCTTGTACTTGACAGGCAGGTATTCCACCTTTATGCCATGTTCCCAGATCTTTATCTTCTATTAAAATTTATTATATCTGTTCTGTTCTTTGTTCTTGATTATTTAATATTTTGTAATGCTGGTTTAGTGTGCACATATTCATATAGCTTTTCTTTGGAATGAAATATTCTTGTTAAACATGACATTTGAAATATGATGTAAAAATAAATATTAATAAAATCTTAAAAAATTATTATATCTTGCTGGGCATGGTGGCTCACACCTGTAATCCTAGCTACTCAGGAGGCTGAGATCTGAGGATTAAGGTTCAAAGCCAGCCAGGGCACTATAGTCCATGAGACACTTATCTCCAATTAACAACTAGAAAACTGGAAGTAGTGCTGTAGCTCAAGAGGTAGGCAGCATTGAATTGAAGAGCTCAGGGACAGTGCCCAGGCCCAGGTCCAGAGTTCAAGCCCCACAACCAACCAAATATATATATATATATATATATATATATATATATATATATATATATATATATATATAGGAGTGCAAAGAAGATTCAATTCAACTTGTAAGGTTATGAGTATAATGTAGCTTGTTCAAATAGGGTCTCACACTTATGCCTAGAGCTAGCATGAACTTTGATCCTCCTGTTTTCATATTCCATATCCCTGGGATAAATATCTATCATACTCAGCTTTTTATTGGTTGAGACAGGAAGTCAAGAGATGATTATTGTTGATGTTTAGGCTGATGTTGAACCATCATCCTCCCAATCTCCTAACTCCAGAGCAGTGAGGATTATAGGCATGAGCCACAATATTTGACTAAAATGAAGTTAACTTATGAAGGATAATTACGTACAGTGAGACCAATGGAACTTATATTTTCCCTATATAGTGGGTGAATTGGTCTTGTAGATCAAATGGAAAATTTAATCCTTGTTTATAATTCTGTGAGTTTTCAGGATGATCATAGATAACGAAACACTGGAAAGGACTTGTCTTGGCACAAAAATAATCATTTTTATGAATACTACATCACCCATCCATACTAGAAGACAGCTTAAATAGGATGCTATGTTGGACACCTCAGAAGCTTAATGGTATCGTATTGTTTGACTTCAAGTCCATTTCAGATTAAGTGTGCCTTGATACAGTAATCTGATAAAACACAGTCCCACTAACGTATGCAAATTCTCTAAGTATCTTCCATGTCACACATCTCTAATTCCAACTATGCCACACAGCAAAGTATTAACCAGGACTATGCTTCAAAATAATCACAATTCACTGTTTTGTCACACTTAGGGTATATTTTCATTAGGTTAAAACCCCATTGTCTACTTTATCTGGGCACCTGGGTGTCTGGGATAGTTCTATCACATTTTGAGTCCAAGATAAATCCAATTTTGTGGGTTAGCCTAGGAAAAATATATCATTGAATAAACTGTGTGCTTATTTGTATGAGAAAGTATACTATATGTGCTCAAAGATCTTACATATAAATTGCTGACAGAATGTGTGTGCACGCATGCACGCGCACACACACACACGCACACACACACACACGTTTGTAGGTTGGGTTCCTGGGGGATTTAGCACAAACTTCCTAGGGGGTGTTGGAATCTATAGCACTACAAGAGCTAGACAAAAGCAGAGCTAGCTGAGAACTATAAATAGTGTGCCCAGTGACCCTTACAAGCTCCTAGATCCACTAGGGCTGCTCTAGCAGCTTTCTCTTTTGGCTACATGAAAAGAGCTAAAAGGATTGTTTTCCCAGGAGATTTTTTTTTTTTTGGCTGCCCTGAGCATGTCAAGGGACTTGGCGTTTTCTAATTATCTCCCTTTATGTTCAGGCCAAGACTTGTTAATACAATAAACTGGCGTTTCCAGGACACACTCACAAAGCAGAAACATCTCAAGGTGTTTTACAAGCAGAAGATCGTGTTAAATCAAATCAAATACCAATTAAAGATTAACAGTAGTGTTAGAGAGCTGCTATCACGGTCCAGCCAGGGCCTCTGGGACAGCCTGTATTTCCTCAAAGCTCCTGAAGCTCTGCTGTGGTCCAGACTGTGATTTGGGGATCTGTTAGGCATTAATAGTTCTATTTTTTTTTTGCCAGTCCTGGGCTTGAGCTCGGGGTCTGAGCACTGTCCTTGGACTTTCTCAAGGCTGGAGCTCTACCACTTGAGCCTCAGCACCATTTCTGGCTTTTTTCTATGTATGTGGTACTGAGGAATCGAACCCGGGTCTTCGTGCATGCTAGGCAAGCACTCTATCACTAGGCCAAACTCCCAGCCCCTAGGCATTAATAGTTCTTGTTTGAGCCTTGGGGGATTTCAGAATATGCCCACTGCAAAGACACTAAAGGTAATTTCAGATGGGCCCTCTTGTTTCAAATAGATAAACGGAAGCTGAAGAGAAGAGGTGACCTACCATTTATTCAGACTCAAACGTAAGTTTCTTGAGAGTCCAGCAGTCTTTGGAAATAACCTCATTGGGATGCTTTTCAATGACTATGGACCTCTTCTCAGGTTAAAAATGGGTTCGACTATAGCCTGTAATAAACATGTCTACCTGAAACCTGAAAGTCTGACCTTATTTACAAAAAGGGTCTTCTGTAAATGTATTTAAGTTGAGTCTGTTGAACTAAAATCATCCTGGATTTAGTATTATAGAACATACTAAATGATGTCCTAAGAGAAAGACAAAGGAAGTTTAGTGACAGGCCGAGGGGAAGACTGTATTGTATGATAGCAGAGACAACCAGAAGATTGAAAAACACGTGATGCTTCTAGAATATAAAGAAAGCTCAGGATATCCAAAGCCGCATGGGACAAATTATTCTGCAGAGCTTCTAAAACAACTCTGCTCTATTGATGGCTAAATTTGGGACTTATGGATTCGGGGATGATGAGAGGGTACATTTTGTTTTAAAGTACCAAGTTTTCTCTCTTAGTTCTCAGTATTAGCACTGAGATCCAGTCTATATATGAGCTTTTCTGGCCAGATCCTCCCAAATGAGACTCACCCAAGTGCTCTGATGACCCTACAGGGTATATACCCTACCAAGGTCACCTCAGTACTTATACCTCCTTATTTTAGTTATCTGTTCCCCTTTTCTATCAGACTCAGAGTCCATTAAAAGGATATGCCATGGGAATTCAATTCTGGCTCTCAGAACCCATCATGTTATTGATCTATATAGGTGCTTATAAATCTCTTTTGAGTGAGCTTGAACATAAATAACTTAACCCTCATTGTCTTCCTGTCTTTCCTAGAAAAACAATACCACATACATACTGAATGCCCATGCCCATACATCAATCGTTCCTCCTTCCCTATTTTGCAGTCCATTAAAACACAAAGTCAGGGGCTTTCTTAGGTCAAACATGAGGCAGTATAATGCCTCCAAGAGAAAACACACTGAATGGTACAACATTAAAAACTTAGGGTAAAACATACTTAGGGAGCACTCTAATTATGTCCCTTGTTTATAAATTTGTTTATGCATTTATTTACGTTGTGCTCATACTGGGACTTGTACTCAGGGCCTCCTTTAGCCTTTTTGTTCCAGGTTGACATGATCATTTGAACCATACTTTTTCTTATGTAATTTTCTAATAAGCCCCTCAACCTCTGAACTCTTCCCTGTCCTTTTCTTTCATGGGTAGGTAAAAGGGTAAATAAGTCACTATATGCAATCTGGGCAATGCCTACTTTCAAGAGCACTACTGTTACCATCTGACATACTCAGACCTTGAAATTGGTGAAGTCATACACGGCAGGTATCATTAGAAGACTTAAATTACAAGGCTTAAATCTTCAAAAATGCTCTCAATTACTATATTCTACTGAACCCCAGGTTTCCCACTGTCCCAGGAAGATTTCCCCAGGATTTATGAGAATGAAGCTCTTTCAGAAGAGCATATATTGCTGACTTTCTCTAGGTTCCTCTTCAGGAACCCTGGGAGGCCTCTAAATCAGCATATAGTACAGACTCCTCCCGTCTCAACTGGTTTGAGACACTGTGTGTTGCAATGCTGAGAGTATGGAAACAAATGCCTTCTGCCCAAACCATCGTCTTTCACTACAGATCACTCTCTCCAATTGGAAGTACTTTCATTTGGATGTAAACATTACGACGTCTGGTTATAATAGGAACAGAGAAGACACAGAGGGAAGCAATGTGAGAAGGGAAGAGAAAGACACTGCGACCAGGGGGAACAGTGGACACTGAGACAAAGAGGAAAAAGAAACACAAAGGATTTACCACTTTGAACAGATATCAGTAGCCTATTTAGTCCCAGGTTCTTTAGTATAGTATAATGCCTTTGGCTCTGACCTTAAGAATTTTATGGATCAGCATTCAAGGAGTTGAATGATAAGATACAGAGTTATAGAATATGATGAAACAGATATAATGACATTTTCAAAATGGGGCACAAAACTAAATTACAGAAGATTTATATGGTATCACTAATAAGTTTTAGCAAGATGATGGCAGAACTGGGAACTTAGGGTTCAGACGCTCTGTGGTTTACAGAGAGCTAGGTATTCAATGTGCATATGTGAAAATGGAACCAGATAACATGAGACGATGGTTGAATTTGGAAAAGGGGGAAGAACTATGAAATGAGTGACAATGATCATGACACATTTTAGTAAAATACTGAATGTTGAATTGAAACTCCTAGGTACCACTATATAAAGACAAAAAAAATAAACGTACGGAAAATATTCAATGTTGTGAAAAGAGAGACAGGTAACTTGTAGAGATGACTGGGGTTGGGAATGACAGTGAAGAATGAGAGAAGTGGTAACACTGATCAAAATGCATGGAACTCATAAACTGACATTTGAATTGAAAACTCCTTGTACAACCATTTAAAGATTGTAATGAGAAAAAACTGGAAGTAATAAAAAAGGTAGTTTTATAGATAAGGCAAAGAAGAATTAATCTTGAAACAGAGGGAAGGAGAATAAGAAGTGATAAAGACAGAGGAAGACCAAGAAGACATTTATGAAGGAGGTAAGAAGGAATGGAGAAGGCAGACAGGATGAAGACAGGTAGACAGAAGGCAAAGACAAGACAGCACAGCAAAAAATCCAAATAAGACAAAGGACATAGACCATAGGAATAAAAACATGTTGTAGTCACTGTGAGAGAGGTTGGTTCTTGCACTGATTGCTCATGTAAATGAAGTCCTGGCTCCTTACCTAACTCCCAGGCTTCATGGGACCAGGCCTGGCTGGCCTTATCCATGTCTATCTCAACCCAGGTTTCTAACTCCAGGTGTACTTTATGCTATTGCTATCTTCCTTCACTCCAGGTCTGGATATTACTTGGTTTATTCCAGGTAATCTTCCGAGACTTCTTATCTATCAGGACATCCCCTCTGCCTTCTTTAAACTGCTTACTCCTCACTCCAGAAGGGCTTTGAGACCCCATTCTGTGTTCTCAATGTATCCACGAGCCCCTATCTTATTATTTTTCACAATGAGTTGTAAATCTATGCTCACGTCAACCTCCTTTCCCTACCAAGAAATAAATTTCCTGTGTATAAATTCCTGCAGGACCAAGAACTGGTTTTGATTTATCTTCTATCTCTAGTACCAAACACAGATTAAAGATTAGAATACACACTCATGAGTGATGAATGCATGACTAAGAAATGAATGAGTGAATGAATCAACGTACATAGCCTTTGTCCTCTCAGTGCAGTAAAAAAAAATAAATTAAAAAATATGATTTACCATCATATGGGGCGCTCCTGGGTAATTCCAGCCATGGGCCCTGGGTGGGGAGGGGTAGGAGGCAGAGAGAATTTTTCTCTGCTACCAAGAACAATAAACAGAGAAGATCAGAGTCATGCTGAACCGAAGAGATTCTTCCAGACTTCAGGCAAAGAGTGAAGCAAAGCCTAGAACCTTAGTTGATTAAAAGGGAAGTGAACTCGTTAGCTCTGCAACCTGGGGAAGAGCAATTGTTCAAGTTACACAAGCCATGTCCAAAACTAGTCTTTGGGACAGGGTATGTGGCTTAGTAGGAGAGTGCTTGCCTAGCATTCATGAAGCCCAGGGTTTGATTCCTCAGTACCACATGAATAAAAAAAGCTGGAAGTGGTAATGTGGCTCAAATGGTAGAGTGCTGGTCCTGAGCAAAAGAAGCTTAGGGATAGTGCCCAGGGTATGTAGTCAAGCTCAGGACTGGCAAAAAAATTAAAGTATCCTTCATCTTCTGGAAGTAGAACCAAGAGTTAGTAATAAATGATTTTTCTCCACTGAATGGAAAAGGTTATCTAGAATTGCTATTTTTTTCATATTTTTTATTGTAATTAATAAAAGGGTTTGCCAGATATTTGCCAGATAGATGGTGCATTAATTCCCATACATTGATACCCTTTCACATGTCTTGGTCCCCATTTCCCTTCCCCCCCCACCCGTCATCTTGTTTTCCCCCCTTCCCTATCCAATTTCAAATAAACATCTGTTGCATACTTCTATGTCAAACACAATGGCATGCACCAGCAATACAGGTCTGAGCAGAGTCACCGGCTCTGGTTTTTAGCTTCTCCAGGTTCCAGAGGCATCGTGGAGACACACAAAACTAAATCATGCTTTAAAGAGGCAAGGACTTGATGATAAAGGAGATTCTGGTAGTCTGCAACCACAAAGATGTTTGGTTTGGAAAGATTCAGGAAAGCTTCAGAAAGGCAATGGAATTTACCTAGTGCTGAAAGGAGATGTAAGTTTTATTGGACAGAAATAGGGCCACATGGTACTTCAGGCTGAGGGAATAGCTTAGTGGAAACTGGCAAGCAAGGGTGATGGGGTATATGAAGAGGAAGAATGAAACTTAAGACCACAGACCCCTGTCTGGCTGTTATCCACAATAGGTCCACAATAGGTTAACAGTGCTCTGAACTGCAATGGTATGGAGGAGAAGGATTGGCTGTAGCAGTCACAACAATGATACTGGTTGCAGACCTATGTTAAGGATTGTAAGCTAAGGATTGGAAGGATTTAGGGCCTTCAGTCAGGCCCTAAAAATTATACACACATGCATAAATATGTATATGCTTGTGCACATACACATGTATGTGTGTATACATATGTATGTATGTATGTATGTATACTTAAGAGTCAGAGTACTCTGTGTCTTTGACAAGTGGCACTTAACCACTTGAGCCACACTACCATTTCCAGCTTTTGGGTGATTATTTAGAAAAGAGATTCTCACCAAGACTTTGCTGCCTTAGGCTGGTTTTGAACCATGATTCTTAGATCTAAGCCTCCTGAGTAGCTAGGATTATAGGAGTAAGCCAGTGGAGCTAAGCCTAAGGGCGAGTCTTTAAAAATTCTATGCTACACTTCACCCCACTGTCGGGCTCTAAAGCTGCAAATTTATGGTAAAGGCCAAGGGGCTGCCATCAAAGATATCATCTCAGGGAATGATACAACACAACCAATGTTTGCAGACTCCAGTGTTACTCCTGTCAAGACAGATTTCTTCCCAATGAAACCTCCTGGCAGGTAAATATGGTGCCATGGTCTCTCTGTAACAGCTCCGAAGTCTCCCAGGATACCACAGGATGCATCTGCCCCTGAGCCTGCTCTCTTTGACAAATGCTTCAGCCTCCTCTTGGCTCAAGGGAGTGATTTATCAGCGCAGCGTCAGCGCCTCTGCCCAGCAGCCTGTGATGCAAGGCTGGCAGCCCAGGCTGGGGTTTTTAATTAGCTGGGAGAGGGAAGAGTCAAGCCCTCTCAGATAGAAGAAACAGAGACACCAAAAAGGCTCATAAATCTAGAACCAAGGACCCATCGACTGGAGTCCGGTGGTTGTGGCAAGAGAGATGAAGGAGGAAACAGACTGTTTGTCTCCTTTGATTTTTCATAGTCTCCCATGCTTCTCAGCCCAGATACACTGTGAGAGGAGTGGTGGGAATCTAGGCCACCTTTTAAACAAGAATTTCTGGATGTACCCTTTGTAAGGGAATGTCCTAGCCTCAGGAACACTTTTACCTCAGAGCTGCTCTGCACTATGAAGCAAAACTTTCAAAGAAAAATGTTCATGCTTTGGTTTAAGAGAACTTAAATTTCTCTTCCATGGTGTCACACGGGCAAGTTGCTTTCCCACTCTCTGCCTCCGTTTCCCCATCTGTACATTATGATAAGATCTCCTGTCAATTGGGATCACATAGGAAGTGTGCTTCCTGCCACAAATCTCCTTTGAGGGTCTGTCTGCTCAGTCAGTGACAGAAGTTTTTAAAATGATCTTTTCCTTTCTCTGGACCTCAGTTTTCCCATATATAAAATGAAGAATTATGCTAGCTGAGTTATAAATGCCTTGCCAGCTCTGATTTTCTACGGGATCCTTTTAGCTGGATATGAGAAGTCAGGTGTGAAAAGAAACACTCTTTTCCCATCCAGTTCTAGGGTGGAGCTTCTCGGGAAGCATGAAAACATTACTAAAGAAGTTGCTTACCTAGGGTACAAAGTCCAGGAGGCTGAGGTGGGGCTTAGGGGATGGGAAAGAATCTTGATGGATACCTACATTGAGCAAGATAATTTTAAGTCAGAGAAATCAGCTGCAGCAGCAGCAAGACCCTGATCACTGGAAAAAATGCAGCCAAAAGTTGGATAATCACCTGGTCCTGAGAATACAGATTTTTATTTGATTTCTAGCTTTGCGTTTAACTCTGACAATAAGCTCAGGGAGGCAGAGGGTGTGGGAGCCTAACCTCTCCCCATTACAGATCAAGTAAGTTGAATCTAGGCACTCAAATTTCCCCCTTGCAACAGAAGGCAAGAAGAAGATACGTGCTCTGGTAAATCTTAACTCCAACATCCCTCTGTACTGTATAGCTTAACTCCCATCTCTGACTCTACACCTGATGGTAGAGCCCAATCCTGGTTCACATTGTCTAAGGCTGTCCCTTCCTTTCTTCTAAAACCCTTTCTTTCTCCACTGCCTGCTCCCCACATGTATTTACGCTGGGGTGCCTGGTAACAAACGGCTCTTTACCATGCGGAAGGTGACAGCCGAGCGATTAGTGAAATTTGTTACTCGTGCGTCTCTGAACAAAATTAAATTAAAAGTGCTGCTTCGCTGTCAAGATAAGGGCCAAGCTGCTGAGATAATTTTTCACTCTCAAACACTCAATTACCCAGTGAGGCTGGATCAGATACAATCAAAGGGGGGAGGGGTGGGAAAGAAAGAGGGGAAAAAATAGAGGCAGAACCTCCAGGAACAGATGTAAGAGTTCCTTATCAGTCTCTCTGGCCAGGGATGTTAAAGAGGCTGTTGCTATGGTGACAGGGCTGGACCACATGAGGTAGGTAAGTAGGCATGGCTTCTAACTTTAACTGGTAAGAAAGGAGATGTTCTCTCCATATCCATAGCTGCTATCTTAGGCAGGATGATATTTTCCACCCAAATTATTATTGCCACACCATCCCAAGTGGTCTCTCACATCCACTTCAATCCAGCTTCCACTAAAGATAGACCTTTCATCAGACAAATCTCCTTTGAGGGTATCTCACTGTCATAATAATAAATACATTTGGGGGTGGAAAATGGGGACAAAAAACATGAGTAGGGGTATCAATGTATGAGAAATAATGCACCCACTACCTGGCCAATGTAACTGTAATCCCTCTATACATTAACCCACCAATAAAAAAAAATACAAGTCATTTAACAAATGTCTCCCCAGCTCTGTCCTTCAAACTTTATGCTACAATTGAAATGAACTAGAGATATCTTTCTTTTTACTTTCCCTTCATTCTTTAATTCAACTAGAGTTTTTGTGAGCATCCCCTGTGTGCCTGCTTCTTTCATTCTGTCTACGCAGTCGTCACCTTCTGATATAATTTTCTCCTTTCCTCTCCTCCCTGGCACCATCTTGTTTTTCACAGCTCTTATAAAATACTCCTCACTCCACTTTCTCCCTCCCCATTCAGGGGTTTGGCTTTGCATCCTTGTGGGATTCTGTCCTATTATCTCCCACCTTTGACACTTCTGACCATCACTGTATAAGACTGACTCACTCACAAGTGTATAAACTGTGTTTTCAGTTTTCCTATATTTACAGGACCCATGAAGCTGTCTTTCAGTGTAGGTCTTATGACAGTAATTTACATTGGTTTTAAGTGATAGGCCTTTGGCTGGAGATCTCTTGAACAGACTGTGGCAAACTGGTTTCCTTTTTGTTTCAACTTCCCTCCTATGATGTCATTAGATATCTCTTTCAAATATTTCTACTCTGATGAGTTTTTCATGATTTACTGAATCCCCAAAGCCCTAACTCCAACCCTTCTTGAGCAATCAGTACATAGCTACATTATATTTCTTTCATTTAAAAGGAAAAATACCTTCCAATTAGAAGGATAGAATTATACAGACAGGAAGGAAACTACTGAATTATGACTGATCTTCTGAAAGAGAAACGGAAGCCACTGAATTACATCGATCTGCCCATTAATCCTTGTATCCTCTTTATCTTGAAAATGTTTTACATTCAGACCCTACTAGTCTAGTCATCTTTAGTGCAGAGTTGCCATAAAGAAATGTTTCTCAACCATAGCTTTACTTGGGAAGAAATTAAGCCACAAAATGAAAAGGAGAGGAATGAAAGTAAGAGGAAATGGAAAAGGGAACAGGAATTGCCCAGAGGTTGCTCAAACCTGTTAAGATGAACATCGGAATTGAAAGCCCAAACAGATACTTGCATTTTTAACTCAAACATGTGTCCTCAGGATTGGGAACCAGTTGGGAACCAGTCCATAATAAGGGAGGAGAAACTGTTCTTACTCAAAAATCACATTTTAAAAGAGTTCAACAAGAAATATACTCACTGCCTTACATATGTAACCCCTCTGTACATCACCCAGACAATAAAATCAAACATTAAAAAAAGAACAGAGTGCAAGATCCATTCCCCCCACAACCCCCTCCTTTTTTTGCCTGTCCTGGGGATTGAACTCAAAGCCTAGGCACTGTCCTTGAGCACTTTTTTGGTCAAGGCTAGCTCTCTACCACTTGAGCCACAGTACCGCTTTTGGCTTTTTCTGTGTATGTCGTATTGAGGAATCAAACCTGAGTTTTCGTGCATGCTAGGCAAGCATTCTACCACTAGGCTATAATCTTGAACCCTCCACACTTCCTTTTTAAAAGACATTGCTCCTCCCAGTAGGTAAAGATGACATATGCTCATACCTCCAGGAATACCACCAGCAGACACGCAGTGGTTCAGATGAATAATTTAAAGAAGAGAACCCTTTCCAAGATTTGAAATCAATTTAAGGATGCAGTAGACCTCTGAGATCATTTGACCTCTCTGCTTGAAGTCTGTTCAATGATGGGGGCCAGACCTGGTATTACCATTTCTTTACCACTTCCTACCTTCTAGAAAGTGAATCACATTCTTTTCTTCCCAAATTTAAACTGCTCTAAGGAGGAATGGCCACAGGGAGGCCATTGCTCAGCTAAAGAAAATCACATAGCCGGCGAGTTAGAGCAATCTTCCCGAGTTTACACTGCTAAGTCTCATAATTAGGTGTGTTTGGCTCTGAAGACCATGAATTAAACAGTGCACACAGGGCTACAACCAGAAAATCCACCCACCTCAAATTCCTTTGGGGAATAGGCAGGTTATAAATAATCATAGAAGGATAAATAAATACAACGACGCAAAACATATTGTGATTCACCCACATACTTCTTAAGTGAATTATTCTGTTTGTCCTCAAAAAGTAATCATTGTGGCTTATAAATTATGCTTTTCTTTAAAAAGGAGCCATTCTTCATAATTACCTGGCTGCGGCATTCGAGCAAGTTGATACATCAAAATTTACATAGCCATTCCCCTATTGTTAGATGCTTGGGCTCCTTCTAATTTTTCAGTATTAGAGATTATGTTATAATGAATATTCCAGGGGAGTGTCATAGGAAAATGTGGTCATCTAACAGGGTGCAAATTTTGGTGCCAATGACAGTAATAATGGGGGGAAAGAGGACCTATATACGTTGGCATGGTAAAGACAAGAAATATGATTGTCTAAAAGGTTATTACATTTGTGTTTTATATTCCATTATTTTGTTTTGCTTTATTTTATTTTCCCTTAATATTCATATTGTATTATTTGACATTGGTGAGAGAAGAGTAGGAACAATGAGCAGAACACCACTGCTGGAGCTGAAGCATCTCGGGTGCACAGCGTCCCTGAGAAAGGGAAGATACACTTTGGCAACAATGGCCCAGATTTCACAGAGAAACAAATGGCTAGACCCATGGAATATTAATCCCTGACATTTCAGAAAAGCACAAGATACCTTAAATGCAAAACATTTCAGAACGTAAACAGACTCAACTCTAATGTGTTCAAATAGCATAACCCTAATTTAATGGATAAAGAGCCAGAGGTCTTGTGCAAAATACACAGGCATTTAGGGGCTCAATTCAAAGTTATTCCACCTTTTCTAAAGTCCTTGCCAATGAGAAAAGACCCATGGTTATCAAATATACACAAGGACAGCCATGAAGATTTCAGCAAAGGGCACTGGCACTATATGCTGTTAGGTGCTTGCACTCTGTTGCATTGGTAAATACAGCTATGACCCTCCGTTGACTCTCTATGGCCTGTAGCTTGTAAGCTGCTCTCCTGACAAATTTTCCTGGTTTGTGGCAGCTGTTTTCTTGACATGGAGCTTTGCTTAGCTTCATTGTGCCTAAGATGCTTTCAATCCTTACTCTCAATGACTATTCAATTTCTGATTATATCTTCTCCTAAGATTTCTCCTCCTCTCATGCCTCTGTTCTCCTCCAGAATGGGGGCAGAATCATTTTTTTAAGGGGGAAGAAATCTAAAACAATCCCAAGGATTTGCCTCTGTACACTTTATATGTTTCCCCTGCCTTTAAATGTGGATAGGGCTATGATCATTGTATAATTATGCTCCATTGCCTGACCAAGATGAAGAGATTTTTTTCCCCAGAGGTAATAAAGGTCCTAGATTAGCTTGTTTTACGTTCATCAGAAAGGAATTTATTTTGGCTAAGTTAGTAGAACCCTGACAAGAGACTAAGGCCTTCAGAAAGGGGAATGTTGTGTAATCATTGCCTGCTAGCTTTAAAGAAGTATGTTGTAAACTTCCTCTGGGGAAGGCAACATGGCATCAGCTTGACAGTGGACTATGAGAGTTCACAGTGGTCCCTGAAGAGAGCTGACAGGAGAACACAAGCCTGTCACTCATAAAACTACAGGGAAATGCATTCTGCCAACAACTCTATTGGCCTGGAAGCAGATCCTATGTCCCAGATGAGGTTAAGCCACACTGATACATTGTCAGTACTTATGCCATGACGAGAGTTTTGGCCTACAGAACTGTGAGAAAATAAGCCATTGTATGATTAGCCTATGCTTTCTTTCCATCCATCACTTTACTTACCCAGAGTGTCACCATTCTGCCTCAGGAGCCTCACAGGCCTCCCTGCCTCTAATCTCTCCTGCATGTGGTTCTCCTTCCACTGCAGAAAGGAGGGTCTTCCTAAAAGCAAAACAAAATGATGAATCTTTCTTCAAATCCCTGCCCAGGCTCCCTGTTTCATGTTGCTCAAATCCAACCTCTTTCTGTTCATCTGAATCTTGGCCACTGTCACCCTCTGAATAGAACCATTACTATTGATTCCTCCAAGATGTATTTCGTGACCCCCTTCTTCAATTAGATTAACTTGGCCTCTTTTGGACAGCGACATTTCTCACAATTTATGTGTCTGTCTGTAAAAATATTCTCTTCCTGTTTTGTTTTTTTTTTCCGCCCTTCTGATGTTCCTACAAGTTTCACAGGGACAGTCACATTAATGACGTTTCCTACCATCAGCCTGCCCTCTGCACCTGTTCTCTGCAGCATATTCTCAACAGAATTAGTGATATAGTATCATTATTATAATGAATATTATGAACTTGTAAGGAGCTCATAAGGTAAAGTTATTTCTTGATCTGGCTCAATTTACCTTCCTTTTCAGTGTGTGTACTAGATCTTGAACTCAGGGTCTAGTGCTCTTTTCCTTAGCTTTTTCTGATCAAGGTTGGCATGCTACCACTTGAACCACACCTCCAATTCTAGGATTTTGCTCGCTGGATAAAGATAAGAATATCTTGGAGTTGTCTGTCTGGACTGGCTTGGAACCATGATCCTCAGATCTCAGCCTACTGATAACAAGTGTGTGCCAGGCTTCTGCTCTGACTTTTTTCTCAGCTCTTCCTTCACAAACCCCAATTCTCAGTAACACATGATACTATGTCGTCATCACAAAATGCCTGGAAGGTGGGATTAGTTTGAGAGAAGGAAACTGAAGCCTGGCACGGTGAACTACCCCAAAGATTCATCATTAAATAAGGTCCTACATATACGCATCACACATAGCTCCTGATACACAGATGATACTTGGGTCTGTAGTTATTGTTCTTTGTCCAGGAAAGAGTTTTGTACCAAGCAGAGAATCCTGGCCATACACAGGCCTGGGAAGAGTGGAGATGACAGAGTATTTTTGATTGAGGCTAGACGCAGACAGACACAATCTAAAGAAATGGAGGGAAATTCCAGCTGAGCCTAGGTAAAAAACAAGAAAGCCAGAGTGACTGATTATTCCTTCTTGCTAGTGTAAGCAACTGAAAACGACATGTTTGCTTTATTGCCTTTGGTCTCCCATTTGATTCTTGACAGCCATCTTCTGCTCTTAGAGGTAGGGCTGTCAGGTACAGAGATGGTTGGCATCGCAAAGGCACAAGAGAACTGAGAATGCTTAAACAATATTTCAGACACCATCAGGGCTTGGAAAGGTAGTGTTTGAAGTTGGCTGGCTCTCTCCCTGCATTCAAGGAACCTTCATTTTTCAAGACTTCTTGATGTTTCTTGCAGTTTTAGATAGAAGTCGTTCGGAAGGGACCTTCAGCAAAAGAAAGGCAGTTTCTATTTCCTCTGAGGTTTGAAGGAAGAGAGCAAAGAGAAAGCTTTTTTAGCCTATTACTACTCCTGAATACATAATTTTCTCTTTGTCTTGATAAATAGGGCAAAATGCAGGCATAGATCAAAAGCTTCATTTTACTATCTTTCAATAAATGGAATCAAATTCCCGGTCTCATTCTCCGGAAAGAGATCCTACAGTCTTTTCAGAATGCCTCTGTGACCTACTAAAATCCTTTAGAGTAAAATATTAACCCACTGCAGATTAAATCATATCATAATAAGAATGAAGAAGTCAAAATCCACTAGGTTCTCTTGGGGGACAATTCTGATGTGTTGGGACAATTTTTATAGTCGTTGGTATGTGATTTAAGCTTTTGTCCTGCAACTATTTGTTCTGTGACATTGGAAAACTTATTCTGCTGGTTTCCCTTTCTTCTTTTAAAGAGGAAGAGGAGGACAATAGCTGATTACACAGAGATTAGTGAATATGCAATCAATTTGGCTTAAAAGTGACATTCAATGAATGAGTTCTGTGACAGACTATTCATCATTGACTATTATTCAAGTTTCTGACTTGGGAAAGGGGAGATAGATACTCTTGACAGGAGTCCAAAGCCAGAATATGAATGTGTGGTTGACTCTATCTAGGAAGCTCTAAAGTGAGAGGATTGGTTCCAACATTACTGCCTTTGTCCGTGCTCGAAGCAGTTGTGACTATTCATAATCGGGGTCCCACATCTCCCAGGAGCTCTTCAGCACAGATAGTTTCCTCTTGTCTCTTACTGAGCATGTACCTTGTGCTAGGCATGATAATATGCACCTTACTTTGATTTTTCTAACTCACTCTTATGGGGGGCCCCATTAGACTGTGAAACCAAACAACTTGAATCACCTCCAAGGTTCCCTTACCTCATGATAGCTTGAGATAAGTAAACTTTGCTACTTTTCTATTTTCTCATCTGTTCTGTGATATTGTTGGGAATTAACAGGAGATAATGTACTTAAAAGGCATAGATTGGCATTAGGACAGTTTGTTTCCGTGAACTTGCTCCCTTCCTTTCCTTTCCTCCTTTTAATTTCTTGTTCTGCTTTTGTACTTTGCTATCATGGACTCTCAGGTTCCAGCAGTTGATACTCGACAGGGAGGATCAAGACCCCCTGGAATATATATGATAGGTGTCACCTCACTAAATCAAAGTCAGGATTAGAATCCAAATCTTAGCATTCCTAGAAATTGCGTGGCTTCTCAGTTGGTTTTCGCTCCCTCTGACCCTGTCTCACTCTATTCCCAGAAGATGATCCCTGCACTGTCTCTTCCCTAGCTCTACAAGATTGTCCTAACTTTCCAGTGTTTCACCTTTGACCCTACAACAAGCAGATAAGCCTACCCCTCTGGGGACACTGCCGGGTTTTACCCATGGATCATCCTGTTTTGCTCTCCTTAGCCATGATCTATGCTGCGTAGATATAAGCAGTCCAACCTGTCCCATGCCTCCAACACTATTCCTACCCACAATGATTGAATACAGATCGATCAGTCTGCACTGTTGACTTTTCGTTTATGAGTAGCAGGCCCTGCCAGTGTGTCTGCAGGCTGGCAGAGAGCTGTGTTCCCAAGAAAGGCTATCTTGAGGCCAGAAGGGGACAGTGAAAGGGAAAGCTGCATCACATTTGAGAACATTTTCCTCTTCTTGAGAAATGTTCTCAAGAAGCCAGGACTCTAACCTCCATGCTTCTACTGAAAGTGTCCTTCTGCTTTTGTTCTAGAAGCATAACCAACTGGTGGGGAAGCATGTTGGAGAGAGGCCATGAGCTGTGTGTGGCTGAGGCAGGGCAATCCCCAAGTGGTCTGCCCTTTATCTGACTGCTTAGCAGGTAAGCATTTCCTCTGCATCGATTATCTCATTTAATCCTCCTAACAGCCTCAGGGAAAAAGATGGAAAATGCCTACATGTAATCTCTCTTACCTGTGAGAGACTGAAGTCAAAGAAAGGGGCTGGCCTCTGGTCATCCTTCTTGGAAAAGGTGAAGCTGTCTAATTCTGAAGAGCAGGCATAATCTAGAAACACTATCTTTCTTTTTTCCGTTCCCTTGAGTACATCTGGGAATAACTTCAGATTTATAGAAATTGTCTAAGGATAAAAACATGACGAAAGTACCTTTATGTTCTTCCCCCAAATCAATGATCAACTCCCTTTCATCCCCTGCTCTCCTTTATGCTTTTCATTGAAGAATGGTATTTTTTAAGAATATATTTCAGTTCTCAAAGCTTTGGTTCCTATGTGTGTCTAATGATAGATTGGATGGGATATCATTATGACTAAAAGTGATGAATAAAAGATGGACTAGAATAAAGGTTTAACCAGTGTTCTCTCTAATCACTAGGGCAGTCAGAGCCTTGGGCTCCTTCCAGCTCTCTTCTGGCATCATCTACCCATTGCGTTCAAAGGACACCAGGCTCCTGAGGCCTTCATCCCTTGGCAGGAACTACTCTATGGAAGGTCATCTTCCATATTGCTTCATTTCCACATCCTGGAGGAGCCTCTGGTCCCCCTCCTCATTGTCCTCTTAGTTCACAGATCATAACACATTTTTATTTCCTGTACCAGGAGGCCTTCTCTGCAGCAATGGCTTGAGCCTGAACTTTTCTCTCACCTGTCCTTTCTCTCTAAAACAGGATTAAGATCCTGTGCGTGTGAAGAGAGAATCTGCAAGAAATAAATGTCTAAACAAATATATGCATATATATTTATGTATATATATGCTTGTATATATTTATTTATATGTGTATGTATATATATATATTCTAGCATGTAAAGATTTGTTTACAATTTAAGATTTAAGAACCCTAAATGAATGTAAGAAACTTAAACAAATTAAAAGCAAACCAAGGGATGGGACTACCACGGCTCTCTGGGATATACTACTACTTCCGTGAGCCTGAGAAGGACACGGCATGGGAAATGAGAAGACATGGGTCTCTAGACCGGTTTCTTGAGAAGAGCATAGCTCCATCAGTGTGTGAGAGAGAAAGACTTGCCTGAGGCACAGGGCACCGAGCTGGGCTGGGAGACTGCTCTGACAATCCATCAGTTGGGACTCTTCTGTCTCCTCTTCAGCATTGTGCCTGGGGCTGGACATACCATCTGAAAGCTCATCTGAACCACTGGTTCCATAACTCCCTTATCCTGGTTGGTACCCCTTTTCTGTGAGAGCAGTATCTGCAGTGTCTCCAAGTTCACCATGAGCATGGAGCCACGCCCCATTCTCCACACAGCTCAGCATCATGCTAAGTAAGGTTCTTTATTTTGCAAGAGCTGCAGACTTGGTGGAGTGGCATAAATATCTTTGTATGATTAATGGGCTCTAAGAAAACAAGGGTTGGCTAAGGGTCCCTAAGCTACACAGGTGGTAAGGTACCGACTTAGGCTCCCATCCCCTGACTCTAGTCCAGCATTCTTTACTGTATGCATTACTACTTCCATTTAATTAGACGAAATTCTTTCCACTAGTAACTTGTCAGTTTAGTGTCCTTTTTTATTCTGCAGAATATCTTTGGAACTGGCAAACCTGAAATAAGTATTATGTCAGATGGTTATTTACTTGACCAAACACTGAACTGTTGACTTGGTAAACAGACTCTTAGGCAGCATTTAGAATGTGACATGAGATTAATTGCACAGAACATTGTGGTTTTCTGAACCACATAAATAAATAAATGTAGGCAAACTAGACCTCACAGAAGGGTAGCTAGCACTCAACAAACTAGGGCCTACAGGCACAACTATGGAAAATAAAGTTTCATTGGAACACATTTATTTATTTGTGATCATTTACATATTTATGGCCATCCTCAAGGTATAACAGCAAAGATGAGTAGCTAACACAGACTATATGGTCTGCAGGGCTCAAACAATTACTAATTGGCCCTTTTATTGCTAATCCCTTAGTTAAGAAAAGCTACAACACACACACACACACACACACACACACACACACACACACACACACACATCGTGTTTTCAGTCCCTGTTTCTCAATCCCTTTGCCTGTCTTTTCATCTCCCCAATGACCCTGTTGACTCTTCTGTTTACCACCTTGAAACACAGTTTTTCCTGGACACACTATTTACCTTTTCTAACTGGTTCTTTTTTCCTTATCAAGCATAGGCCTTCTCTTGAACTGTATTATAGATCTTTCCCCCTCCCCTCAATGGATTTCATGGAAGAAAACAACATTTTAGCGGATTTAGTTTGAGCCGTGGGAGACTGTGGAAAGAAAGTCAGATACTGAGCATCTAAGGGTATGTTGCCACCTTTCTTTTTCTAGACCTGGTCACTTGTGACATTAGTGTTAATGGCTCTAATTTACAAGGAGAAGTGACTAGAAGTTAAAAATCTATTGAAGTCCAGACAGAGGGGATAAGTTCAAATCAGAAGTAATGGTCAGATCTGTCAGATTCTAACAACAGTTCTATTTCTTTCACTGGGCATGAAGGAGGGGATGGGAGAGGGAAAGGGAGAGAGGGAGAGATGGAGAAGGGGAGAGGGAGAGAAAGAGAGAGACAGAGAGAGAGAGAGACAGAGACAGAGACACAGAGAGACACAGAGACACAGAGAAAGATACAGAGAGATAAAGATGCAGAGAAAGAGACAGAGATATAGAGACATAAGGAGAGACAGAGATATACATACAGAGAGAAATACAAACACAGAAATACAGAAAGAGGGGAATAAAGAGAAATACAGAGAGTGAGAAAAGCTGACAAAGAAACAGAGAAAACTAGGGATGGGCACTCCCTGTCCTCTCTCCTACTTCATGTCCTTCCTCCCATTTTCAGCCCTAGATATATCCACAAGCTGTCCACTTTTTCTTTCCCTCCAGAATGGAACATATTCCAACCATGTTCAGAGAACCCCAGTGGAGTTGGATTCTCAACATTAACACCCATGTTTTCCTACCATGACCTGGCACATCCAGCTCTAATGGACTGGAAGTACAACAACAAAGGGGAAGATTGAGCTATCCATCAGGTCTTCTCACCCAGGGACAGGAAGGAGAGGAAAGAGGAGAGCAGACCTAAGTGGGGATGGAGTGAAAAAAAGCCAGAAGTAGACTGGAAAGCAACAGCCACAGCACTTTCATGCATTTGCATATCATTCATTCATTCATTCAACTAATACTAACCTAGTGCTGACCATGTCTGTGACTAGAGACAGAAAGGACACAAAAGGGGCCAGAAGGACGATTTTTAAGAATGAAGAATTGTCACCGATTGAGGATCAGTCCCACTGACCCAGAATTGATTGAACGGATCTCTCTCGTCCTTCCACTCTGCCAGGCTTCAGGTAAGAAAATAGAGGCCTGGATTAAAGGTAGGACTTAACTGAAGCTAAGCAGTGAGCTAGCAGCAGACCTGAAACACCCAGCCCTACTGTTCCACATATTCATGCCAGAACAAGTGGTCCTTCCTCAATAGCTTAGCTTGGTCACATCTTCTCTCCACTCCCAACCTTCACCTGAAGGCTTTATGGATATCAAGTAATTGATAGCCTTAGATTAACCTCCCAGAGCTTTAATTGTGCCATCCTCAGTTTTCAGGGAACCAATACAGAGAGACATTAAGTTATGTGCTTGCTTCAGCATTCCTAGGAAGTGGTAGTGCTTGGATTTGAGCTCACATAAGCCCCTGACTTGAATCCAACTTCTCTATGATCCATATCACTGATTTTGTATCCCCAGGGACCCTCCGACTTCCCCTCTCACTTCTGTAACTGCATATTGTTTGCTGCAGGTTCCAAACTCCTGTACAAAGTATAAGAAAGGGCAAAGAAGGTCAAAGCTGTGTCATGGGAACAACACTGCCCACTGAAAGAAACACTGGCTCTAGGTTCACTTGGGAACAGAGGCTTCTCCAAGACCATGTTATTACCAAGACCCTTGTTTTTGAAAAAGAAAAGAAAGAAAAGACAGCAAAACCGGGCACAGTGGCTTACCCCTGTAATCCTAGCTACTCAGAAGGCTGAGATCTGAGGATCACGGTTCAAAGCTAGTCCTGGCACTAAAGACCTTGAAACTCTTATCTCCAATTAACTACTAGAAAACTGGTGCTGTGGCTCCAGGGGTAGAGTGGTAACCTTGAACTGAAGAGCTCAGGGACAAAGCCCAGGCCCAGAGTCCAAGCCCCATGCCCAACAAATTAATAAATAAGTAAATATTTTTTAAAAATGCAGCAGCAGAAGCAGCAAGACAAACAACTTAAACAAGGTCAAGTACAAGGAAAAGATGGAACATCAAGTGTCTCTGCTCCTGAGCAATGGATAGGGAGCTTAGGTTCTGAATTCCTATTCTTCCTTCTCAATTCCTTCCTTGTATTCTTTTCCTATAGTATCTGTGACAATCTAATATAGGTATATTTTGATATAATTTGAGTCCTACAAGGGTGAGAATTTTAATCAAGTACAAACACATTCACTTATATTTGGTGCTGGACAAACATTTGTGGAATATGTGTATGGGAAGAGGGAGGAAGGAAAGGAAACACTTGCCATGAAATAACTGGAGAGAAGAGTAGAAAAGGAGGAAGAAAAGAAAATACAGAAAAGAAACATGAAGGAAGTTACTGAGGATGGAGAGACAAAAAGGAGGAGAAAAAAGAAAAATAGAAAAAAAACAAATCCAAACAAACAATTTTAAGACACTGGGAGGAGGAAGAGGAATAGATGGCAGACCCCAGGGTTGGAGGCAGAGGGTGTGTAAATACGTGGAGAATAGAGATGGAAGCAAGTGGTTTTAGGTATCTGCTAGCTGCAGAATGAGGGAAACATATGGAGAAAAGTCACAGCCCCATCCTTTCTCTCCAGAAACCATTCTGGTTTTCTGTGGTGTCTGGAGGCCAAATCGAATATCTTGAGTTCTGTGGCTTCCTTTTGCATTTTTTTCTAGTTTAACTCCCAATTTATGGGGGGTCATGCCCCATGATGGATGCTTTTTCAATTAGCTGTAAATAGCCCAAGACTACCAGGGTGATCCACTCACTTCCCCAGCAAATAATTCTATCTGCAAGAATGGGGGAGGGAGAAAGACAGGTGAGGAAGCATGGATCACCAACTTCTAAATATCCAATGCAGCAGATTCCAGAAAGCCAAGGTATAAGACAAAGGAAGGGGAAGAGTCCATTATTCTGATAGCTGCAGAGGCAGAAAATCCTTTCTAGGAAAGAATGGGTTGCTGGACATTCTCCTCACACGGGGCCCTTGCACTGAATTAGTAGTGAGAGAGTGACAGTAGTGCTGAGAAGTAAACTGACATTACCAGTGTCTACCTTGGCCAGATAGGGTTGTACACACATATAATCCCAGTTCCTCAAAAAGCAGAGACAGGAGGATTGAAGTTCCAGGCCAGAAAGTACAAAAGTTAGTGAAACTTAATTGTAAAAATCATTTAAGCACTGTAATTTACACTTGGAAACCCAGCTACGTGGGAAGTAGTGATTCATGTGTGGATCCAAGGCCAGTTTGGGCAAAAAAATTGTGAGGAAAAACAAACTATTAATAAAAAAGCAAAAAGGACTTTTGGCTCAAGATAGAGAGGCCTGTCCAGCAAAGATAGGTCCTTAAGTTCAATCTACTGCACCAAACAATAACAATAATAATAATAGTAATGCTAGTACTTTCTACCCTTATTTTCCCATTGTCAGGCATAGGCACCATCATAAATATAATATAATCAAAATTCACCCCCAAATGTATAAGGTATTTTATGAGAGTCATTCCCCAGAATGAGAAAATAGAAACACAGATAAGATAAATAAATTGACAAGACAAAAGAAGCCCAGTAAAAGCTAGACAATATATGCTTTCTGAGTCTCTCTCATGAATGAGTAAAATGCATGCAGTCGGGTTAGTAAGGAAGATTCGTTTTCCGTGTGTGTGTGTGTGTGTGTGTGTGTGTCCTGGGGCTTGAACTCAGGGTGTAGGTACTGTCCCTGAGCTTTTTTGCTTCCAGGCTGTTCTACCACTTGAGCCACAGCTTTACTTCTAGCTCTTTTGGTGCTTAACTGATGATAAGAGTCTCATGGGTTTCCTACCTGGGCTACCTTCAAGATATTCAGATTTTGGATTCCTGAGTAGCTAGGGTCACAGGCATGAGGCACCAGTGCCTGGCTACTCCCTCTTGCTTCAGACATTTCTTTATTTTCCTCAGAGGATTTGCAGGAAGGCCAGACACTCTGTCATAATCCTACATAATAACTAAATAAATAACCATCTACAACCTCATGCCATGTCAGCCCACAGAGCAATGGACATGTTTGATTAGCTGCCTGTATGTGGAACTAAGGGCCTTCTTTTCACTGGGTGGTCAACATCCAAAGTTCTTATCAAATCTCTGGTGTAGAACACACACACACACACACACACACACACACACACACACAAGCACGTCCCAAAGGTTGCTTCCATGAATGCGATCTCACATTCACTGCATTCTTATTCTTTTAAAAACATAAGAAATTGTATTCACAGGTGATTGTGTATATTACCCTGTATTTCATATACCACACATTGAATCATCGGAGAACAGTGGGCTCGGGCTACAAGATGGAGCTGCTTACAGAGCATAGTTCTAGCATTTTGACATCCCCTTACATTGAATGCCACCATGAGAAATAGTGATGCATCAATACTGACTTTTTGTTTCTTATTGAAAACACTGTCTAGAAAGTCACATAATGTCTTGTTTATTAAGATCAACTGGAATACTTTCTCTCTGGTCTGTGTCAGATAAATCGAATGAATGTGAAATGTTTGGTTCTGTCCCATAGGTCCTGTACATCATTGGACTTTACTTGTAGTTCTCCTTGCACTTTGGGTGTGTGCATATATGTATGTGTATATGTGTGTCTGGGGAGTGGGTATGAATTTGAACTCAGGGCTTCCCATTTCCTAAGCAAATGTTGTAAATCACTTCATCCATGTTCCAGCAGTTTTTAAGTTACAGCTTTCAAATAGGTTCTAATTTTATACCTTGACCATTGTGGATTCTGGCCTTCTTATTCGCACCTTCTTGTGTATCACTGTGCCTAGTTTTTAAATTGAGTTGAACTTGGCTTCAAACAGTGATCCTCTAGATATCAGACTTCTGAATAACAAGATTATGGTTATGAGTCAAACATGCCTGGCTCTCATTTCTCTTTGTCTGCTAGGAATCTCTGAGTTAAATCCACATCTCCTTCTTCTACATCACATCATGTGTTATTCGTCATTAACCAAATTTGTTCAAATAATGTTTTCTTGCTAAGAGTTTTTTCATTTCCTTTGCATAATTAAAAGAAAAAAAACCTACATAGATTTAAGCTGAATTTTCTCCCAAATTCTTTGAGAAATGATGTGGGATAGATAGTAAGGAATGAAGCAGGTAAAAGGAAGTATGGAAGGGTGTTAGACAATTAGTATGGTCAGGACAGTGGGTGACAAGTGTCATCTGAGTTGAAGAAGATTAATACTTAACATCATCATGAAATCTGCTCCTACCCCAGGGTTCTGGAATCTTCCCTAGAACTCTGTTACCTTTGCTGCGACGTCGACTTCGGTACTGTTCTGTGTAGAAAGTCAGCTGGGTTTCATCGTCTGCCTCGGAACCTGAGGTCCCCTTGGTTCTTCCAAAGCTGATTCCCCCTGCAAAAAACAAAAACAAAAACAAAAAACCCACAATTTATCAGACCGTATCACTCAAATCCAGAAACTTGTTACACTGCTGAGCCAGCCTGCATACCAGCAACCTGTCTCCAGATGTCTCCCTAAATCCCCAGTGACCTCAGGAGACAGACTGATTCATGGAAGGAGTTCAAGGGACAGCTCTTGGTTCC
The DNA here is from genome assembly GCF_031878675.1 of Megascapheus bottae. Taxonomy (NCBI): domain Eukaryota; kingdom Metazoa; phylum Chordata; class Mammalia; order Rodentia; family Geomyidae; genus Megascapheus; species Megascapheus bottae. Next base: position 76,034,916 of record NC_143511.1, read on the forward strand.
CACTGTGACCTTCTGGGCTGTATGACCTTAAGGAGCTACCTCATCATTCTGAGCTCTGGGTCCTTCCTTCCTGAGGTAAGAGCCATAACTGCGGTTATCCTATAGAAGTTGGCCATGAGACAACAGGGATCCCATATGCAAGATACCAGATTCACAGTGGGCACTAAATAATGGAATCCTAGCGTTGCTGTGGATGATGAGACTAACTCTAAACACTGCAGGAAACTTAATTTCACACACATTTCAATAAAGGGCTTACTACACACCAGGCTCCAGCTAGACACTGGAGACAGAAAGATGAATGTGATTCCGTCCTTGCCAGTCAGAGGATCATAAGCTACTCGGGGGGACGAATGGGATCCTTAGGAGTCTTAAACCTAATTCATGGCTTATGTTTACCATGCAATGAGAGGCCAGAAACATAGGAGTGAGCAATTCATTTCAACACAGAGGGCCTAGGAAGGCTTTATGGCGGAGATTTAAGTCAGGACTGAAGGATAAATAGGGCTGCAGGGGTAGAAGAAAAGGGGTTCCAAGGAGAGGTTGTTGAGGACCACCCTCCGAAATAGGAGTGCAGAAGTGGGAGGCAACAGGAAGGGCAGGACCGGCTGAATCTTGCATGAACCAGTTAGGATGCTGTAAGAACACCCAGGCCTACAGTGGAGTCAGGTGGGGCAAGCAGCAAGGAGGCTTGGGATAGCACTGTGAGGGGAAGTGAGGTATTAGGTGTGGGCCTGTGTGGTAAGGGTGGAAAAGGACTAGACACAAGAGGTAATCAGAGACACATCTGGAGATAGGACTGTTCAGGAGAGAGGGGGCATGGATTCCTACTCTGTGAAAAGTTGGTTATGAAAGGGTAAGGAAAATAAAATGGAAGACACTATGACACAATGCTAATACGTCATTCATCCCTGAAGAAAGGGATGTGGGAGTTGTTGTTGTTAACTTTATGCGCTGTCATTTTTGTTTTTTTTTTTTGTTTAAAAGAGAACCTCTTCTCTTTTAAAGAGAAGCAATGAAGGGGTTGACTTTGATCAAAGTATATCACAGTCACGTGTAGAAATGAAACTTCCTTTTACAATCAATGTCCTGGAATCAAAGAACTTGATCTTGGCTGGCAGGCACACGTGGATTTCAGTCTTACAACAGGTTCCAGGCCGACCTTGAATGCTACCTCCAGTGTGGCTTTATTCCTATCATTATCTTTATTCTTATCAGTGTCTTTATTCATCAAAACAAGGGTGAGATTTAGAGGAGAAGGATTAAGGACAAGACAATTTTTTCACAGAAAAAACACATGGACAGTGCTGCAGAGCATGGTGGGGTGAAAGTATGGGAAGAGAGAAGAGGGACTTGGTTTGTGAGAATTTTAATGGATGAGCCTTTAGATGTCTAAACAAGAGACTGTCTCTAGCAGGAGATTCTAGAATCTGGTGGAAGAGGTTGTCCTGGGTGGAGAATTATGAGCTACAAAGAGACCATTTTGTCTCATAGACTCTTTGTATCTTTTGAATCAAGCACCCTGCCAACTCATTACTTACTCAAAAGACTCCACCTGAGGAAAAGAAAAGCACAGATTAAAGTGTTATATTCAATTCACCAAAAGACCTAGTATGTAATTTTCTCAGATTTCAAATGGCACTCAGAATTACAAAAAGCCTACTTACAGAACTTCTTTTTCCAGCAAGGTATTTATTACTCATTCATTCATTCATTCTCTCTCAAAATGTTGAACAAGATGCTCTGAGCCTATAAGCCTTAAGGGAGATGGGATGAGGAAGGAGGAAGAGAGAGAAAGCAGAAGAGGAAAGGTCATGTTGGGGTGAAGTAACAGGCCTAAAGTCTCACAGATGAGGAAGAGAGAGGATCCGGGGCTCTTCTGTCCTGCTGTGAATTTGTGGTCTTTAGTACATAACTTCCTTGAAGCATGTCAAGAGGAAAACTTGGTAAAGCAGACTATTAGTGCAGTATCAAGGTAATTAAGCTGCCAGGTCCCTCAGTAGAAACTTAGTACATCTTATTCCAAACTGGTAGTTCCCATGGGAAGAAAGTATCAACTCACAGGTGAGCAAACTGAGGCTCAGGGAAAGAATATGGATATGAATGAGTGAAGCCTGAAGCCAGATAGTCTGATGCCTGTGCTTAAGATTATACACACACACACACACACACACACACACACACACACACACACGATACAGTATATTATGATATATCCATGCATACTAATCAAATTCACACCCTCTCTTGCTCTCTCTTACTCCCTTTTCCTTTTAAAGAAGGTAATGGTTTCCATTATTTTCATGCATGTGTATAAAGTATTCCAATCCTATAAACCCATTTTCACCTTCTCCTTTCATTGTGCCTTCTGTTAGTTTTCTCTCAAGTACTCCTGTTCTTTTGTCATGCTGTAATTACAATACTGAATGACACAATTTATTGTGTCATTCATTTTAACCACTGATATATGGTTATATATTAGTTTAATGCTTCATAAAATGGAAAGATGAGGATATGCTCCACTGTCCCCCTCATCCAAGCCCCTTTCTCAAGATAGCACATTCTAGTGAATGTAGGAGCACGGGGCAGACCTTTCTATTATCAAAAAAGGCATGACTACACACCACTTCCACACCCCCACAATCTAGATTCCACCAGACACAGCTCTCCACTTAAAGAATTTGAGGAGGAGTTGGCAAGGGCCCTGTGGAGATTCTGGAAGTAGCTGGGGTCAGAGTTTCCAGAGACCAGCAGGGCTTCTTAGATTGCCATTAAATATTTTAGTCTTCTGTTGAGAGGTGGGAGAGCTAGAGAGAGAGAGAGAGAGAGAGAGAGAGAGAGAGAGAGAGAGAGAGAGAGAGAGAGAGAGAGAGAGAGGGAGGGAGGGAGGGAGGGAGGGAGGGAGGGAGGGAGGGAGGGAGGGAGACAGACAGACAGAGACAGAGAGACAGAGAGAGTGACAGACAGAGAGACAGAGAGAGAGACAGAGAGAGAGACAGAGAGAGAGAGAGAGAGAGAGAGAGAGAGAGAGAGAGAGAGAGGGAGGGAGACAGAGACAGAGAAAGAGAGACAGAGAGAGTGACAGAGAGAGAGACAGAGAGAGAGAGACAGAGAGAGAGAGAGAGAGAGAGAGAGAGAGAGAGAGAGAGAGAGAGAGAGAGAGAGAGAGAGAGAGAGAGAGGAGAAGAAGGATAGGGAGAAGGACTGAGGAAGGGTTTCATTCACCTGTGATCCTCAGAGCTCAGCCTCCTGAGTTGCTAGGATTACAGGCATGAGCCACCAGCACCCAACAAGGCATTTTTTTCATGTTCTCGCATGACCCTCATTTCCCTTCTTACATCCCTTTTCCCTTTCCTCACTCTGAAAAACAAATGATTTGTTAAGCCCCCCAAAATACAATTGGTAGGGATCCAGATAGAATTCATTCTCTACTGGAACAGGTTAGTATGTATGTTATGTGTAGAGGGTGTTGGTGGGTGTTAGTTGATGAAAGAGTTATCAGGTAACTTAAATGTAATAGAAAAAGACAATCTATTACTAATAAAACACCATCTTTCTTTCAACCTCTATTCCAAGCACACAGCTTGCAAACAGTAGACACACATTTCAATGGCACACAGCAGCTGTGGAGCTTTGTCCTTTTGCCTGTGTTAGCGGACAATAAAGTATGATTAAATGGCTCACTGAATGAATGTCCTTACAGAAATACAGCATCCATAGCCTTGCTTTACAGGTGAAAAACTGGAGGGACCTGAAATTTGAATTTTATCAACTGCATCTGCTCCCTGCAAAGACTACCTCATAGCTTATGTGATTTGGGAAAGTGTATATGTGTGTGTGTGTGTGTGTGTGTGTGTGTGTGTGTGTACATGCACATGTGTGCAGATATGCGCATGTATGTATGCACATGTTTCTTGAATTGACCACTATGGATTAGTAGGTTTGTTACCTGTTGATCTCATCACAAGGACACATTTTCCACTTTTTGCTTCTCCTCTGTGATTTATAACAACAGTTATTATAGGAATTCTAATCAAGCCTACAGGATCCTAGAGACTTCAAGCTCGCAAAGGCTCTTTCCCCAAAGTTACTAGGAGAAATAGCTCACCTTCAAATCAGCTCTCCACCCCACACGGTTGCTCTGACTCTCCCTCCTATAAGTAGGAAGGGGCTATTTTCAGAGTGGAAGCTGGGAGGATAGGCTAACACCAGCCTGTCCAACAGAAGTACAGTGCAAGCCAGGTGTGTATTTTTAAATGTTCTAGTATCCATATTGAAAAGGGGAAAATAAATGAACCTAATCAATGTCTGAGTTCCATTACATATATGAAAGTAAAGTATCATATTAACATGTATCTAACTAAAAATTATTATGGAATAGTTTATATATTTCCTCATAGTCATAAAGTCCACATGCATTTCACATTTGCAGCATATCTCAATATATCATGTACCCACTATAATAGAAGCCACAATTCTACACATAACTAAAGATGTATCACTTAGCACAATTTTGGTCAGGGACTGGGAAAAGGATAGAAATTAATAAACAATTGATACATAAAATAATTTCTAATTTATTATATTTATATATAATTTATTATTATTACCAATATCAATGCTATTATCATTGCCAAGACTGGGACTTGTATTCAAATTTTCTCTCTCTTGGTTGGCTTTTTGTTCAAGCCTAGTTCTACCCCTTGCGTTACACTTCTACTTCTGGCTTTTTTCTGGTTATTGGTGACAAGAGGCTAATGGACTTTTCTGTCTAAGCCAGCTTCAAACCATGATCCTCAGAACTCAGACTTTTGTGTAGCTGAGATTATAGACATGAGTCACCACCTCCTAACTGTACACGTAATTTTTACTGACTAGGATGAAAGAATGTGTAGCTAGTGTATCATTAAGCAATGTCCTCAGTTCCTGCTCTCAAGGCTTGTACAGCCTTATTAGCCCTTACATTGGCTTTATCCATGACCTATGAGAGGTGATACACTTTATCAGAATGAAATTAGGCCACTGTCATCAGACATGAGTTCTAATCCTAGACTCTAGTTACTAGCTGTGTGACTAGGAGCAAGTCTTATCAGCCTTCTGAACTCATATTTAAGAGAGTGACAACTTTCAACTCTGATCATCATGAGAAAAAATGAAAAGCACATGTAGCCTAAAGACCAAAGATATGAGTAGAAGTGTCTTCCTTATCTACTAAGTGCTTGTCTGAGTTAACGTGAGGAAAGGAAAGCTGCAAGTGGTCACTTCCCCACTGAGCCATCTCTGAGACATGGAAACAGCACAGCATTTCAGGTCTATATAATGGAAAGGGGCCACAGGCTAATTACAGAAAAGTTGGAGGTGATTCAGAGAGCTGATAAAGACCCCCCACTGTTAGCACTTTAACATAAAATTGGCAATTAAGTGCACTAAAATAGAGCCATTAATTACACAGGGTTGCTTGAATATTTCCATTTAGGGACTAAGAGCAAGCAGGGATGATCAGAAACTGGCAAGAGAAAAGAAGGAGCAATCTGTTAACTGCCCTTTTTCTTTTGGATCCCTACCATCTCACTAGAATGGTCTGAGATAGAACCTTCTAGAAGCTAGCCAAGATACATATGCAGTGGTAATGAGAAGCATATTGCTGGGGTCACTTTCCATGCCTGGTCACAAGGGAGCTAAGGGAAAAGATTTACTCCCATTTCACCAGTACACAAACTAACAATCCTACTCTGTGTGACTTATCCATGACTGCACAAGTCATATAGTGTCAAAACTCAAATTTGAGCCAGGCAGGGTAGTTCATGCCTGAAATCCTAGCTACTCAGGAGGCTGAGTTCTAAAGATCATGGTTCAAAGCCAGCTCAGGCACTAAAGACCTTGAGACTCTTAACTCCAGGAAGTGGGGCTGTGGCTCCAGAGATAGGGCAGTAGACTTGAGCTGAAGAACTCAGGGACAGTGCCAAGGCCCAGAGTTCAAGCCCCACAACTGACAAAACAAACAAAACAAAAAATCCTCAAATTTGAATCTGACTTTTGTCTGGTTCAAAACTCCTGTTCTCATTTAAAAAAAAATAAGCATAGTTAACATCATAAGACATTAAGGAAAGGCAAAGCAATAGATAACACCATGTCAGAAATATTGAGTGGTCCACCAGGAAAGCAACACACAAAAAAACAGATGTTGGAAAAAAATGAAAAAATCGAATAGACCCAAAGAGCTGGTAGGAATGCAAAATGGAACAGCGACTCTAAGAAGATAACACAGAATAAACACATGTCTAATAAGTTAACACAGAATAAACACATGACTCAGAAATTCCAATACTAGACATATGCCTCCCTCCTCTTCCCCACCCCCCCAAAAAAAGAAGTAAAGATAGTATGCTCAAGCAAGTATCTGTAGCTGGAAAATTTGCAGAAACACTTTTCACAAAGCTCAAAGATGGTAACAGCAAATGTTCATCAACTGGTTAACTTGATAAGCAAAATGTAGAACATCCACCTGGAATACTAGACATCTATAAAAAGAAATGCTAATATCTAATATCATGGGAATGAATATGGCCAATGCTTTATGAAGTGAAAGAAACTAGACACAAAAGGCCATAAATGACATGATTCCATTTATATGAAATATCCAGAAGAAGTAAATCCATAGAGCCAAAAACCAGATGAGTGGTCATGAGGGCTTGGAAGGGTTAGAAGAGGAACCAAGAGCAACTGAGAAAGACTACACTAGATTTCCTTTTGTGATGAATATGGTTGGGATCAAGCAGAGGTGATGGCTACAGAATACTGCAAATGTGCTCCATGCCACGGAATCATGCATTCTGAATAGATTAAGGGTTAATTTTAGCTCAAAAGATTACAGAAAAAGAAACCCTCTGCTCTTTTTGTAATATCACAACACTAATGAACAGAGAGTGAGGGCTATGAAAGGGTTAAAAGGGGCCAGTGAGGACAAAGATTGGAGGTGGACATAGCTCCCTTGACAAGGTCCAGGATTTCCGAGATTGTAAACAGTAACATAGCATTTAAGGAAGCTGGGGTGGACATTCAATGTCCTTATATCTAGAGGTCACCTTGAATAATAAGAGCAGTATCAATCATTGGTTTGTTCATTCATTCATCCCAGTTTATCTGACACTTCTGGACGTACTAAGATTAAAGTTATAAATAAAATGGAAGGGAGACTCCTGATTTTTTCGTTTACTTTCTGGAGAAGCCTTCAAGATGGCATACTCATGATAGTCTAAAGCATAGTAAACCATTCCATATGGTAATTCTTATGACAATCTTGCTCATAAATGAATGGAGAGATTTAGAGATCTCTAGAGGCCTCTTCTATGTTGACATGGATGGCTGGTGTCAAACTAGAGATCAGACTCTAGGTTTGTGCTAGGATAAATCAGGGCATCAAAGGGACCTGAAAGTCATAACATGGGGAAGAGTAGCGCAGGTAGATTTGTGATCTTTCTTGGGTCTTATGAGAGCTAACTTGTTTCTCTTTTTAAGTCTGCTTAGGCTGCAGACTCCACAGCCTGTTCTTTCAGCCTGCTGGTAGGCCTGCCTCTCCACACTCTATCTCCCCACTCTTGTGATCATGATGGATGGCAGTGACATGTTAAATTATTCTGGCTCCCTGTCTTCCTCAAGCTAGTGACAGCAATACTGCATTTTTAGATTGCCCCCAAACTGCACCAGATAGAGAAATATGTGACTCGGGAGTACAAAAACCCATCTGATGCCTCCCTCCCTGCCCCCAACTCTGTAGGGAATGTGAATGGTGGAGGTCATGGGAAGAAGATAGAAATGGCTCAAACTTTCCATAGGGCTTGAATCATACAATGTATGATGCTCGTAGCTGTGGAGCTAAACCAGAGCAGTTTAGTGCTCAGAAGTACTTTGGGGCACTTGTTACGTTTTATATATTCAAAAACCTCCAAAGGAAGACATAGGCTTACAGTTCTTGATTTCCCTACCTGCAGTCAAAGAGCTGGGTGAATATCAAAATCAAATACAATTCCTGATTTATAGGAAGACCCAGGAAAGAAGCTTTTAAGGTGTTTGTGATTCATGTGGCATTTAAAAAAAAAACTGATCTTTATGGTGAAACAAATTTATTTTTTTTGGACAAGAACACAATTAAAGATGATTTCCATATTTTTTTCAAATGGAAATAACCAATAAGCCTTATAGAAGGCATTAAAACATGATGGCATGTTTCCAAAACAGACCTCCAGGAGACCGTTAAAAATCAAGTGACACATAGCTCTATTTATTGACATGCAAACTTCCCCATGGCCCACCATTGAGTGAGAAAGTAAGTACACAGCAAAGAATACAAATAGCAATTCCACTTGTGGATATCTGGTGTAGATTATACTATGCATATCCTAAAGATACATATACTTTCAAAACAAATTAAATATAAAAGTATAGTGGCATGCCCTATACGCATAGCTCACAGAATATGAGGTAGGAGGATTTTGAGTTGTAGGACAGTCTTGCCCTTACAGAGAAACCCTTTCTCAAATCAAAAGACTTCAATGCTCCAAACTAAACAATAAAAATGAAAATAACAAAAAAGAGTAAAAAGTCATTCTGTGATGTTCATGAAATAAGGTTATAAACTAAGTATAAAGAAGCACGTTATAAAATTATAAGTAAACAGCAGTCCTCTTCTATTTTAAAAACACACACATAAAGGCTATAATATGTACACACACACACACACACACACACACACACACACACACAGATACTGGAGAAGACATTGAAGTGCTCTGTAGTAATTATAATTCTCTGCATAAGACTTAGAGTATTAATTTTTTTCTTATTGTCATTCATATGCCTTTTATAAATTTCTTCCAATAAACTGTAAAGCTTGCTAATAAAAAGACAATAAAAGTGATGTTCATCTCCCATAAAATAAATTCTCATTATTGGTGTATTTTCAATCCTCTTCTCATCTGACCTTCTCTGCAGCCTGGCCTTTTCAATGAGGAGATGAAAGGAAACATCCCAATGGATCTTCAAGTTTTGGCCCAGAGCACTACAATGGGAGAAAAGTTCACCAAACAAACCTAATTTACTATTTTATGAAAGGTCAAGTTTTACCTTCTGGAAGATCTAGATCAAACACTCCCGATGGGAGGGTTCTATCTTCCAATGAGGACCAAAACAAACCCTGCCATCCCACAGCTCTCATCTGCCTTGTGACCTATGCCACTTCTCCCCAAAGGTAGCCTCTCCTTTTCTTTGAACCTGTGCTGGCCTTCTGGATAAGCCTGTAACCTACAGATTATGGATGAAGTACCTGCAAGATTTTCAAGGTAAGGCCCTAACATGCTTCACTGGCTCCCTTGAGACTCAGACTCTCTAGCCAATCTCTTTCTTTTTGGAAATGTGACGCGGTGTCCTGAGATTCTCAGTCATGTGGAGACTCCACAGATCAATGTTCCACTCAGCCCTCCCAGCTGAGCCCATGCTAGCCTTTCTAAACATCCTACTCATCCCAGTTTGCAAAAATGTGGGAGAAACACCTGTTAAACTGATGCCAACCGACCACCATCTGATTCAGGCATTCACTTTTTTTTGGGGGGGGTGAATATGTGCCAATACTGGGGCTTAAATCAGAGATGCATACTCTAGCTCAGAGTTTTTGCTCAAGGCTAGCACTCCAACGCTTGGACGACCCTTGATTTTCAGCTTTAATGGTTAACTGGATATAAGAATCTCATAAAACTCATCTCTTTGGCCTCACTTTGATCCTCAATCGTCAGATCTCAGCCTCCCGAATAGCTAGGCTAATAGGTGTGAGCCACTGGTGCCTGACTTAGCTGGCATGGAAGTATTTGCCTTACAATATTTGTTAATGCCTGCTGACTTATTAACATGCATTTACATCATTATTTGCTAATAAACAATTGCTTACATGTTATAACTTTTCTATAACAGTTTATCACACATTCTTACAGGAAAAAGAATTAGGATGTCAAGGAATAAAGCCAGGGCTTCTCATCTGCCAGGCAAGTGGTCTGTCACTGAACAATAGACTGTGGGTACTTTTGAGAATGAAGAGAAATTGCTGGGTCAAAGAATATTGATAAGCCAGGTACAGGGAGGCTTATGACTCTAATCCTAGACTCTTAGTAGGGTTAGAGCTGAGGACTGTGGTTCAGAGCCAGTCTGGGAAGAAAAGTCCCTATGAGGTGTTCATCTCCAATTAACCACTCAAAAACTGGAAGTGGAGCTGTGGTTCCAAGTGGTAGAGCCAAAGAGCTCAGGGACAGAGCCCAAGCCCTGAGTTCAATCCCCACAACCACCACTACCACCAACAAAAGAATATTGATATAGTTAAGACTTAATGGTCTGTCTTGTCAAAATAACCCAGATAGAATACACCCCTTTCATTGTGATTTCTTCACTAAGGGTGGTTATTGTACTCTATTTTCTACACCCTAGGTAATAGTATCATTGTAAATTGTACTGATTTTTGATATGCATTCTATGTTTCAAATTCATTCTGTCATATTTCTCAGAACTTCTTCCAATTCACATTGTGTTTTTGAATTCTGAGGTCCCCAAATCAAGCAGGGCAGTTCATATGTGATCTGACTTGTACTCAGTAGAAAAAGGAATCATCAGCTTCCTTTCTCTGACAAGGAGACTCGTAACCCTGCTCTCCAGGCTTTCTGCAGGTTTAGTGGCATCTGATTTGTGTTCCTCATGCCTTTCCTCTCTTGTTCCTGTGCGTTGCAAATAAAGCCAGTTTTCCCCATCCTGAGTTTGCAGAATTGATTTTTTTCTAAATCAAAGTACAAAACAGTATTCCACCAGTGCATTGTAACAGTATGCCTCAGCCCTTTCTTCTGGTCTCTCAAGATCTTCTTTTGTTCTACTCCTCTGATTTCATGTTTTCCTTGTCCCCTGACTACATGCCCTCTATGTGTTGGATAAACATGTAAAGGAACAAAAGATATGAAAAGCAACTAGTAGTTATTAAGTGTTTGCTAAATGTCAAGTGACAAGACTAGGTATTTTTGCATGGGAAAATCATTAGGTACAAGAAGAATACAACTAACTGGGTGTGACTCCCCCATTTTAAATTATGGGGAAATTAGTATTTATTCATCTTGGACAAGTCTACATGGTCAATAAAATTTTGGAATGAGTTAGAAGGTCCTTATAGGACCAATCCTGTCATAGGTCTTCCCTTCTATAAAGGACTGACACTAACGTTAGAGGAAATCTTAGATGAATTTGAGATCTGATGTCAGCAGAACTCCTGTAGACTGATATGAGGCCCTGAATGACAACCCCTCAGGAACATACAACTCCCTAAGAAAATAATTAACCACCATTGACCTACAATTTCTCTCTTTGGATTAAGTAAGTATTATTCATTCAACTAATATATATTGAGACAATATCGTGAGCCAAGAATTAGATCTATACTAGAGTGCAACAGAAATGATCTCTGGGCATCAGGATGATAACATCCAACTGGGGAGATGAAATAGTCAGACAAACACAGAAATGATTACATGTCTCAGAAGCTTTGTCAAGAGGAGCGGAAAGACACAATGCCTTTGTGCATTTGATCATATCAAATAATATTTGTCAAAATGAACTCCAGGAAATGAATACAAGAGGGTTTTTTCCTTCTTTTTTTTGCTGTTTTTGTTTTCTTTCTTTTTTCTTCTGTTTGTTTGTTAGTATGTCTTTGGAAGGGTAAGGAGGGGCACAGTAATGGAGGAATAAAGGGTGAAGAAATGCAGCAGTGGTACTCACTAGACACCATGTGGAAAATGAACTCTCCAATTTATGGATGGGGGTGGGAGGGAAAAACTGAAAGGGACTGAGGGAAAGGGTAACACTGTCCAAAAAGAAATGCACTCTTTACTGGACTTAAGTAACTGTAAACCCTCTGTACATAGTCTTTATAATAACCATTTTTCAAGAAGTTTTGTTAAATATCATCCAGATAGCCCGTGTCATGGTTGTTCCCTTAACTGCTTAATCTGAGCGGTTTGCCTACTATCTTCATTCTTAGTGAATCCATGTCTGATAGCTTCCAGAGCTCCCAACTCCCTTGCAGGCAGGTGCACCCAGTATGTTCATGCAACATGTGACCAACAGACTTCATTGCTGTCAAGGATCAAGATCAAGTTTCAAAAGTGGTTTGCCACCAACTACAGAATGAGATTTGTCATTCTACAAGACTATAAAAAAAAAAGCTCCTTTGTTTGCCTTAATTCCCCCAAGATTACGGCCAACTCTGTTGTTCTGAAAACGTATCTTCAAATCATTTCAGCACCTGGTTTGTTTGCATCTAAAGACACAAGCTGAGGCAGGCACTGCCTACCTTTCCATTACTTAGGAAACATCTTGATTCCTCTTTCCCTAGTTTTCAGGGGTTTTTATTATATGAAAGTGACAGATTTGTCAGATTCAGAGCGAACTCTGTTCTATACTTTCATCTGGTAATAGGGTTTTGGCTGTTGGATGCAACGGGGCAATTATTTTCTTGTTCTCATTGTTCCAGAAACAATTTTAAAAGCTTGCTCTATTTTTGTTGGGTTTCTTTCAAATTTGCCCACCACATAATGACAAATTTGAAATCCCTGCTTTTCTGGAAGTAGACTCACGAGTTTGGATTCAACTATTAGACATTTCTGGCTTTCTTTCTATCTTGCAGTTTTCTGTACAGATAGAATGTCTCCCTCTACATTTCCCAATGCCTTCTCTCTTTGAAGCTGTCTCTGATTATGCAGTCAGCATTTCATCTGGTCAGTCTCTCTGTAAGGCATCTATTTCATTTCATTGTCTAGGCAGAAAACCAGAAAAATTATTCACAAATATTAAAATATAATGTGCATTTCTCTAAAATTTTAGTTATGATATCTCATCTTTTGAAACTCAAACATTATTTCTTAATTTACCAATATTCAGTACTGGCAAGGGTTTTACGAAATGATCACTTTCCTAAATTATGGCAAGCATTGAAAATTCATATAGCACGTTTGGGAAGCAATTTGGCTATATAAGAAATGGTCTTCAAAAATGTTCATCTCTTTTGATCTACTTCTGGGAATTTATCCTGAGGAAACCATTCTAAACACAGGAACAACTTTATGCACCATTATACTCCTTTTTATATTATTTGTAAATATTAGGAAATAGAAAAGCATCTTCATGTCCAACTTAAGAAAAAAGTGAAATCAAACATCAAGAAAAAAAGGGATGTTTCTGGAATAAAGACCAAGTGAATGTATTACAGCTCAGCTAAGGATACCAGAAGGTAACTCAGAGAAGAGAACTTCAATCTGTATATAATATTGTCCCAAACCCAGGGTGCATTTCTGGGGCACACATGTGTAAGACACACTTTAATAAACTCATCTAAAGATTCACGAAACACCTGAGATTTGAACTCCTACAAACCACAGGCACTTTTGAAATTTCACCAAATTCGCTGTTGTTGATAACAGAAAAAAAAAGCATTCAGGAAGAAACCAGCAGAATCTAGGCATCTTCAGAGAAAAACTTATCTGTTTCCCAAATACAATCTAAATTAAATATCTACATATCACAAAAGAGGAGTGCTTAATCCATTTCCAAGGGAACAACGAGCAAAGACCAGTCTGAAGATGATCCTGATGCCACAATTATCAAACAAGCCATTACTATAGCTGTGATTAAGTAAGTTATGATTGTAGTAAATCAAACTGAGAACCTCTATGGAAAAATACATGTATATGAATATATACACATGTCTAAATGCTTATATCTATATTCTTTACTTCTCTCTATATATAGTACATATATATAAAGAATATATATACACCAATTTGAATGATAAGTAGGGTTAAAATAAGATATACAGGCCAGGAGTTTGGCCTAATGGTAGAGTGCTGGCCTAGCATGCATGAAGACCCGAGATTTTTTTCCTCAGTACCATATACATAGACAAAAAAGACGGAGGTGGTGCTGTGGCTCAAGTGGTAGAAATCTAGCCCTGAGAAAACACAAGGACAGTTCTCAGGCCCTGAGCTCAAGGCCCAGGACTGGCATAAAAAATAAGATATAGAGTAATAAATAATTAATACAGAGCTTGTAATAAAGAATAGTATTATATATAATTATACACAATACAGAATTAAATATTTTATTTATACATAATATAGAAATATATTATCTAATATATAATTATTATGAAATTATCTATATTATATATAATCATTTACATTATATATAATCATAGGTAATTACAGGTAATAATATATAGAGATAAAATATATACCATATATTCACTGCTATTAAGATATTGTGAGCATTTGTCCCTAAATATTTAGCTATAATTCCCCATGCTAACTTCGAGAAGAGACAAGAATAAGATGAGAAAAGCCTGAACACTAATTAAGATATGCATGATACCATTAACCAAAAAGCCTAAAGACAAAAACAAAAACTTACAGTCTAAGAAAGGAAGAGAGAAAAAGCAGAGGAAAAATTAGAACAACAGCTTAAATTTATCCAATTTTGTGTAAGACAAATGTAATCAGAGTCCCCATGCCATGTAGAGGGTTTTTTTTGTTTTGTGTTGTTTTGTTTTGTTTTTTGGCCTTTTCTGGGGCTTAACACTCAGGGCCTGGGCACTGTCCCCAAGATGCTTTTTTTCAAGGCTAGCACTCTACCACATGAGCTGCAGCACCACTTCCAGCTTCTTCTATGTATGTGGTTCTGAGGAATCGAACCCAGGGCTACATGCATGATTGGCAAGCATTCTACCAGTAAGCCACACTCCCAGCTCCAGCTTTTTGTTTAATCCACTTCAATATAAGAAAAAGTTGTAATCATTTGAAAGGAATAAAACTGTATTTCCTATAAAATAACATGATCATCTTTATAAGTAATGTAAAGAAACCTACAAAGTAGTTATTAGAAAAAGTGAGGAATAAAAAGCAAATATACACACAGCTAATTGTATTTATACATATTGGGAGCAAACAATTGAAAATGAAATTCAAAAACACTTCCACTTAGAACAGTGTTAAAAACTACTCTAACATACTTAACAAAATTTATTAAGACTTAAACAAAATGCATTTGTTTAACAAAATTCATGCTTTACTTCTTCAATGAAATTAACAAAACACTGCCAGAATAAATTAAACAAAATATAAATAATGGAGAAAAATATCATACTTACCAGTTGTAAGGCTCATTATTTTAAGAGGCTATCCTCCCAAAAATTTTACCTGTAGATTAAATGCAATTCTAGTTGTATTCCAAGAGGCCTTTTTTAAAGTAGAAATTGATGCTATGATGCATACAATTTATGTAAAAATGCAAATAATGTATGATACCAAAGCAATTTGAAGATGGAAACACAGTATCTTTCCAAGATTTACTGTAAAGCTACAATAATTAAGGCAATGATATATTGGCTAAAGAACAAACACAGAAGAATGGAAAATTCAGAAACATATACAATGTTATTTTTATAAAAATCACTAAAGGAGAGTAAATGCATCATGCTGGAACAACGAAAGAGTCATATGGCAAAGGAAATAAACAGTCCTGTAATTCACTACACATTCACATTCACTCAAAATGGATAACACAACTAATTTAAAAGATAAATCTATAAAGCTACAAAAAATGTTTTCTGACCTTACGACAAATGGAAGTCTTAGAGTAGAAAACAAATGCATGAACCATAAAAGAAAAGTTTATAAAAATTGGCATGTTTTTACAAATGGAAATGTTTCCTTTTCCAAAGACAAAAACTGCCACACCCACTCCAGTGGAGTCTGTGCAGCATGGAGCAGAAAGAGCTTGAATGGCTGCCAGTCCTGAGGTTCGCACCAATGGTGATCAGGCCTCCTGGAGGTCCCTGGCAGAGACCGGGACATATGCGTGGAATGCTCATAATGCTGGGTGCTGGGATTCTTTTATCACTCTTTTCATTTCTGATAGTTGATGGTATGGCAGTAATATTCTGTGCCAGCTACTGGCCTAAACAATTAATTGAGCGACTAGATGCTCCAGGAACTAAAAGTGCATGCCTGGCTACTCTGGCGCAAGACATACCCACAGCAGCCTTAATGACCTCAATGCATTCTATTAATAATAAGACAGAATTAGAAACTAAACGGAAAACATGATCTCTGAATTAGTAATAAATGTTAGTTTACCTGAATATGCCTTTAATGCGTCTGCATTACTTGTGTAAATGTCACAAGTACCTAATGAATCACATGGGAAAGGATTAGAAGGGCTAGAGCACCGTGGTGTGCTCTAACTGAACAGCAACAATGGACTCTTAGGTTTAAGGTTTTACAATTCCTGGCACAGGGTAATAATTACTAACTTAGAAACAGAATCATAGGAAGAACTAGAAAACAGATGGTAAACAAAGCTAATAGTGATTAATGCCAAGGCGGATGACGCCTAACCATAATGTCTGACTTATTAACCATGGCTTCTTAGAATGAAGGGAGAAGTTTCTTTTCTACTCAGAAAAATGTACCCTGTAACCATTCTTAAACGTGATTGTAATCTTTTGACCTTATGCCAACTGAAAGAAACTACTCCTACTTTGACTGTATATAATCTCACATTCAACAAGTAAAACTTCGCAGCAGATTTCAAACCTCCCTTGCGTTTGTGTCTGTCTGTCATCGCCGAATCCATTCCTGACCTGTGAATCCAGACTTGGTCTCTCCGCATTCCCGCTGAGTCGGTCTGCGGCAAAAAACTAGGTATTGCTGTGCATATCTATAATCCAGTGTATTTGTGCTTATGAAGCTAAAGAGGATCAAAAGTCTGTTTAATCCCCAAACTGAAAACAGAGAAACTCCAAAAACTGAAAAGAGAGAAAGATAAGTCACAGAGGAAAGTGTTTGTAGTCAATATATGTTTAAGGATTTTCATATCTACTCCATGAAATATGAATACAGACACAACATCCCAATGATAACACTGGAAGAATTTCTGAAGAAATATGTTAGAAGTATGATTACCCCTGGATGCCAGAGGCTCATGTCTATAAATCTCAGCTACTCAGGGAGCTGAAATCTGAGGATCACAGTTCAAAGGCAGTGGGGCAAAAAAGTACATGATACTCTTATATGCAATAGATAATTCTAAAGCTGGAAGAGGAGCAGAAAAGCTTAGGGCAGCACTCAGGCCCTCTGAATTCAAGCCCAGGATCATCAGCTCCCCACTCCAAAACATACATATAAATAAATAGCTCTATACACATGTATGTATATACACATATAAACATACATATATATGCATACATGTGTATGATTGTCAATAAACACATAAAGGATCTTCAGGTGGTTCAGTCATGAGACAAATGCAAATTAAATCATAATGATAGGGGCCGGGAGTTTGGCCTAGTGGTAGAGTGCTTGCCCAGCATGCACGAAGACCCGGGTTCGATTCCTCGGTACCACATACATAGAAAAAAGCCAGAAGTGGTGCAGAGGCTCAAATGGTAGAGCTCTAGCCTTGAGAAAGTCCAAGGACAGTGCTCAGGCCCTGAGCTCAAGCCCAGGATTGGCAAAGAAAAAAAAAATCATAATGAGATACCACTATACACCCTTGAGAATAAATTGACCTTACCTATTCTGATAATGTAGAGGAACAAGTAAAATTTTCCTATGTGGCTTGGGACATCTACTTTGAAAAATGTTTTCTCAAGAATGTTAAACCCATAATAAGAACCATATGACCCAGATTCTCCATTCCGAGTTATTTACTTAGGAGAAGTAAAACCATATGTCCACATAAAGAGGCCTACATGAATGTTCAGTGGTGCTTTAGTCACAGTACCGAAAATAAAACTGGATCCCATTCAAATGCTTGTCAACAGGTTAATAGCTGAAATAAAGAACTTCTGAATAAGGAAACACAATTTAGCATTAAAAAGAAACACCAGATATGTACAACAATATGAGTAAATCTTGAAATCACTATGTTCTAGGAATGATACCAGGTACAAGTGAGTCCATACTAGATGATTCAATTTATAGGAAGTACTGGAAAAGTCCAATCGAATCTAAAGTGATTAAAAAGTGGATCTGGAATTGCCTGGTATTGTGCCTGGTATTGTGGGTTTGTATTACAAAAGTTCACAAAGAGTCAGGTACTGGTGGCTCATACCTATAATCCTAGCTACTCAGGAGGCTGAAATCAGAGGATCGTGTCTCAAAAGCGGCTCAAGCCTTAAGCATAAAATCTAAGAAGTGAACAAGGCCCTAGTAGTAAGACCTAGTACTGGCACATTTTTTTAAAAAAAAAAAGGAAAAAAGTCTCTTGGGAGTGATGTAAAAATGTATACTGATATATATCATATTTATATATATATATGCATGTACATGTAATGTTTACTGATATGTATATCCCAAAACTCTAACTTAATGTAAAAAAATTTTGCAAAAATTTGCAAAATTTAAACATTGAATGATGATATTAAAGTAATTTTTTTATTAATTTTCTTGGTTCTGAGTGCTGTCCCTTAGCTTTTTATAAAAAGGTTAGCATTCTACACTTTGAGTTACAGCTCTAGTTCGGGCTTTTGGGTGGTTAACTGAAAGTGTGTTTCTCATATACTTTCCTTCCCAACCTGATTTCAAACTGTGTTCCTTAGGCGTCAGCCTGCTGAGTAGATTGGGTTACACGCACGAATCACAGGTGCCCAGTAAGAAAAGTTTTACTTTTCTGTTTGCACTTTGGGAGATTTTTACAAACTTCCTCAATCAAAGTTAATTATCAAGTAAAAGGATATGGTATTTATCAGAGTAGGAGTAGTATTTTTTTAGTGATTAAACACATAACTAAGATGAATACTCTAAGAACTTACTACCAAACAGCCTTTATTCATGATGGTCATATTGAAGGGCAGAGACATAATCCAAAATGGACAAGGTCTTCTCATTTCTGCATTTCAGGCATGAAATTGGAATAGAGTCAACTCAATAATTCATCAGAAATTGTGTTTTTTAATAGAATAATTCTTTCTCCCGCTATCTAGAGAATTGAGGTCCTCACTGATACACTGCATTAGTTCTAAATTGTTTTATGTATTTAACATTCATCAATTGTGTCCAGTAAGGAGAAGCAGAAAAGTTTACTGTATTTGGAGGGAATATATCTGAATTTGTCTTGGGGCGCTAATTCTTGGTGTCTGCACTGTGTTTAAACATAGTTCCAAAATATTTTGACACACTTCCTGTTTAAATGAGAAGTTTCTAGTGCTTAAAACTGAGTGGCTTTGTTACTGCTTTGACCAAAGAATGATCAAGTACTATCCAGGCATGATCCTGCTAGAGCAGATCAGGAGTGTTCAGGGTAGTAGGGCCATAGATGCAATGGTATCTCTTCTGAAGCAAGTCAGAAAAGGACATGCAGTGTCCTGTAGTTCATCCAAGGAGGAATTCCTTGAGAGGATCCAGGCCCTATCCGTAAAGGCTGATTCATAGAGGCCCCTGTGGGTCACTGACTCAAATGACCTACCAGAGGTCATTGACAACCACTAGCAACAATTGCCATCCACGTGAGTGCCATTTTGGATGTCCAGGTGAGGGTTCACTGACTTCTAATCATTTTAATCGCATTAGAAACTCTATGTAAGAACAATCCAGTGACCTCTTTCCAAAGGTCTGAACCACAGAATTGTGGGCTAATGAAAAAAAAAAGGCTGTCTTTAATATCTAAGTTTTGGAGCTATTTGCCAGACTTCAAGTTCCACATTTCTAAAACGAGAATGAATTCTACTCTATAATGCTGTTTCAGGGTCTAAATGAGATAGTGTCCAACGGATACTGGAGACACTGGATCACTGCATACGTAGAGTTTTATTCAGCTTTGCTGTTAACTCAACATGTTTGTTGAATATCTAATTATATGTGAAGCATGAATAATTAGGCTAAGAATGTGATCATTATTAAGATATGATCCATTCCCTCAAGAAACTCATATTTGGATAGTCAATAAACTAAATGGAATGAAGGGTATAGTAAAAGCATTGTATAGGTTCCCATATAGCAAGAGCCATAGGAACATAGGGAATGGCTGGCTCCGACCTACAGAGGACAGCAGAGAGAATTGTTAGAATCAGACATCAAGAATCACTAGACACTGAGATGGACAGGGTAAATTCAAACTCCCTAATCCAACCTTTAAAATTTCAGAAGAAAAATTTCAAAAGATATGTGTTGGTGGCTCTGCATGAGATTGGAGGAAAGATGATCATACAGTAGACAAAAAGAGAAACTGGCTTCACTTAAAAAAATGAATGTTGGTATCTAGGGATTTACCTTGATATAAAAGAAAATCTTGGTTTGAAACACACACTTTTGAGGATTGGTTAAGGGGCCATCATATCTTGAATACATCTTTATGCAGACTCACTAAGACAAGCAAAGAAAGAAAGAAGTATTGTAAAAATAGACTCTTCAAAGTGTTTTTCTGAATAATCTTTAAATGACAAAGGCAAGAAACCAGGGCTGAAGTCTTAGATTTCATTATTAATTGCCCATTCTATAGAAGACCCAGAAATAAATCCACAGACATAGCCGTCTAATATTTCATAAGGGAGTAAAGAAAAACACAGGATGGAAGGACAGCCACTTCAACAAATGTTGTGGCAGAACTGGCTATTCAGATACATAAAACTGAAATTAGATCCTTATTATCTCAATCCGCATCAGAATAAATTCCAGATGGATTAAAGACCTCAATGTAAGGCCAGATACCATGAAAATAATACAAATAGTGTTAGGGGATATGCTAGGGTTCTTTAGCACAGGTCAAAACTTCCTAAGTAAAGATCCAGATTTATAATATTTTTTTTCTAAAACAGACTGGATAAAAGGGATTACATCAAACTGAAGAGTTTCTGCATGGCAAAGGACATAGCTACCCAGATAAATAGGAAGCACACAGAATGGGAAAAGATCTTTACTACCTATGTATCAGGCATGGGCATCCTATCTAAAATATATTTAGAGCTCAAAAAATTAGGCCCCCCCCAAATCCTCACAGAAACAGTAACTTAATTAGTAAATGGGATAAAGACTTAAAAAGATTTCTCAGAAGAAGTAATAATGGTCAATAGATACAGGAAGGAATATTCAATAGCTCTGGCTATAAAAGAAATGCAAGTCTAAACAACATTTATATTCCCCATTCTCCCAGTTGGAATGGTCCTTATCAAGAAAACTAACAATAACAGATACTGGCAGGGATGTGGAGACAAGGTAATTCTGCTATACTGTTGGTGGGAAAAACTTGTCCAACCACTCTGGAAAGCAGTATGTAGGTTCCTCAAAAGAATAAACATACAGCTTCCTTATGACTCAGCAAGCCTAGTTCTGGGCATTTATCCAACTGACCACAAATTGGACCACAGTAAAGCCACCAATACAGCCATATTCATTGCAGCATTGTTTACCATAGTTAAAATATGGAATCGACTCCAAAACCCCTCAGTGGAAGAATGGACCAAGAAAATGTGGTATATCTGTACACAATAGAAATCTATTCTTCCAGCAGAAAGAATGCCATTGCCCCATTCATAAGGAAATGGAAAAACTTGGAAAAAAATCTATTAAATGAAATATACCAGGCTCAAAGAAACATAGGCTGCATGAAGTCCCTCATTTGTAATCATTAGAATGTGCCTATAAATCTACAAGTAAGCCCAATATGGAATAAAAGATAAAAAAAATTATACTTGATTATGATAAACAGTATGCTAAATACTCACACAGTGAGACCAAAGGAGAATCTTCTTAGAGGAACACGAGGACTCAATAGCCATGTGTAAATTATCCTATAAAATGATGATGGAAGTGAACTCTAGAACAGAAAGAGTTCTTTTTTTCTTTTTCCTTTTTTGTTTTACCCGCTTTGTCACTGGTTTTGATTTCTGTACCTATTATCTTGAATGTAAGTTTATGGGATTTGGATAGGGAAAGCAGAACAGAAGTGGTGGGACAAAAGGTCAATTATTTTAGCAGTCATACTCACTAGATTTTCACCATGTTGAAAATAAACTATACAATTAAAGAGTGAAAAACCTGGGATAACATGAGGGAGGGGGGTAACACTGTCCAAAAAGAAATATGTTCTATACCTGACTTATATAACGGTAGCCCCTCTGTACATTACCCATTCTGCATAGTAACAGTAGAGGACAAAGAGATACTGAGGAGAAAGGTGGAAGTTTGACCCCCAAAATAGAAAAACAGATTTTAAATGCAAATTAGACCACAAATAAATTTGCCAGCACAGTTATTTCTGAATTATAAATGACCTTGATTATTTTAGAAAGTGTGTGTTTGTGTGTGTGTGTGTGTCTAGTTGGTACAGACAGGAGGAGGGGCTAGTGGCATCAGCAAAATAAGCACTTTCTTACTCATCATCTAATTAGATGCATTTAACAATTCCACAGTACAAGCAGAAGTCATTCTATGGATGTGTAGGGTTTCATGTATAGAAGATTACAGAAGAGAGATAATGCATCCTCAGCTGTGGAGGGTCTAGGCCCATGGGGCTCTACTCATACTTCATACTCTGGATATCATCACTTAATGATTTACAACAGTGGGGTGCAGTGGGATTTCCAAATCACTGCAGCCTCAGTCAAAGAAGGGTGTTGGGGATTCATCAATTAAGAACAGACAGATGCTCTTCCCATCATTCCCTGGGGTGTGGCAAAGGGCCACAATTCACTGGGGCAGATATAGGAACGTTTCTATGCAAATGGCAAGCTTAATTAGCTCAGTACCAAATGAAAAAGACTGGATTCAATTTGCTATTTGTACTTTTTCTTCTTTCCTTGGACAAGCTGAAGGCTTTTAAATCATTCTGGGAGACGAATAAATAAATAATAAGGCAAACTTTGAAAAAAAATAAAAGGGATAAACAAAGCAGCTCTACAAACCCAAACCTGTGTCAATACACCCTTTTATGAAAACTCCTAGAGTGGGAAGAGTTCTCTCCAGTATATCTCAAAATTGAAGGGTCTTTTCTCTCCTTTAGCTCTTGGTGTGGTCCCTGGAGTACAGAAGATACTAACAAGTGCTGGCCAGAAGATATAAAGCGAAAGGAATTCCCTCCAGCTCCTCCCATAGGGCTACAGATGTTCTGAAGAGATGTTCTCCATTTAATCCTGTTTGCTGATGTATTAGCCTGCTAATCTCAAACTGAAATATTCTACATGTGCTAAGAGCATCTTTTCCTTTCCCTGAACTACTACTTTCCTCAGCCTTTCTGTGTTTTCATTCCAATAGAAAACAACATCTTTAAGCCAAGGGCTGGTGGTTCATGCCTGTAAATCTAGCTATGCAGAAGGGGGAAATGGAGAGACTAGTGGTTCAAGAGCAGCTTAGGCAAAAAAGCTCTCAAGAATTCAGCTTAAGAGAATAACAGTTGGATGTCATGTTGCATACCTGTCATGGCAGGAGATAGATCAGAGTCCAGGCCAGCCCAGACAAATTTTAAGACTTATCTCAAGAATAATATTAAATAGGGCTGGGGGTGTGGCTACGCAGGACAGCACCTGCCTAACAAGTGTTAAACCCTGAGTTGAAACGAAAAACAAAACAAAAGTCTGGAAGAAATCATCTTTTCAAAGCTGTCATCATTCGTACTTCTTCCTTCAGACATGAAGAACAATTCTAATGTGAACTTCATCTGTGGTGTGTGTGTGTGTGTGTGTGTGTGTGTGTGTGTGTGTGTGTGTGTGTGTGTGTGTGTATGTGTGTGTGTATGTATGTGTGTGTAAGAGTATACTCAGCCATCCAAGAATCCTGGGTCGGCAGAGGACACAGTGAAATTTCATTTAAAAATTATGGTTTACTGTTACATAAACAACATAATGTGTGCCCTTTTTCTAAAACCCACAAGGACAAAAGGGCCAGCCAGTGTCACGGTGTCACTTCTGTCCAAAGAGATTTACAAACCAGTGACACAGAAAATCATTAACTAGGACAGGATCCCTGGGTCTCATTCTGCTTCTATCAGTGTGACCATATGGCTGCAGGCACACTGTATAGCCTCTGCATTTTTCTCTTCTGAGGAAAGAAGACCAATTTAATATTTCCCATACAAATTTTGTTCAAGTACCTACCTTCCCACTTATTAGAATATAGTCATTTAAATATAAAGCTGCCCCATTAATGTGTTGAAGGCCCAATGGGATTTAAATACTGTCAGCAATTGGACATCATCACTTGAAAAACACGCAGATGAACTTTTTAACAGAAATCTGTAGTAGGCATTTTATGTCAGTCCTTTTGTATTTTTTCATACTTGTCTCTCTTGTATTTCTAGTTCAGTCTATTTCCCATACATATATTTCTCATTATGGAATATAATTTTATGCTTGAATATTTATTGATTACCATGTCATATTTCTACCACAAAGATATGTAAATTTAAGAAAACTTTGTTTTTCTGAGAACATAAGAATCAAAAACAAGTCTGATTAGAATGATCTCTTTAATTATTGAAACATACCTGAACAAAATACTAAAACTATATTAATCTAGCAGGTACCAGTAGAAAATGTGATCGCCCAGTTAGGTTCTCTATCTCTTCTAGAAAATAACCCATCTAGCCCTAAATTCCATTGTTTCCACTTTCCCACTCTCCAGCTGGATCAGGTCATAGCCTGATATCACGACCTTAGATTAAGCTCTCATATTTCCTATATTTGAATCTGACGTAAGCTTCCAGCCATTCTCTATGCCGTTAACTTCTACATTACTAATGTCTGTGCTACACAAAGAGGTCATATTATAAATGTAAATCAACCCAATTATAACGCCAGTGCATGAATCTCTAAAGGCTGCTCATCCATCTTAGGGTGGTATTCTAAAATTCACAACTGGCTCCTAATCATGCAGTTTACTACCTATGTTTCCAACTTTCTCTCCTACTGTCCTCCCTTCATGCACTGTGTTCCACACATTAACCTGGGTCTGGATTCAAGGTCATAATGCTGTCCTTTCCCTGAGCTGGGATGCTTCTCTCCATCATCCAGGTCACTGTTCACATGTCCTGTCCTCTAGGAAGACAACTCTTTGGGAGACACTGGTTTACACTACCCTGATTACTTTGATCCATTTCTTCTATACTTTTAGCATTTCTAACTTTCTGAGATGAATTCTTACCTTCTTTTTAATAAACTGGTTCTTTCTTACAAGAGACAAGGAATATCAGGATATGCTTTTGCCCATCACTATTCTTTGTACTGACTTAGCCTTAGCCCAGGGCCTGGCACATAGCAAGAACCTAGCAAAGATATGCTGACTATAGAAACAGATATTTCTAATGGAAAAAAGCAGACAAATTTAAGATGAACAATTGAAGGGAAAATAAGGATATATTATCTACTCTGTCTGCCCA
Organism: Megascapheus bottae; assembly: GCF_031878675.1. Lineage (NCBI taxonomy): Eukaryota > Metazoa > Chordata > Mammalia > Rodentia > Geomyidae > Megascapheus > Megascapheus bottae. The sequence goes on from NC_143511.1 coordinate 76,060,356, forward strand.
AACAGAAGAGGGAAGGATTTGTAAATATTTTTCCAACAGACACATTTCAGAAACTTACCTAATTGCCAAACCCTCAAGGCAAATGCAAGTCAAGAGTGTTTTCTTTTAGACATGGGGTGTTTATGTCCCCAATTCCTCTGTAGACCACAGGGACTGGTTTTGGTCATTAGGAGTGGGAGTGGCCTGTGACCACAAAGGACCCCAGCATTCTCTCATATATACTTTGAGAAGGTAGACTGAGAAGTATCTTCCCATTCGTCTCTGCCCCCATCCACCTGCCCTTTTTCCCACTCTTTCATCTTCTGGTTCCAAGGGTTTTCACTCCACTGGTGGTTAAATGATAAAGCCAATTCAAAATTCAACCCTTACACGTATTGGAGAGCACACAAGATTGAGGGCAAGGTGTGAGCTGGGTCTCCTCCTTACTACTTGATTCTGAATAAATTATTTCACTGACAGTTTTTATTTATTTATTTATTTATTTTTACAATCTTAACATTTTCTTGTTCTTTTGTTCTGATAAGGGGTCTTGTAATGATAGCTCAGACTGTCCTGATACTCATGATTCTTCTATCCCAGCTTACGTTTATGGAATTATAGAAGTGTGCCACCATGCCCCATTGAAAACTATTTTTTAAATTCTTTTCCTAATGTAAAAAGTAGAAACCCTAATCCTTACTTTCATAGAAAAGGTATTGTCTGGAGACTAGTAAAAATTATGGGATTTCTTTGGGGAACTGCATATCACCCTAAATTTCACAAGAAAGCTCTAACATCTTACTTCAGAAACTTATTTAGAAATACATTTTGCCTAGTGTAGGCAAATGGATGAAATAGAATGAGAACATGAAATGGTAATTCTCTCACAGTGCACATCTATTATTTTATATTAAAGAAAATGATATATATTCTAAGATCATGTAATTGTGAAGTACTGAAAATTACAAAATATTTTGGATCTTGTTGAGTATATAGGAGATGCAAAAACCCTGGAATGGAAAAAAAGGAGGTTCCTTGAAAATCTTGAATTCTATTTCTACATGAATGGTTGAAAACTTTACCCTCCTACACACATTCTGAGGACTTCCTGCCAAAGAAGTCATCATGTAATCATGACATGGTCAGCTTCTGGAACTAAACCAGTTCTTAGAATCTAGAAATGACTGCAGGAGGGTTTGGGAACCATGAGAAAGGCTGTAACACCCTCCCAGGTCTATATAGTAATGGCTTCTCCAGGCCTTCCTCAGAGAGACTTTCAGTCATTTGTTTGAATAATCATACACTGAGGTAAGCTGAAAATCCAGACATTTCAAAGGCATATAGGATACATGTCAACGTTGGTACCCAAGGACCTAAGCAAGACAGTTACAGTGGAAAATATATGACCTGAACACAATGGATTCCTAACCTAGGACTAAGTCACAGAGGGATAATCCCTAAAGTCACATCGACAGGGGCATACTGAATAGCTGTCTGAATATGCTTACCCTTGTTACTTTGGATTATGTGATTAAAAATCTCACAGGGAAGGAGGCACATGGAGGCCATTCTGTCACCAGTCTCCTGACAAGAAAGAAAACAAAAACCAGTATCTTATCCAAGACTAATGAAGCCATTAGTTCCCAACTCACAGAATGTCAGCATGTGAGAGTGGTCTCCATCAGATTCACAGTGAACCCGCCAGCTCCTCCTGGCCTTTCAAGTTCATTTTACAAGGGAAACCACGGCATTTCACAGACCACTGGACTTTATCACCTATGGTATAGTGAACCTCAATCTTCGACTTCTTTATCTTGTACCTTTTGGAAAAGAAGTTTCACCAAAACCCTGAACACATTTTCAAGGGTGCACAAGCTATCATGAACTCAAGTTGTGGATCTGATACCAGCTATCAGTGTCCATGCCACGGAAATTAATACAAGATATCTGTGTCCATTGAGGTAGAAGTACCATTTCTTCTGTTGTCTAGAAGGAGGATCAGCAGCTGTTTACATTCACATTCCTGGAGAGGTTAACTATTCAGCAGCTCTAGTAACATAAGACATTTCATAGAGCATCACAATGGTCCACATTTTGGTGCATTGTTTTCTCTGGGCCGGATGAAGAAGAGTGACAAAGTACATGTGCTTGAAGGTGCAAGACAAATCCTACAGATTTGGAGTTCATCACATCCCTAGAGTGATTAAAGTTCAATTGTCTGTGGCATGCCTCCATGCAATCCTATCCAGTGGAGAAAAAAATAATTTCTGATTGTCCTCTTTGCATTCTGAAGGAAACGACTTACTCAACTTTGAATTCTGTACTGATTGATTTTCCAAGTAGTCTTGAAGGGTGCCAGCTTGGAGCAGGTCATGGCCTAGGAATAGAATCTGCAGCACTTAAGCTCCAGAGCCAAGAACACTACCCTACGAACCAGGGGACCCAGTGGAGCCCTTGGTGTGAGTTACTGGCCATAATAGGTAATTATTGAGTTCATGGCCAAGGGACAGGATGTGCTCATTTTAGACACCCATGCTTTTGGAGTAAGGTCACAGACTATTCATTTTGGAGAGCCAGGCACTTGGGGTGGCAAGAAGAGGAATATTCTTGGTATGCTCTCAAGACACTGTGTAGCCATGGTCTTATTATCAGAGTTCAACTGTGATCCTACAATAGAAACAGCAAATTTAGGATCAGGTCTAAGCAAGTCCCTCCTTCAACCACTGGGTTATTACTAATCATATGACCCTCTCGGAGCAATCGGGGGAAAAAGCCATGATTCTTTCACAGAGGGGTATTGACTCTGTAGAGACAAAGATGAAAGCCCCAAATGGGCAGTCAGTAGAGCACTGAACTAGAGGCTATCACTATGTTATTGTAGAGGAATTTCTTCCCCCTCCCCTGTTTTTTGTTCTTTTTTTCTGGATGTTTGTTTCCATTTTGATTATGTGATGTTCACTACAGATTTGCATCCTACTTCACATCCTTCATTTATCTGATGCTTCATTTCAGCCTTTTTGAGACCCTAAAAAATTGCTGGATATTACAAGGAAAGGGTCTATTCTAGTCTACCCTGAAACGATGGTCACAATTTACGAGGGTCCTCTGGTATCCTTCTAGACGAAATTGTCCATTACTATTCATAATCATAATAATGATTGTTAACATTGTATGTGATCATTAAAACATGTGGCATCCTGGCTGAGAGTTTGGCCTAGTGGTAGAGTGCTTGCCTAGCATGCACAAAGACCTGGGTTCAATTCCTCCATACCACATACATAGAAAAAGCTGGAAGTGGTGCTGTGATTTAAGCAGTAGAGCTCTAGCCTTGAGAAAGCCCAAGGACAGTGCTCAGGTCCTGAGTTCATGGCAAAAACAGGTAACATCCTATGATTTATGGTTCAGAAGTTTTTTTTTTTTTTTAAGTTGAAAATCTACTGATCTTTTAGTAAAAGAGATGAATTGTCAGGAAGGGATGCTATTTGAGCCCTCATAAAAAAAAACCTCCCAGGTACATATTTCCAAGCATAAAGATGGGGGGAGGGTAGCATGGATCAAACAGAATTGGATTTGGCTTTAGAAACTGTGTGATCAATGCCACATTGTTTTACTGACCAGATGTGCCACTGTGGGCATGTAAGTTTATGTTTCTGGGCTTCGACTTACTCTTCTATGAATGTTCCTCTGCCCACCTTACCGGGTGATTTCAAAGATTACCTAAGGTAATGAATATGGAAATTTGTTGTAAATTGTGAAGCTCTCTGCAAACATGAGGCATAGCCATTATGGTAATAAAAGGCAAATGGTGTATTAATATTGCATAACCACAGATTGGGATAGATTATTTGTAAAGTTTTCCATCTAATGGAGTTTTGTAAGTAAACATTCCCTCTCTTTATTATGAACTTCCTGATAATCTCTTCTTATCTCTACACTCTCTTTCCGTTCTTCATCATCTTAATCTCTAAGTGACTTTGGGAACATGGTCAGAAAAACACATAGACATGTGTTTCAACTAGAGACAAAAGCAGAATGAGGGCCAGGAGTTTAGCCTAGTGATAGAGTGCTTCCTTATCTTGCACAAAGACCTGAGTTTGATTCCTCAGTTATCACATACATAGAAAAAAAAAAAGCCAGAAATGGTGCTGTGGCTCAAGTGGTAGAGATCTTGCCCAAGGACAGTTCCCAGGACCTGAGTTCAAGGCCCAGGACTGGCCAAAAAAAGTAGAATGAAAGAAGGGTGCCACGGTATCAATAAATATATACATATATATTCATATACATATTACATACATATGTATATACACACACACATATATACATATGTATACATTTATGTGTGTGTATATTAAGATGAAGATGTGAAGAAGTAATGAATCCAACTTTTAGGAATCATTCTGAAATTATTTTCCCTATCTGAAAAAAAAAATAAAGAGTTACAAAGCCTTTTGGAGTATCTCTGTTGGCTAAAAAAGGAAATCCTTTTGCCATTAACCGCTCCTGCAGAGACTCCTGCTAGCTGCAAGATCATGATAAGGGTAAGCATTAATTAAATCTAACTGCGAAAGAATAATTACGTACACATATTTGTCAGGGCAACTTGTCACTATCCAGTAACAAAGTTGGATACAAACTCCATCAGCAGAACTGTCAGGCGGCTGTTAAAAGGATATAAATGGGTCCCAAAAGGATCATTTCATTTAGGAGGGGGGGGTGGAAATTGGATTGCAAAGGATTAATGAGGCGAGGGGTTTGTGTTTTCAATTGGATATAAAATGCAAACCGGGTAAATTCTGATTTCATCATTTAACCTTAATACGTAGCTACATTTGGATTTCTAAAACGTGGTGGGAACAATTAGGCCTTGTATATCAAACCAACATTTTCCATCATGGAATGAGTTGAAAGGTTCGTGGTTTCTTTGTTAAAGTTAAATTGCACAAAAGTTTACAATAAAAATCATGAAAATCTAATTTGCACAGATGGCATATTCTTAATAATAATTAGGCAAGACATTCAATAAAAATCCCTCCAGAGTACTTAGAGTTTTCGATAAGGGCTCATTTTTGGTTGCTGACTGCATTTGTGCTAAATTTCAGTGTAAGCTCTGGGTACCACGCATGTTCAGAGGCCCTGCAGAGGTGCTTTTGGGGGGCACAAGTACTGGAGGAAGCCACGTAAGTACAGCTAATGTGAAGGAATGGACAGTGGCCAGGTTGAGTGACTTTATGTCTTTGAACCACACATTCTTTTACAGAATCAGTGTTGGAATGCATTACTGTGGCAATAATCTATTTCAGAAGCACCCAGAGCTGGTACAGCATCAGAGACCAGGGGCTGGCATTTCCACTGAGCTGTCTCTCCTCAGGTAGAAAGCAGAATGATGATAATTCACTATACTAGCTCCAGGGATCATTCTGCCTACAAATTCATCTTTGCTAGAGATAGTAATGGCTTCCAGGCATACCCAGTAAAGGAGCAAAAAGCCTGACAGGTTCACTGGAGCACTGGTAGAGTGAAGACCAATGGTCATTTACTCCAACGAGCTTATAATAATGTATAATGTATACAGTGGTACCTGAATGATCCAGTGATTGATTGATTTCTAATTTTTTCAACCATAACTTGAGCCCTATCAGGGTGAAGACATCTATGTCTGGCTTTCTGTTGCAGTTCCAGGGTGAAGCATGGTGTCACCCAGTTGGTAGATGCCCAGGTGAAAGAATGAATGAAAGTCCAATTAGAGATCTAGGGCAGGAATATCAACTAGGGCAGACAGATACAAGAGAGGCCGAATCTGGGGCATGAGAATTAGACAAGGCTATTACAGACATGACTGGTTATATCATGTAGAACAGTGTTGGACCACAGAAGCTTGTCTTCATTCAAATGTGGATACAGTCTCTCAGAGATTCCATCAGTTCTAGGATGCTATAGTCTTCAGTTTTCAAAACAGTAGGAGCAGCTGTCTCCCTCCTTCCCTCTACTGTCTTCCTTTCTTCCTAGCGTTCATCTTTCTTTGTTAAAAGATGGTAGAATCTCTGCGTAAATTGCTACTACTCTCTCAACACTCCAGTGGCCTTTCCTAGCCACTGCCTTTAGCAAACATAGATGGAGGAGGAGGTCAAGTGTTACAGCTGTGCTCCACAAATCTTCCTACGCAGACTGACTGGACCTAAACAATCCGAATTGAAGTTCTTCTCTTAACAAAATGGAAACTGGCGTCCTAAAGGAATGGGTGGCTCCGCTGGCTTGTAGTATAAATATGAAAAATATAAGGACTGAAACAGAATACCATCATTTTGCCTCAGTACTCTTTTTTTATTTTCCTGGAAGAGTTTACCTTTATCAAAAACCTCCTGTACTTCATTCACTCTGAAAATTCTCACCTAAAACTAAACTAAAGCAAAACTTGTGCCCTACTTCACTGATGGTTTAAAGTAAATGAATTTAATGGATAAAAGTTACACTATACTTATCCATAAGCAATAGAAATAATCAAAATTCAAAAATAACCTTACAGGAAATTGAGGCAAAGCCAGAAAATCAAGTTCGCTTTATATCAATATCTATAAAGAGAATTTCTCACATCTTAAAAAACAAAACTCTTTAATTCTGAATTCCTGAATTTATATATATACATATATATGCATTTGATTATCTTTGTAATGGTATCTTCTTTATTGCTTTTATTGATTTGATTTAATAAAAAAGATTTCTGTAAATTATTTCTTACTTTGAGAATGTACTAATGCATCATTATATTTGCTTCCTTTCATTTTAATGCTGCTATTTTATGTAAATAAACTTTTATAATTAATTTATAACTCTTCATAAAGGCTATTGTTTTTGGCTTTTGTTGCTGTAAACTTCATTTTCAATATATGTATATTTATCTCTAAGTCTTTATTTGATTAATATTTCTCCAATAGTTACTTTTCCTTCCTTACCTTTATTGTCAAACCTGTATATTTCTGTTTTGAGGAGGTACTCTGGTATGCAGAATACAGCTGGATTTTCATACTCTGTATCTTACTTAATTTAATTACTTTATTAATTGATTGATTTTTATATGTTGTTGCTGGTTCTAGGGCTTGGCTTAAGGGATTTGGCCTGCTTTCTTTTTTAGCTGTTTTAGTGAAGACTGGCACTCTACTTCTTGGGCCATACCTCTACTTCCAGCTTTTTGTTAGTAAATTAAAGGCAAAAATCTCATAGATATTTCTTTCTGGGATGGCTTCTAACCACAGTTCTCAGCTCACAGCCTCCTGAGTAGCTAGCATTACAGACATGAGCCACCAGCATCAGGCTCTCTCAATTTTCATAAGAAAACTGTTCTTTCTATGCATTCTCTCACTTTGGGGAGGAGTTATTCTTATCACCTAGTTTATAGTTTCTCTTTACCTTTATCCACCCCACTCCATCCTCTATCTATAGTCCCCATGAGATCACCTTCTAATCTCAAAACCTGACTTTGGAATTTCTTATGCCTATATTCTTGTTCCTTCTACCTGAAGGAAGTTCCTTTTCTGAACTATGGGTCTCTGAAAGTAGTTCTTCTTTTGTGAGATGTACTAGGACTAGAAGATTTACTTTGTCTAACATCTTGTGTACATTTGTGTGTGTATGAAACAGGAAAAAGACGTATGGCAGTTTTGTCTAACATGCTACTGGATCTACTGCTTCTCACTATGTGCCGTAGAAGAAAGTGTGTTTTATTTCTATCATCACTACATGTGATGACACAAACAGAACACATGCACATATGCATACAAAATAATTGGAGATTCATAGAAGAGCCGTATATATTCAGCAACCACTTTCCTACACCCGACCCCCAAGCATCTGTTTAGAACACAGCTTGACAATTGTTGGTGTCGGGTCAGGATTATGACTAAGTAATAAAGTCCTTGCCTAGCATTCATGAAGCCCTTGGTTCAATTCCTTAGTACCATATTAATGGGAAAAAGCCAGAAGTAGAGCTTATGGCTCAAGTGGTAGATCTGATACCCTTGAGAAAGCATAAAGACAGTGACCAAGCCCTCAGTCCAAGCCCCAGGACTGGCAAAAAAAAAATGCTAATGCCTTAGGTGCACTTTTTTTTTGTGGGTCATAGGGCTTGAACTCGGCCTGGGCCCTATCCCTGAACTCTTCAGCTCAAGGCTACCGCCCTGCTCCTGGGCCTGGGCATTATCCCTGAGCTCTTCAGTTCAAGGCTACCACCCCACCCTTGAGCTAAGCCCCAGTTCCCATTTTCTAAAGGTTAATTGGAGATAAGAGTCTCAGGTTCTTTGGTGCCCAGGCTGACTTTGAACCTTGACCCTCAGATCTCAGCCTCCTGAGTAGCTATGATTACAGGCATGAGCTACCATGCCCAGCTTGTCTTAGGCACTTTATGCCCTAACCTCAGAATGTCAAGTCATGTCTTTCTCAAATAAAGAAAATATCGGAAGTTTCTCCCTCTTATGTCTTCACAATTTCCTCATTGGATTACAGCTGAATTAGAAAAGAGTAGGACATTGATCAAAAGTAACCAGGCAGCTAGTCCCAGAGTAGGCCATACAGTCTACATGATATTATATATTTGGATAACACACAAAGAGGATGATTTTGCAAGTAGGAAACTTGAAATCTATTCCTGTTCAGCAGTGGTAAGTCTCCCATAATTTTCCACATCCTTTTGTCTTTTTTTGGTCACGGGGCTTGAACTCTGGTCCTGGGTACTATCACTGAGCAACTGTGCTCTATCACTTTGAGCCATGGCACCACTTCCAGTTTTCTGGGGGTTAACTGAAAATAACTGTGTCACAGACATTCATGTCCAGGCTGGCTTTGAACCATAATCCTCAGATCTCAGCCCCCTGAGTAGCTAGGATTACAGGCATGAGCCACTGGTAACTTGGCAATTTTCCACCGCATTTTTTTGTTTTTGTTTTTTTTTTTCAGTCATGGGGCTTCAACTCTGGTCCTGGGTGCTGATCCTGAGCTCTTCAGCTCAAGGCTACCGTCCTACCCCTAGAGTCGCAGCCCCACTTCTGGTTTTCTAGTGGTTAATTGGAGATAAGAGTTTCACGTTCTTTAGTTCTTTAGTGCCCGGGCTGGCTCTGAACCACGATCCTCAGATCTCAACCTCCTGAGTAGCTAGGATTACAGGCATGAGCTACCATGCCTGCTGAATTTTCCACATTCTTAAGCAGGCTAAATCAGAGCACTCGGAGGATCACTTCATGGAACCAATTACACAGTGTGTAAAGTTGCCCAGGGTAGCAGAGTATCACAGATCAGCTAAGCCTGCCTATCCAAAAGACAACTACCCAGGTAAAGCAGGTCCTAATAATTGCCTAGACTCAGGAGCTAGATGAATGGCTGCTGGCTTAAGCCACGGAGTTTCAATTACACAGCAATATTATGTGACATAATATTGTGCCATTTTGATGAAAGAAATACCCTAAAGTTATGTCTTCACCCTTCAGCAGGGCCTGGTGTAGATCTGTCTGCTCAAGCCAATTGTGGTTTTTCTTTTCATTTATCAGGGCAGACAGAATTGACTGAGGGCTCACTGGCATACTTCAGATGGACAATGAAAACTGCCTGGAGGAGACATATACTCTCAGGAAGGCAAACTTCTCTGAAAGATACATCAGAGAAGATTTATGGAAGCAGCTGTACGCTTTGATTTCAGATTCCTTCTCTCAATGCCTCAATCTAACACAACATGGGGGAATCACTGGACTGGTAGTGGTTTTGTTTCTGGCCACTCATTTTGGAAGGAACAGTGTGGTCAAGAGAGGAAAAGCCAGAAGGCTGTAGAAAAAGCTCCCTGATCAAAGATGTTTGGCATTTCTTCGCTTTGAAGGTTTTCAGGGCTCTGACGTAGAGCCAGGATGGAGTCAACCTATAGTGTGTCTCTTTTAAAGAAGCATTTCCGTACCTTACCACTCTCTCACAAATGCCTGATAAAAGGGAATAGCAGATATGATCACATCCCAGGTGCTGAGGAGACTGAGCTGTTTTTTCCCCCTTTCTGGAGATCCATTGCACTTAAGACAGGGATAGGGTTGGCTCCAGGAGTTTTGGAAATATTTCTCAGTTAGATTTACAAAGACTATTCAAATTGGAGGAGATGTGTAGAAATTATTTAGCTCATCACCTTTACTTTCCAAATTAACAACAACAAAGATTTATTAGGTACTCACTATGTTTGGTGCAGCTTGTTAAGCATTTTACATATATTAACTCTAATCCTCTCAACCTCCCTATGAGAATGATCATATGATTGTGTGGCTTGTGCATTAGGTAATGGAGATTTAACACATAAGTGGTTTCCAAAAGTCAGTGGCAGAGCTCGAATATGAGTTCACATTGTGCAGACACCAGAAACGGAGTATGCTGTTACAATGCCATAGAGCCTCTAAGATGAGTGCACTAAGGTCCAGAGAACAGAAAGTTTTCTCCAAGACCCTGCAATCAGTTTGATCAACCATGGATTGATTTATCACCCATTAATTGAGCTTCTCCTGTTTGTTAGGAATTACAGTAGTTGGTGGGAGCACAAGGAAAGCTTGAACACGGTTACATACTTGAATAGGTTCATTAAGGGAGAAAATAAGAAATAGGCACAAAATAATAAATTCTAATGCATGATAAATAGCTCAAGGATGTCAGGAAAGGACTCTCAATGCTTGAGAGACGTGGGCATGACTTTCATTTGATACAAAAATCAAAGGCATTTGATAGAGCTTTCAGCTTTTGTTTTGTAAGAGGAGTATGCATCCGATATTGGCAATGGAGATGGTAAGCAAATTGAAGCTGAAGAAAATGTCATAGAGGTGAAGAAAAGAGAGGATCTATCATCCTCTAGAGGGAGGACGAATCTCAGGGAATTGAGGTCTGATAAGTCCCCTTTCTACTGTTATTTAACATCTGATGGTTTGAGTTGCACTTTGTTTTAGTGATACATAGTCAAAATTTCCTTTATTGAGGATAGCACTTGCTCCATCAAGTCTCTTCAATCTTTTTTTTTTCACAGATCAAACACATTACATGACTTCTCCAAGTTTTCATAACTCCTTTGTTGTTTTCCTCGAGTCCTCTGTGAGGTTCCCTGACAGGAAAGGAAGCTTACTACAGGATCTGAAAATCAGGGGGAATTGAGACGGGGACCAAAGGAACAAAGAGGGATCCTGGGGCTGTCTGTTCAATATTTAAGCAGAGCAACAACCCATTAAGGCAACTAATTTAAAGTCATTAATGTTTCTGACTATTTTCTTCTAACTAAGTGAATAATTTATGGCCACTTACTAATAAAAAGAATAAAATATATGAACATAAGCCTGCATCCTAGGGACAATGTCTCAGAATAAAAGAACACCCTGGAGCTTATCCACAAAGAATAGCAGAGCCAGCACCTGTCTGTACTCCACAGTGTGTGTCCACAGCTAGAAAGCACGGGAACATATAGCTGGTTCTGGTGCTGGATTGGAGACCTTTCCACCTCACCAGCATTGGCCTGGTTCACATCCTCCTTCAGATATTACCACATTGCTTTCCATACTTTCACTCCAAGTGTATTTACAATGTCTTCCCAACTTTTTCCCTTGGTAAATATCAATGCATTATTTGGAGATTAACTTCTTTATGAAGCCTTTGATAATTATTCATCCAGTTTATTAAGTACCCCATCCTGATCCAAACATCAATCTGTGTCATGGATGGGTGGCAAACTCTCTATTGCACGAAATCTTTAGAAGACTGAGTGAATGATTGAAAAAAAAAGTCACAGGATCCATTGTTATAACTCCTGGAGGCTCTGGAGGAAGTTAGAATAACTGCCTGGGACTACAGAAGGCCTAAAGGAGACAGTCCTGATTTCATTAGCTCAGGAAATGATATGTTTCTCCCTTAAGAACACTGTGGCTCCTACCAGTAGCATAGAAAAACTTGCCAAGGCAAGAGAAATTACATGTACTTTCTTCTAGTAGTAGACTCAGTTGATGTCAGTTCACAGCTCAAAGATCTTAGGGCAGCTAAAAGTGGAATTCAAATCTTCAGATCATTTAAATGTGCACTATGAATTCACAGCTCCATAAACTACTGGTTGCATAGCCATATACAAACCAGTTAAGGTGTCTAAGTTGTTTCAGCCTCTTTTGAACAGGAATAGGTTATACTGGGATAACTGAGAACTGCTTTTGTAAAGAAAATGGTACATGTGAAACATATTTATGGCACACTATAAATACTCCGTGGATGGTATGTCACAATAAATTAATTTTTATATTCTGTGAGTCTCCCAAGTACCTCCTTTATCTATCTACCCATCCTCCTACTTTCCATACATTCATTTATCCAGCTACTGATCAATCCATCTATTCATCCATCTATACATTCATCCATCCATCAATCCAGTCACTCATTCACCTATTTATCCCTATTTTCTTCTAGCTAGTCTAGGACTATCCTGAGCCAATTCTTTGTTTTGCATTGTAGTTACAGTGTGTATAAGGTAGTCATTTACATCATGGAAAATATGAGAATTGAAGACACTGGCTGACCAATATTTAAGAGAGAAATGGCAAGGAAGACAATGATGAAGAATAGTCCTGGGACTATGAATGCCAGAGACAAGAGTGACTTACTCAGCTGGGATCAGCACTGGGGATGCTCTTCACAGAAAAGACTTCAAGGTAGGAATTTGAAGCTAAATAGCAATTCTCAAGCTGGAGGAAAGGGATATCTCCATCTATGCACAGTCAGTACTCAGTACTGGCAATGGAGGAAGGGAGAAATGGGTCCCGTGCAAGGGGATATAAACAAAGTAACTTAGGGCTATTGTTACAGGTAGGGTCAGGCTAAGGCTAGTAGGAACTCTGGAGTGGCAAGCACTGATAACATTTTAATCTTATTAGCATCGTTTGCTTTATCCTATGGAGTCTTTCTGAAGCTGCATAAATACATCCTGATGGATATGAATGAGTATTGACTAAAATAATATAAGAAGAAGGAGGTGAGTGAAGAGAAAAATAATTATAATAATAATTTAATAGAACACATTTGTTCAGGGCTCATCTTTTGATTTTTGTATTAAATTTATTATGAGCATTATCTTGCTAGAAGTTCTTTGAAGAATGCACCATTTTCCTCTCCTTGTATCCGTTTAATCATAGTTTTGTGGGTCATAATTTTATCTTTCCACTTAAGCAAATTTTAAATTAGTTCACTGTCATGCACTAAAATAAATATTCACATATAATGAATTAGAAGGGCATAGATTTTCTTTAAAGTTGGAACCTGAAATGGGGCCACATGTCCTTATTTCTGAGAAGAGCAATTGACCGTCGGTGGTGGGTACTAACTTTTATTTCAAAAACTTGATAAACCACCCATATAAAGAAAATGTTCCAGCAGTGGAATGATATGATCAGATTTAATGCATTATCAAAAAATCATTCCAGCTGTCAGGCTAGAGATGATAAGGCTGGATGATGAGATGATTGCAGGAATCTGGATGAGGGAAAATGACAATTCAATCAAGGGAGAGGTCATGGCCCAGAAAAACAGAGATGGATTTGTGTTGCCAGAAGACCAAGTGGTCAGGCCCTCAAGGACAGTGGAAATCCTGACTACCCTTTACTGAATTCTGCCAGAATACAAGGATTTGGGCCTAGATATTATCTCACACCCACATTGACGTGTGCATTATTAGTTCTATTTTGCAGAAGAGCAAATGAGGCTATAGACAGCTCTTTTTTAGTCCCTTATCTACAAGTAAACACAGTGGATAGCAAAAGACAAAAAAATATACTTGTACATGATTAAAGAGGACTCTAAACATTCATGCTAAATGAGAATATTCTTGAGAGGCTCACAAAAGCTTAGTAGCTATGGACATAGGAACATATAAAATGATGCTCATTGAAATGAACTCCAAGAAATGAGAAACAGGAGGTTTGGGATTTTACTTTTGGGTGTTTTTGTTATTTTTGTTTTTCTCCTTGTTGCTGTGTTTTGATTTTTGTGCCTTTTGTCTTGTACGCAAGATTTCTGATTCGTGGCGGGAATGGCGAAGCACAGAAATAGTGGGACAAAAGGGAGACCTAATTCAGGAGTGATACTCACTAGACACTATGTTGAGAGTGAACTGTACAACTTGTGGGAGAGGGATCATGAGAGATAAAACTGGGAGAAAATGAGGGAAGACGTGACACTGTTCAAAAACAAGTACTCATTCACTGACCTATGTAACTGTAACCCCTCCGTACATATATCACCATTACAATAAAAAAATATAAATTAAAAAATAAGAAACTTAGCTTAAAATTTAGTCAAAATTAATAGGCCCAAATAAAAATTAACTTAGAGCAAAACAAGATCATCTGGTGAGCCAATGGAAAAATTAAATATATTTAAAAATTTTTTTTAAATTCAAGTATAGCATCCTGCTTTAAAAGTCATTATCTCTTATTTCCTTTCATATGTGAAAGTTGGATCTAAATAAATACATATACACAAATATGTGCATACATATACAGACATGTACTAGCTAATTTATAAAATACACATGGTAGGATTCTAAAGATATAATTCATCTGAACAGCTAACCTACAGTTTAACAAAATGAGTAATTGAAGTGAGCAGGGGGAGGAGAGGTGAGGTGAAGGGAAGAGGAAGAGGTAAATGGAGAGAGGAAGGGTAGGCAAATACAATCTATGGACCTATTTGAACATGGAACCAGGTAACTTGAGGGGAAAGAAGGGGAATAGGAGATATGGGAGAGAATGATGAAAGCGATGACCAAGATGCATTATACTCACCAACTGACAAATTAAATTAAAACCCTTTTGTGCAACTACTTAAGGGTAATGAAAAATATATTAAACAGTGTAGAAAACAAGCACCACCATTTTGACTTGCAAGAGCTCAGAAAGCTCTTTTTCATAGTCACATTAGTCCTCTCAGCTTCATCTGAATGCTCTCCTCTTGTTCACTGTCTAGAGGACATTGGGGAGTGGCTACTTAACAGCTGCCTCATAAAGTCATGTCACAAACATGAAGGTAGCAATTAAGTCCTCACTGAGCCATCCACTACCTGATGACGATGCGTGTCTGCAGGCACCAGGCCTCTCAGGAAGAAGCCATGACTACAAAAATACATTGGAGCTGTTTTTAACTATGTGCTCCATTCCACGACACCAGATCTCTTGCTTCCCATTCCATCTGCTGGAAACCACTGGGCACAACAGACTGGGCGTGGAGCCTAATGAAGCAGAAAGAGGCCAGGTGCTCATATTCTGGGCCAAGAGACTCATAGCCATTTCAGTGGTACTGGGAGGAAAGGGACAATGAAAGACTGCTGATTCCAGACCATCATATGTGGGATTTTTTGATGGTCAGTGAAGGGTAATGGAGCATTCCGGAAATTATGTTTCTGAGAATGCTTCTGTTTTGCAAGATGTTAATAAATGTTCCAGGGGAAAAACACAGTCTGTGAACAAGATGGCATCACAGACAGTCAGCTAAACAAAAACAGCCCCACTTTCTAGACTGTGGGACTTGCCACAATCTGTAACAGATGAAATGTGATTCGGGAATCTCTAGGAGGAGGAGGGAGTACATAGAATTTCCACTACCTTGTCTTGAGTGTGCAATTATTTTTATCCAAAGTAAGCTTTCCCTCTCCCTTTCCTGTCCCCTCTGCCAGTACCAGATCTT
This sequence comes from Megascapheus bottae, assembly GCF_031878675.1. Taxonomy (NCBI): domain Eukaryota; kingdom Metazoa; phylum Chordata; class Mammalia; order Rodentia; family Geomyidae; genus Megascapheus; species Megascapheus bottae. Next base: position 76,076,046 of record NC_143511.1, read on the forward strand.
GAAATCAGCATCTGGGTACTGTCTTTTAACTTCTTTACTCACTGTTGGCACTCTACTTTTTGAATCATATTTCCACTTAGGGCTTTTTTTGGTAAAGTAGGAATAGGAATCTGCCAGACATTCTTGCCTGAACTGGCTTAAATTGTAGTCTTCAGATCTCAGCCACCTGAGTAGCTATGATTACAGGCCTGAGCCCTGGGCACCTGGCAGTCTGAGATAATCTTGGTGGGCTGTGGTGAGCCAGCATGGAAATGCAGAGAAGCTTCTACTATCTTTACTCCGCTCCTGTAAAACCCTCAACCAACATGGCAACAAAATCACAATGCAATTGAGCTATATGGGTAATGCTGTGGCAACATGAATTTGACAACAAATAATTTGCTACCTGTTAGAATCTGTATCTGTGGAGAAACAGTATTTTCTGGATGTCTGAACCAGGAGCCTTGGTCTAGCACAGATCCCTCATATACCATCAAATGGAATATGATAAATATGAGCCACTGTCCTGTGATACATGACTCTACTTCTCCTTTGATCAACAACTATTTAGTAAGTACATTATCCACTTAGACTTACAAATATAAAAGAAAGTAAATAGGAAGGAAGTACAAATTATTATTTTTTTGCCAGTCCTAGGCTTGAGCTCAGGGCCTGAGCACTGTCGTTGGGTTTTCTCAAGGCTAGAGCTCTACCACTTGAGCCTCAGCACCACTTCGGGCTTTTTTTCTATGTATGTGGTACCAAGGAATCGAACCCAGGTCTTCATGCATGCTAGGCAAGCACTTTAACCACTAGGCAAAACTCCCGGCCCCAGAAGTACAAATTATTATAGACTAAAATATTACAATGCAAGCAAAAAATAAAATAAAGAGGAGAGGACATAATACTGGTTTCCGTTATTATGGGTAGTCATGGTAGTAGGTGTTGAGGAGCTGACATCTGAGTTGAGAATGGAAAGATAGGATTGGGCTTGTGTGAGAGTAGTTATGGGGAAGGGAAGGTTCAAAAGGAGATATGGTCAGGAGAAGACAAAGAAAGCTCTCCAGCTCTCAGGAAAAAAAAACTGTTAGCTGTGTTCTTGAAACCTAAGGAACACTAGTCTGGCTGAATCACAAGGAAATGCAGATTGAGTGATTTCTGGGAAGATGGTAGAAGCATGATCAGATCTTTCCAGGTCTATAAGCTATAGGGTAGCGATTGGATTGTATTCCAGCCAGAATGGGAAATATCAATGGAGTTTAAGTAGGAGGGTGATCTTAATCTAATTTGTGTTTCTAAATAGATTATTCTAGGTGTTTAAAGGGGAGATGAATCCCAAGAAGGGCTGAGTTGCAAAGAGAAGTAAAGAAATGACTGTATTCATAATGGTAACAAAGACAGCGAGAATGAATTTTATGTTAATCAAAGAGATTCAAATGAGCTTCTTCATATCTTTTTTCTCCCAGACCCTTTCTAACCTGGAAATTAAAATAATTTCATCTTCAGTCATAGCCTATATCAACTAGTAGATGATTGTTAATAATCTCACTTCAAAATTCTGTTCCAATAAAGAGAAACAGATTCCAAAGGAAAGCTTACATTCTTTGCAAAAATAAAGCAAAACAAAAATAACTCTTAACAGCCTTATTTATCACAATGAAATGTCAAAAACCATGCAAATATCTACCCACAGTGGAGGCCTGCTTAAGAAAACTATGGCATATTCAAAGGCATAAGAATGTCTACTATAAAATACCCCCAAAATGAAGAATGAAGTTAAAGTAGCAGTGACGTAGAGACTATTGACTTGAGGTACACTTATGGTGTGTGAGCTCGGGGGTACTGAGGAGGAAGTTTTTGGTGGGTGTTAAGGGACTATAAATACTATGATGAGTAACCTTGAATGTCCAACCAAAAAAAAAAAATAAAGTCTACGAGAGCCTTTACTTACTTCTTGATGCAGGCTACCTGAACGGTTAAGTAGATAAGTTCCTCAGCACAGTCTTCTAACTGAAGAATGGGAAACAGGCTTAAATAGAGCCAATGACTTTTCCAAAGCCAGGCAAACTTAAATGGTTAGGGGAAGTGATTAGAACTCAGCCCTTTCTGACTGCAGGGTAACTGCTGTGTCCCTTCCCCACCATGAGTTTCAATAAGGAACTCTTTCACTTCCATCTGCCTCAATAAGTGGCTTCAGCTTAATACCAAATTCTTTCTTTTTTTCACGGAATTTACAATTTCACAGGATTAAGATATATATATATATAGATATATATATGCTCAATGAATAGCATTCCCATGTGATAGGCACTGATTTAGGCCTGGAAGTGCAAAGGTCATGCAACCAATCAGGTAAGCCTATCTTGAAAGAACTTTGTCCAGCTATGTGAAACAAATTATTATTTGACAGAACACAATGCAGTCATACAAAATGAAAATAGTACTTAACACAAGTGAAAAGTAAACCTGCAAACCTTCAGAGTGAATTGTAATCACAACTATCAGTAATGTCTTCAGGAAAATGTATTATTCAGTTACCTAGAAGGAAAGAGAGGATTTCACTAGAGCAGAATGCAGTGGGCAAGTTAAAACATTTTGGACTTAGACCAGTGGGTATTCTTTGATTTTACTTGATAGGCAGTCCCATTGCATAGGTCAAGGCAGCTCTTTTTTTTTGGTTGGTCATGGGGCTTGAACTCTGAGCCTGGGCACCATCCTTGAGCTCTTCAGCTGCTCTACCACCCTGCCCTTTGAGCCATCAGTTTTCTGATGGTTAATCGGAGATAACAGTCCCACAGACTTTGGTGCCCAGGCTGACTTTGAACTGCGATCCTCAGATAACAGCCTCCTGAGTAGCTAGGATTTACAGGCATGAGCCACCATGCTTGGCCAAGATGTGCTTTCTAAATACTATGAGATCATCTGTAAGATAGGAATTACTATTGTGCTTGCCTTATAGGTAGTTTTTATTTTATTTTATTTTTTTGCCAGTCCTGGGCTTGGGCTCAGGGTCTGAACACTGTCCCTGGATTTTCTCAAGGCTAGAGCTCTATCACTTGAGCCACAGCACCACTTCTGGCTTTTTTCTATGTATGTGGTACTGAGGAATCGAACCCGGGTCTTCGTGTATGCTAGGCAAGCACTCTACCACTAGACCAAACTCCCAGCCCGGTAATTTTAAAGATAAAAAAAAATGATATATATATGATTCAGATTGCTGCCTGGACTATTAAGTGTGTATAAATGTAAAAAATGTAAAAAAGGAGTTATAATGATTTCAGTTAGAGAAAAATGGGAAAAGAAGGAACATGGAGTTTAGCACACATGGATTTAGAAGCGATCAGGACTCTATATGACCTTGAATGTCATATTTTTAAACCTACATAGTACATCATTTTTTTTCCTTTTGATGGGTATAACAATGATGTTTTAACTCAGTCCCTCATGTTTATAACCCAGATACTCTACTCCTGAGATAAGACTTCAGCCTTTCCTTGCACTGGGGATTTTGAGAAGGGTTCCTGTTTCTGGTTTGGCCATGCATGGATCATGATTCTGATACTTTTTAATCACAGCTGGCCTAAGAGATTCACACTGTTATTCCAAGTCTTCTCCTGAGATGGAGTCTTCTGATCTTTTTTGACCAGGCTGACCTTGAAGTGATGATCCTGTCAGCCTCCTGCACTTCTGAGAGGACAGGAACACGTCACCACAGAGGGAATTTCATGACCTTTTTTGTGTAGCCTAGTTTTGAACTGTGACCCTCCCAGCATCAGCTTCCTCAGTAGCTAGAATTGCAGGGATGAGATACCACAGGAGGCTAAAAAACTGAACACTTGTGAATGCTTAACTAACCCACTAAAGGTTTGTCAAAACAAACAGAAGCAATCTACAGCAAACAAAGGAATGAGAAGCCATGAGCGTAATCAGCTGGAGACTACTGAGTGGATTTATGAAAGGAAGGAAAGGAGGAAGGAAAGAAGGAAGGAAGGAAGGAAGGAAGGAAGGAAGGAAGGAAGGAAGGAAGGAAGGAAGGAAGGAAAAAAGGAAAGAAGAGAAAAGAAAGATTGGAAATTGGGCAATGACAGGTGGGCCCCTCCCATATACAAAGTCACAGAGGTGGAGATGGGAGGAAAATTTGATGAGGATGGTGATAACGTAAGAAGAGAAGAATGAGAAGAAGAAACAGGAGGAAGAAATCCGTTTTTATTACCTTCTAGGCATTGTGATAAGCTACTAGAATAATCCTGTGTGACAGGAGAGTCTTAGGAAGGTGTATACCACGGCCTAGCGAACGGAGACACTTAGGAACAAAATAGAAATTTGAATGCAGTTCTATATAATTTACCAAGCATATCATACTCTTGATTGTGTTGACTACATTTATCAAGTTTCCTAAAGGGTAACTTTGAACCCCTTCCTGTTCCTAGTGGTCCCTGTCCTTGGATCCTGACAGGAGCGTCTCAGGCTTTCCAGAGGAATGGTCTGCATCCTTTACCCTTTCCAGAATGCCACTAATCACCACCTGAAAAGATACCTACTGTTTGAAGCCAGAAGCTTTCTGTATATTCTTTCTTATCACCTCAACTGTGTTAAAGTTCAGAGTATCCATTTTCTGCCTTAGGTGTGCCTACAAAGAGGCTTGGCTGGGTTAACTCTCCACACAGAGGTGCAGGTATATTGTCTCCAAGAGACACATGAGGGAGAAAATGCCATCAAATTCTGAGATGAAGGGAAAGAGTGAAGACAGCTCTCCAGCATCTCTGGGATGATGGGACAACCTGCTGTCTTCCTGGAAGCTGTGCCAGGAGATCCTACCTCGAGACTTGCTCCTCCGCTTCCGCTTCCCTGCAGACACGCTGCGTGGGGCTGGCTGCAGCTGACCGATCTCGATGGGGGTGTTAGCACGGAAACTCTCCTTGAACTTCTGCATCAGGGACTCCACGGTCTCCTGCGTCGCCTCAGCTGCTGTTACAGGGTGGCAATGGGGCTGAGATTAGGACTGGGCCTCGCCTCAACCCCTGCAAGACTGGGTCTGGGCTATGTAGAGTCTCTGGAACTCTCTCCCTGGCCCACTGGAGATATAGAACCATGAAAGTTGTTTGAAGCTACGCACAGACAGAAATTTAGCTTTGTTCAACATCTACTGCGTTACAGGCACCTCCCCTGGGGCTGGAGAAAGGAGGATTGAAAAACTGGATATAATCTATGTTTCAAGCAATTGATAACCAGGCAATTTTACAACACTTCTGAACTGGGATAGTGCAGTCTTCTAGAGGAGTGTAAGGAATGCCCATCTAGAAAGTCAAGGCAGGCTACCTGAAGGAAACCAAACCTAAATGGTTGGAGATCTTATAACTGAGAAGAAAAGCACAAAACAAGGGTAGAGTGGGAGAGATTTGGAAAGAGCGTCTCTCTGTGGCAGGAGAAGCAAGCATGCTCATCAGACACAAGAAGGAGATTAGTTCTTGAGTAGCAGAAAGGAGTTCACTGGGATTGCAGTGGAGCTTGTGAAAAGGAACTGTAAAACATGAAGCTGGAAGAATGTGAACCTCATGTAAACTCTGTTTAGGAAGTTAGATTTTATCCTGATAGCAAAGTGTTAACACTGGAAGGATTGAAAGAGAAAATGGCTATGTGCAAATGAAGTCATTTCATAAACTATTATTCCTTAGAGTGAGGAAGACAGGAGTGGAAGCAGGGACAGAGATCAGAGCAAAGGTTTTTATAGAAGCTGGCCAGAGGCAAGGTGGCCCAAAGCAGGACAAAGGAAGGGAAAGTCATTCAATGTTTCAGTGAAGGTAACTACAGAACTCTGGATGTGAAGATCACTTAATGCCCTGATCTCATTTATTGAAGCTTCCCAACAAGTCCTTGGACTTGCTCAGCTAGCAAGTGGTAGGGTAACAGATTTCTAGGCCCTCGTCCAGCAATACATTTACAGCAATACCCTCCAATGCTTTCATAGTAGCCACCTTTTTACCAAGTTTCCAAACAAAGACTGGTAGAAAGTTTCAGTGGTGGGAAAGGTGAGCTAGAAGGCAGAGAAAGAGAGAAAAAAGGCAGAAGATAAAAGAAAGGCATTTTTTTAAAAAGAAAGCTTGAGAAGGAAGAAGACAACATAAAAGACAAGGAAGGAAAGCCAAAAGGAAGAAAAAGGGAAATTTCTAAATAGCCTCAGTGCCTTTGTTCTGAGAAATTCTTAAAGGGAGTCCTGGCTTTGAAATCTTCAAACTCAACTCTCCCTCCACCTATGCCTCCAGATACTAGGAAATTCTTCCTTCTGGTTCAGCTACCTACTGTCTAATGCCAGGAGATGGCATATACTGAAGACTTCTGATTCTTTTTTTTGAAAGACTTTCACCAGATTGGACAAAGAGAAGCCTCCTGCCTCCTGCAATCCCCACTTTTCCAAGATGTTCTTGTTTTCCGAGAAATGCTCATCAATTTAGACAGATGTGTCTTCAGGGTATATTATACCCAAAGGGCTGATTTAGAAATGAAGTTCTGTGGGAAGCCCCATCTTCAGGGACATAGGAGGAATCACTGATTGTTAAGAAAAAACAATTGACAATGCAAATGAACCATGTGGTTGGCATTACAGATTCCACGCTCATCTCGCCTGCTGTCTTCTGCTCAGTTATCTTAATTAGGGCTGCTTGAAAGTGATACAAGGAGCCTACAAACACAGACTCCTTGCTCTAGCTTGTGAGGGACACCACTCCACAAGAGATCGTTACAAGACTCTTACAAGCCTTGTCATGCCCATGATGATTCATAAACCAACAGAGATGTGTCATTTGCCAAGAATCATAACAGGAGACCTGGTCAAAAGTCCAGAACAAGCATTATTCTGAAATATTTAAAGGGAGAGACTCCTACAGTCTACTGATATTCACTCATCTCCTCGGTTGCTCAACGGTGTTTGTAGAAAGAAGACTCTCCTGCAACCAGGCGAGGTAGTATGCACATTTGAGGAGATGAAACAGAAGAATTAACTAGCCAGGACAACTGGAAATCAGCCTGGGCTACATAGTAAGACTATCAAGAAGAATGAAGGAAAGATGGGAGAGAAGGAAGAAGGAAGGAGGGAAGGAAGGAAAAGGGAATGAAGCCAAAGGGTTGGAGGAGGGAGGGAGAAGAAAGAAAGGAGGGAAGGAAGGAAAAAGGAAAGGAAAGGGAAAAGGAAAGGGAAAAGGAAAGGAGAGGAGAGGAGAGGAGAGGAGAGGAGAGGAGAGGAGAGGAGAGGAGAGGAAAGGAAAGGAAAGGAAAGGAAAGGAAAGGAAGGGAAAATTATATACTAGTGCTGGGCATGAATATATCATAGTCATGAAAAAAAATCATAGACTGATTGGATTAAACAAAAAATATTTATTGTCTTACAGTCCAAAGGCTAGTAATCCAAGATTATTTTGCCAGGAGGTTTTGGTGAGATCTCTCTTTTTGCTTTGCCCAAAGTCATCTCCTTTCTGTACCCTCAAGTGTTGGGTTAGTATGTTTGTATATACTCACATATCTAAATGCATATGTGGAAAGAACAAGGAGAAGAAGGGATCATTTTCTCTTATAATACCCCAATTCACTCAAGTCAGAGCTGATTCCATGCCTTTCAAACTTATTTGTTTATCTCCAAATACTGTCTACCACAGCCTGAATTGTGTACACAAGTCAATTTTTGAAGTCCTTCCTCTTCATATAGTGGTATGGCTTGCAGTAAGTAATTAAGTACTGAAAAGAGGTCATAAGATTGAGGTTTTAAAGTGATAGGATTAATAATTTTATAAAAAGTTACAGGGACTGGGAGTTGGGCCTAGTGGTAGAGTGCCTGCCTAGTATGCACAAAAGCCCAGGTTTGATTCCTTGGTACCACATATACAGAAAAAGCCAGAAGTGGTGCTGAAGCTCAAGTGGTAGAGCACTAGCCTTGAGAAAGTCCAAGGATAGTGCTCAAATCCCTGAGTTCAAGCCCAGGGACTGGCAAAAAAAAAGATACAAAGAAGTAAAGGAGAAAAGAGAGGGAAATAAAAAGGGAGAAGAGGAATGAGTGAGAGATTGAGAGAGAGGTTGAAATGGTGGGGAGGTGGGAGATTTTGGCTGTAAATACAAGGTTGGAAGGCCCTGTCTGCAGGGCAAGACGAGGGACTGGGGACAGTCTACCCAGGTCTTCACTTTCATCTTGAACTCTAGCCTCAGAAATATAAGAAAATCATTGCTGAAGCTACCCAGGGAACAGTAATTTCATATAGTAGACTGTGCTAAGTGAAAATACTGTCTTGTTGGGTATCAAGGTTTCAGCATATATGTTTGTCGTGGAGGACACACACAGTCATCCCATAACCTGGCACAATGGTGGAAAAGCAGACAACATGTCCTCACTCACTTCCACCTAGAAAACATGTCCTATGAATTAAAAAGTGACCCATAAATTTGATATGTACTATAGAGGTGATATGAAAGACATGTCCAGTAGACTCTGAAATTAGTTTCATGGAAGTGAGCAGTAGGTCCCACGTATAAAGCATAAATTTAGTCAGGTGGTAATGGAGAGGTAGGTTTAGTTGAGATGAAGAAAGGAGAGGGAAGGAGGCAAAGAGAAGCAATTTAAACAAAGACCTTTCAGGGAAAAGGAGCATGGAAGGGGCTGTGACTGGCCATTAAAACGAAGGATATGATGCAATGCAAGAGAAGAAATAGGGAAGCTAACCCTAACTCTTACCTTTTAGGCCTTGTCATGGATTAGGCATGCTAAAAAAATATAGATTGCAGAGTGGCATGATTAGATTTTCAGTTAAGGAGGACAGCTGTTATCATTCAGAGGAGACATTCAGGAAAGAAAGTGACAAATGAGAAACATGGCAAAGGCGTGACTGACGATGTTGGCCTGGAGTGAGTAGCTTTGGAGGAAGTAGGGAAAGAAGAGAGAGTAGGGGAGAGAAAAGAAACAGAAGTTATGAGGTAGTAGAGACTGAGAAGTGGGTATACTTGAGAGTTGTAGCTAAAATCTCCCCAGAAAAGTTACCAATGGGAAAAGGTAAATAAGGGAAGAGGGAACTTGATTCCTGGTCTTTGGGTTTTACACAGCTGCAGCAGAATCATGGCTCCTCAATGGGAAGGAAAACATATGAGAGATTACATGCAATAGTAATGAGTGACTTGAGACATGAAAAGCTGGTGGCCCCTTCATTATGTCAGTCCTTTTTTCACTTACTCATTTTTCATTCACCAAGGATGACCATTCAGTCACTCATAAGAGAGATCTCTATACTATGAAACATGCCTGCCCTAGACGGGGTAAGGAGGAAGTTAGCAGTCATAGATAAGGACCTTTCTGGGTGTAAGCGGCAGAATGTATACACATTCCCCTCTGCATTCACTTTCCTGCCTTTGTACTCTGAGGCTGCTCTTGCTCTGCCAGGTTTATCCCATCCCGCTCTATCTTGGAGACATGTCCTCATGGAATGCCACCCGTTTCCTCATTCTATGGCTCCTTAACCAGGCTTGGCCAGTGAACTATTCTCGTAGGTTGCAGGAGTGGAGAGTGGTAAAGCATTTCTTCCCTTTTGACTTGTCTCTTTTGTAATGTATTTCCAATAGTGACTGGGAGACTTGATTGTTGCAGCGTCTGGCACAAGCTCCTTTTCCAAAATTTCCATTGTCACAGGATCCAATGTAACAATTGTTCTCTCCTGACCTATTCACAACTTGGAAATGGTTACTTCCCATTATTTCTCCCTACTAGTTTCATATTGCTATGTAAATTGTCTTTACTCTGCATACACCTTCACCACTGCTTCACTGCATTGTATTAAAATACCCATTAATGGATGCTTTATTTTTGTCCGGCTGAGACTTTCGCTTTGGCACTATCTGCTGCCTTCTCCCCACTCTTTCTTTCTGTCTCTGATATTCATTACTTCCCACAGGCCAGCTCTTCCTGTTATTTCTATTTCCTTTCCTGATCTAAGCTTGTTTGGCTGAAGGGAGGGGAAACACACAGAGAGGGAGGGTTTGCTCCCTTGCACTGCAAAGGTTTCTGATCCTGACTGTAGCAAATCCCCACCATCTGTTTGGTTGCTCTTGTCTTGGTGACAAGTGCCAAAAGCCCTGACAGGCTTAGTGGGGGCAGTGCTTGAGCAAACCTCTCTGTGGCTGATTTCATCCTGTGTATCACTCCCTCTCTCCCTCTCCCTACCACTCTCAGTTCCACTCGGTAGTTCTATCCATATCAATCTGTCATACTGTCCAAATAAGCTACATTGCCGCTTGGTACCATCTAAGCTTTTCCTCCCCAGAGTGGCAAAATGCTCACCCATCACTTGGATAAATGCCACAGATGGAGCCTGATGTGTGTACCGCGGCAGGCCCCAGGAAGAGAAAGGGAGAAAGGAGAATACTGCCCCTTTCTAACTGACAAAAGATAGACTGTCAAGCTTAATAGGAATGAACCACTCGAGCCTGAGGAGAAGAACTCTGGCCCCCAAGCCAAGCCCAATAGATAGAGAAGAGGAGAGAGAAAAAGGAAAGGGGAGGTAGAAGAGAACAAAACAAAATTAGGACAGACAGTCATATTCAATAATAAAGAAAGAATGACAGAGAAGAGGATAAAGAACAGGAGCTATAAGGCAGAAAAGGGGAAGGATAAGAAGGGACAAAAGGCAGAATGCAGAAAAGAAGGAAAACTGTTATTTTGCAATGTGAGATTCGTGGTGGTTTCCATCCTCCAAGTAAAGTCAGGCCTCTAACCTACAGGGGAGACACTACTCTGTATGTTCATAGGGATACTAATAACTGTATAATTTGTAACCTACACTTCTCTCCCTCAATAGCACCCAGAGTGTTCTGCCACTAAAATGGGTATAAGTTTGAGTTCAGGTTTCGGTAACATTTTTTTCTGTGAGTGTGTGTGTGTGTGTGTATGTGTGTGTGTGTGTGTGTGTGTGTGTATGTGAGGGACAGTACTGGGACTTGAACTTAGAGTAGCATCCTAATCTTGCTTAGCATTTTTTTGTCAAGATGTGCACTTGAGCCACATCTCCACCTCTAATTTTTTAATTAATTTAATTTACATTATTATTATTAGAGAGGTGATGTAAAGAGAGCTTACAATAACATGAGATAATGAGTACATTTCCTTTTGTACAGTGTCTTCTGTTCCCACACTGTTCCCCGTCCTCCCTCCCATCTCTACATTTTCACCAATGTCAAAGGACTTCCATTGCTATGCTTTTTCACCCCCTCCTCCCTTTTTTCCGGTCATGGGGCTTGAACTCTAGGCCTGGGCGCTATCCCTGAGCTCTTCAGCTCAAGGCTACCACCCTATCCCTTGAACCACAGCCCCATTTCCCATTTTCTAGTGATTAATTGGAGATAAGTGTCTCACAGTATTTAGTGCCCTGGCTGGTTTTGAACCTCAATCCTCAGACCTCAGCCTCCTGAGTAGCTAGTATTACTGTGCCTGGCTCTCTTTCACCCTTTTACCCTCACGTTCTGCACCCTTTACCCAACCTTCCTGAAGATGCAGGGAAATGGATGGAGCTAGAACAAATCATGTAAGTGAAGTATGCCATGCTTGGATGGCATATGTTCTCTCTGAGGCAGAAATTAGGTCTAAAAATACAATTCCTAGTTTTGCTTGGTTAATTGGAGGTAAGAATCCCTTGAATTTATCTCCCCAGGTTGGCTTTGAAGGATAATCCTCAGATCTCCACTTCCAGAGTATCCAGGATGATGATCTGGAGCCACTCACACTCTGAAGTCCCTAACACTCTTATTACCCATTGCAATTTTTTTTTGTGGACACATCTAGTATGTACTAGGAAATTTTCTGAGTAGCAGGCATGGAACAGAGGGTAGCGTTTTCTTGCCTCGTCGTACTTATGCTTCCTAATAACTTTGAACATCTCATTAAACTTCTATTTGCAGATAGATGCTGAGATTTACAGAAGTTAGATGACATTCCACAATCACACCTTTTCGAAATGGCAGAGCTAGGATCTGGACTCAGTGCCAGAGATTGAGGCTCCAGCTTCATCCAGAAAGCCTGCTCTATGAACTCGAGTTGCTTGGCTTGCCCAAAGGAGATGGATATCACAGTGGGTCTACCAGCTGATTCTTCTTTAGGTCATTTGCCTGGGTACAGACTCACATTCAATGTGGCCATGCATGGGTGGATCCAGGGAACTGCTTGATAGGTAAACTGGTCTGCTGTACTAAAAGAACTTCTCTCAGCCCTGTCCAGCCTACAGTCCCAGGCTCAGCTAATGCCTCATTTTTTCACTTCTTCCCCATTATAGAACTATACTCAGAGAACCCAGCTACCTGCAGATGGATGTTCCAGGCCACATTGTCAGATACAAGTATACAGCTCCAATATCAGTGGTTTAACTGTGCTGGTTGAGCGACTCCTTTTGTTTTTGCAAGCCCCAGTTTCCTTCTCTGTGACTGTTTGCAGGGTGCTGGAAGAAGAACTGGAATTATGTGCACAGTGTTTAGCAGAGCCTCCAGAACACAACAGCACTCAAGATGGAGAAAAGATATGTTCAAGGTCACCTTCTCATTATCTCTCTACTTCAATCATTCATTCCTCCATTCACTTGCTCATTCACTCATTTTGAAAGTCATCAGGACTATAAAAGAGCCACTTGGGAAGATTAAAGACAAGATGTTTCCCCCTTTATTCAGATGTAAATAGGAACACAGATAAATCCATGATCAAAGTCAGCAGCAACTTCCAGCACTCACTCCTGTCATTTCTACTACTCCTCCCTGTTTGTCTCAATTTTCAGATAATTTTAGCTTTAGATAGTAGGTTAGTTAATTTACTGTGTCAGCCTAGTTGAGACATCATATCCAGATACTTGATCAAACATTATGCTAAATATATCTCTGAAGATACTCTATAGATGACATTAGTGTTTGAGACAGTAGACTTTGAATAAAGTAAGGCTTATGAATGCTGAAAGTGAGCCTCACACAATCAAGTGAAGGCCATAACAAATCACATTATGACCTGGTTGAAAACAGAGGACAGATTATCTTCGGATTTCAGCTGCAGCATGAACTCTTCCCTAGGTTTCCAGCCTGGTGGCCCATTTTGTACATAGCAGGTTTTGGAATAGCCAGATTCTACAATCATATGAACCATTCTTTAGGATACATTTATTGAGAGAGATACAGACACATTAAGAGCAAGAGACACAATGAAGCAGAGATATAGAGACACGGGTATAATATATAAATATGTATATATATAGTCATGTTCTCTGTGTGTGTGTGTGTATGTGTGTGTGTGTGTGTGTGTATGTGTGTGTAACTAACACTGACCTCGATTTGTCTTCCAGCTTTAGACTGGACACACATTCAAAAGCTAAGACTGAGGGGAAAGTAATGAGAGAAGATATCTTAGCCCTAAAGTATGCTTCAGCTAGAAAGCTCCAACACAAATGCAAAAGAAAAATCACATTTTTAATTTGTGTGGGTCTATTTATTATACAGAACATTTCTTCTCCTACAGAAGTCTTCATGAAAAGAAATGACAATACTAAGAAAGAAAAGAAAAACACAGCTACTCTCAGTCAGACGAGAATGCTCCACCAGTAAAACCAATTGAAAACCCATGCATGCATTTTTAAAAATGACCGTCTCTTCCTAAATCTCAGGGTTGACAAAAATGATAGATAGATTTTTTTCACTTTTTATTTTCTACTTCCATATGTTTTCTTAAACCTATTGTGCTGGGTATAGCTTATCTTCCACCAAGTGCCTGAAGACAAGACAAATGAACCAATGAGAACAAATACATATTGGAAAAGCAAGGACTAGCCTTTCTTTACACAAAGATCTTAGGACTATGAGATAATACTGTAGATTTGTAAGGTGGTCATGATTTCAACCAGAAGAAATGCACTGAAGTTTGAATGAAGGGATTAAATTGATGATATTTTCCTCTGTCTTATTAAAAAGTCAGTGCTGCTTGGGTTCACTGAGCTGGCTCTACATTCCCTAGCCACAGCACAGATGGGCTCTGAGATTCCTTCCGGCTCCACCATCTTATAATTCTAAATGTAAATGATTGTGCTTTTATGAAGATGAATATAGTAGCTCTGAGAACTATACTCCAGAGTTCACAAAACACTCTTAACTCCCTTCAGTGAATGTTATCCTTACCATCTGAACTCCTGGTTTATGAAGGCCAGAGGGATAAAGGCTATTTTCATGGTTTCCTGGAGTTGTTACCACAGGCCAAAAAGTCCTGCTCAGGGGAGAGAGGTTCAAATATTGAGATAAGCTGGATCAAAGGCTTCTCAGTCTTTCATGATCACCGTATAGCCAGGAATATTTCTGGAAGGTTTTAGAAGCAGCCACAGTTTGGAACCTTTGTCACAATTCTTCCCAGCTGTGAGATCTCAAAGCTCAGGTACAGTCCTCAGACATTCAACTTCCTTGAATGCTCAATGGAAGGTGGTTCCAAATCAATAAGCTAGGTTTTGATTAAGTGAAATGTTACAATATGTATCACCATACTTCCTATAGAGGGGGCATGCAAAAATAGGAGTAGCTATTATTATTATTATTATTATTATTATTATTATTATTCCTCAAAATATTTTAAACTAGCAGTGAATGACATATGGATGGGACTCAGAACCACTACCCAGATTCCCTTCACAGATTCATCATTTATATAACTTCAGAGGAAGGCCACAAGGTGTAGCTCTGTACTAGGGCACCGAAGGACCATCTAAGTTCTGTAATGGAATTCTTAATCTGGTATTACCCTGGGCTCTTCCAGATGTGGATACTTGGTATACAGGGATGAATGTAACATGATCTTTTGATAAAAATCACAAGTCAGTGTATAGTGGAAGTGGCAGATAAGGATGATAAGAATACATTGTGCTAATTGTCCAAGTAAGGATCAAACTGTAATTGCAGCATAGAAGAGGTGTTCCCTAAGTTTCTACTGTAAGCAGGAAAGAATATGAAAAACTCCAAAGACAAGTGCCAAAAGAGATGGAATGGGCTAAAGACAAGGACAGTAACATGAGCAAAGAGAAAGAGCTAGACACAGAGGAAAAATTCCCTTCCATTTGGTTCTTTTGGAGCTTAATGTGAAGGATGATATCATTATAAATTAAATTGATCTTGTGACTTGAAAACTAGGAGGTAACCCTGGTATTCTCTCCTCACTCCTATCTCTTTCCTTAGACCCTAACTTAGATCCTCACCCCTTCTAAAAAGCTTTCCTTAAAGAGCTCCAGAACCCTTTCCTGAGTCTGTTACTATTATCCCAGCTGCACCGGCACGGTGAGTGAATACATGCAGGGTCAGAAGGCAATAACCACAGGCTCAGACATTCATTCTATCACATTGTTACTCACTCTTCTCAGTTTCAGCTTCTTATCTATCAGACCTCTTGTGTAAACCTCCCTTTTAGGGAGTGAAGGGATAACAATGTGTGAGAAGTAAAGCACCCTCTATCTGGCGAATATAAATAACCCCTCCATACATTGAAATAAAAAAAAGAAAAGTAAAGCAATATTAAAAATCACTCAGAATTCCAAATTAAAAAAAAATTATGGAGTGGGGGCTGGGAGTTTGGCCTACTGATAGAGTGCTTGCCTAGCATGCATGAAGACCTGGGTCTGATTGCTCCGTACCACATACACAGAAAAAGCCAGAAGTGGTACCACAGCTCAAGTGGTAGAGCCTTGAGGAAAACCCAAGGATAGTACTCAGGCCCTGAGTTTAAGCTCCAGGACTTGCCAAAAAAAAGAAAGAATTATGGAGTGGACTTTACTTTTTGTTTACTTTCTATTTAAGTTTCAATAGGATAACATAACCAAAGTCTTTTGTTTTGTTGTAGAGGTTCTGGGGTTGAACTCAGGGCCTGGGCACTTACCTGAGCGCTACTGTGCTCAAGGCTGGCACTTTACTACATGAGGTGCAGCTTTACTTCTGGCTTTTTTGTGTGTATAGTTGGAGATAATAGGCTTAAGAACGTTTTGCTCAAGGTGTCTTGACTCTGTCTCAGATTTCAGTCTCCTGAGTAGCTAGTGTTACAGGAATGAGCCACCAGCTCAAGGCATATGCAAAGTTTTTACATACTGCCCAAAGGATTATGTAACCAAAATAAATATAGCCTTTATTGTCATTATAGTTATGCACCTCCTGTGAGATAAGCTCACAGATGGACTTACACAGAATCAAAAGGAGCTCTTAGCCATTGCTTTGAGATAACTCATTGCCTTTGACTTAGGAATGTGGGTGCTGATTCTCAAGTTCAAATCATAGCATCATTCCTGGCCATTCCATTTCTTTTTCCACGCTACTTCAGATCCCATTATGGTTGAACCTGGAACCTTGCCATGATCTAAGACTGAGATCTGAATGTAGACAAAAACACAAAGCTGTTGTTCACCATCTTCTGTCTTTTCTCATACTTTTCTCTGTATGATGCTCAAACTTGTGCTTAGACACCAAAAGGGATCACTAAGGTCTAAGCCTATTAAGTATATTGCAACACACATTTAGGAAGACATTAATCTGAGCCAACTAGAGTCATCATCAGATACCAGGGAAATTTGTGTTTTGGCAGGTAGTTAGCAAAGAGGGGAGATCCCACCCTTTTACCCTTTTTTCTTCCCCAGAATTTAAATCCCCCTGGGTTTTCACTTATTCATGACCTGCCATGGTCATGGAATCTCTGGTTGAGCTTGGACATCTTTGTTTGAGCTGTTGCTTTGGCCCATTCAAATATACCAAACACCATTTCATTTTGCTAAGAACAAGTCATTATAGTAGCAATAATAATAATAATAATAACAATAATAGTAATACTATATTGTCTTTCACCAAATATGGAGTATTATAAGGTGACAGGTAATATTTTAAGATAAATATAGTTATTGCATAATTTAGTCTTCACTACAACTGTGATCCACGGAAAAATCAGTAATATATTTCTATCTTTCTCTGAATCCACACATACCCGTTGTAAACTTCCTCACCTCTTGGCTTGGCTGCAAGAACTGCCATGGCCAAATTTATAGGGGTGAAATTAAACATGTGCTCAATACTCAAAATGCTGCTCTTCAAGGGACATCACTTATTTCTGCTTGCATTTATACAACTGTCACCACTAAGAGAGGAATTTGTCATAGCTAATCTATTGGCCAAAGAAGCCTGAGTGCCTGCCATTTCACAGAATGGGGCAGAACTCCTCTAGTTTAGGTCACATACTCTAGTCAGTGACTCTATGATGAGAAAACTCATGTAAAACGAACATGACACTTCACTTACTCCTCAGAAGCATGAGTTGATATTTATTATGGGATGCCATTGAGATTTTGGAGTGTGGTCACGGTAATGATTGATAGAGAACTTTTTAAAACATATATCATTATTTCCATCATACAAACAGATAAGGCACAGGGGTTAATTAAGTTTTCAAAGGTCATACCAAGCTTATAAATAGTAGAGTGCCACAGATAGCTTTTCTTGGCTCATATGGCATTGGGTCAATAAATATGAGTTAATGAATGGCTTCCTCATTGGAGTGAGTGACAAGAACAAAAATGTCTTTCCCTTTATCAGTTTCTCTTAGATATTAATAATGGTGAGGATGCCTCCAGAAACCAAAACCACCTGAAACAGAGCTATCCTGCCTCAATGACATGAAGTCTCCCAACAGAGCAATTCAAAGCTTTCAGAATTGGGCTCTTTGCTGAACAAGAGAATGAATGAATGAATGTGAATGAATGAATGAACGAATAAATAAATAAATAAATGTTCCATTGTGTTTATAACTAGCACTTAAAGAGAAACACACAATATGTACTGTACCTTAGATATACTGCTGACCCATGATGTGACTAGGAGCTGGGGAGGACAGAAGAAATGGAATATGAAGAATTCTCACTCCTTTAACAACAGGTCATTTCACCTATTTTCCTTTAAAATAATGCAAATCTTCACCGTGCCGTAGTGTGGTTATAAATTGAAGCCCATGTAAATCAACTGCACAAGGAAATCTCCTCGTGAAATTAAGGCAACTGCATTATAAATACAACCTATTTCTCAATATTAAACTCTTAAAAATAGACTGGCTAAATATACAGACAGTAATGGATGGAGGCTGACTTCGCATTACTCCAAGACTTGGGATTTTCCATTTAATGACTTGTAATTTCAATTTCCCATTTCTTCATGACACTGAGAGCTGGCTTGCTTTATTATTCCTGATTACATGCCACCACCACACAAAAATCCAAGCAAAAAGCAAATGGATAAAATTAGGGTTTTAATTAAGAGTATCCAGAAGTAAAAGCTCAGCAGATTTGGAGACAAAAAAAAATGAGGACTTTCATTTCCAGGTCAACCACTGTGGGAATTTGGACATCTCAACACCTCCCCAAGCCTCAGAAAATCAATATGTTTGTGAGATATATGTTGAAACGTTTAATAATCTGTGTCTGTTAGTAAAATGACAGTATTTCTCCGAGGCTCAGATGCTCTGCCCTCCATTTCCTGAAAGGAGATGAGGACTCCTCAACCAAAGTTTAAATGAGCTCAGCAGTAATGAGACATATATTTGTTAGTGTTTATTCTATGCTAGGCACTGCTTCTCATACTACTGTTAACAGTCTCGATAATGGATTCATGAGCATGTCCAGTATCCTCAGCCTAGCTGACTTGTATGATTTTAACCAATGCAGTAAAATGAGGAGTGAAAGAAGGTATGAAGAGAGCAGAGAAAGGATCACCTATAGAGTATCAGGACTATACCAAAGGTTTGGATGGGACAGAGATTCCATGTGCATCCCAGGAATTAAGCTTCATTCCATGGTTGGACAATCCCGAAGTACCTTCTTCTCATTATTTACCCCTGGTAAAAACTGGGTAAGTATTATGAATATCTCCTTTCTTTTCTAGAGAGCAGCCAAAAAAACCCAGAGCTAAGGCAGCAAAGAGGGCTGGAAATCATGTTTTCAGTGGAGCAGAACAAATCTTCCTCTGATTTTTTTTTTTTGGTAGAATAACAGAGATCCATCCTAGAGAGTCATTTGCACAGGAAGGTTGCATGCACGGGCGAATGGGTCTTGAGGAATGCTCTCATTTTGCAAGATGTGCACAATGAGGTAGAGCAATGTGATAAAAGAAAGAGATAAAGAGGAGAGACCAGGAGGCTGCAAGAAAACCTGCAAGCTGAGCTTGTCTCCTTGCATCACTAAAATTAATAACCTCTGAAAGAAGCTTGGGCTATAAAAGGGATTCCAAGATCACAGACAGTGTGGATTATCTTTCTCATCGGAGGGTCTGCTTCTTCTCTCCTATTTTATAAAACCGGTTATTGTTTCTTTTTTTCTTTTCTTTTCTTCTCTTTTTTGGTGGGTCATGGGGCTTGAACTCGTCCTGAGCACTGTCCCTGAGCTTTTCAGCTCTAGGCTACCATCCTACCCTTGAGCCAAGCCCCATTTCCTATTTTCTAAAGGTTAATTAGAGATAAGAGTCTCAGATCCTTTTGTGCCCAGGCTGGCTCTGAGCACTCCTCTTCACATCTCAGCCTCCTGAGTAGCTTAGGATTTCAAGCATGAGCCACTGTGCTCAGGGCTACTAATTGTTTCTTGATTTAAAACTGCCAAAGTTGGGTTACAGATGACCAAGAAGACTTTGTGTAGTTCTTGTGAATAATGCAGTCTTTATAAAACACACTTAGTTGAGTGTATTTCTCTCTTCTTACTTTTCATTCAGTAATTTTGGACATCAGAGAGAGTTCAATATGAATTGAGAGTTAGGTGACCAATGAGAAAGCAATATATATTATTAGGTGGTATTAGTACAATCATGAAGTCTTCATGTATAGAATTGTGTTCAAATAGTAATCTCAACAAAGGAGAGGCTTGAATTCAGGACCTAGGCGCTGTATATGAGCTCTTTTGCTTAAGGATAGCACTTTACCATTTTGAGCTACAGCTGCCTCTTCTAGTTTTTGAATGGGTTATTGGAGACAACAGTCTCAAGAAGTTTTCTTTATGGGATGGCTTTGAAACATGATCTTAGGATCTCAACCTCCTGAGTAGCTACGATTACAGGTATGAGCCAAGCCACTGGCACCCAGCTAGCTGTCTTCTATTATTTGAAGGATTGCCATAGTAGTAATATTTCTGATATTAGCATCTCATTTTGTACTACTCTGGGATCCATTAAACACTCTGAGTAGCCCTTCCATAAAATATACAAACAGTATTCTGAGATACCAGAAGTATTTCAGATTTCTGAGTTGTTTGGAGTTTGCAATATCTGCATAGGCTTTTATATTTTAAAACTAATTGAGCATATCTAATCTGAAAATGTGAAAGCAAAAATGCTGAAAAATAAAAAAATGATTAAATGTCATGCTGGGGTTGAATAATCTTTTTTCCAAATTTCAAAGTATGAAAGATTTCAGAGTTTTGGATTAGAGATATTCAACCTTTACATGTATATGAGCTAATATTTTTTGAGTGATTACATTAGGCCAGACATTTGCTAAAGGGCTTTGCAGATATAATTCTGAGTTATCTCTAGGATATTGCAAAGTAAATACTGTTTATATGTCTCTTTTTTACAGATGGAAAAACTGATCCTGAAAGATTAAGATTGTTGACCAAGGCAGGTTTCTCCATCTTGGTACTATTGACCTTTTGTATGGAAAGTTAAGCACAATGATTTCTCCTAATTACATACTAATAGTCTTCTCTCCCAGGCACCAATGGGGTCCGGTCCTTGAGCAGCAAAATCCCCCTTGAGGTTAAGAACTAATGGACTAAGTTATCCACCTGTTTACTGGGTGGCTTGCATTCGACTCAGATATGTCTTTTACCAAGATCCATTATCTGAAGAATAAAAATAGAAGTAACAATAACCAGAGGAATAATTATTATTTTATGAAGCTATTATCTAGCAGAGCTTTCTATCAAAAAAGAGCTTGCAGAGGTGTTAAGTCCTCTGAAATTAGAAGTAATCAGGCAGAGACATCACATCGCAAAATAACATAGCAGGGATTGGAGTATTTGATAAAGGTTGACTGAAAGCCACTGATGAGCTATAACGTCCATCAATCAGTGAACTTAAAACTTGCAGCTCTTGTTTTTACTCTAAACATCTTTCTGTAATTATAGGTTAGCTAATTGTAGAGAATTTTTTTTACATCTTAGCTTGAAATGTCTTCTGAGGAGGAATCTCAAGAAATTCACTTTCCTTTTATGTCTGAGATTGAGACAAGGCCATTCCTAGCTTCTTTGATCAACCCTCCAACAAACACACACACACACACACACACACACACACACACACGCACGCACGCACGCACGCACGGGAAGGGGAGAGAAAGAGAGAGAGAGAGAGAGAAAGAGAATGAGAGAGAGAGACACAGAAAGAGAAAGGGAGAGGGAGAGGGAGTGGGAGAGGGAGTGGGGGAGAGAGAAACAATACCTTTGCTCTAGTCCTCTGGGCTCACAATCCATGATCTAGTTTTAAGCAGAAGAGCACATGAGATACAACATCAAGGTATCAACTGAGAAGCAAAGTTACATGTCTCCACTGGCCTGTAAGAAGTTAGTTATGTCCAAGAAAGGAAGGCATTAATGGGAGGGAAGCCTGCAGCCTCCTACCTATTTCCATATATGAACAGAGTATTTACCCTGGAGTCATATTTGAACATACAGGAAGAATACTAGGAATTGGCATGCGTATGTCTACCAATTACAAACCAATGAAAAAAAAAAAAACCACATGGATCCTAGTCCACATGAAACTTGTTGGACATTAATCACCCAGGTGGCAGCATTGCAGAGACTGGTGGTACAAGATGAAGTTAAATTAAAACTGAACTGAAATGGATGTGTCATCAAAAAGAATTATCCACTAAACTGATTAAGAACTGAAATGACAAAACACAAGATATGAAGCCTCATTCTAGCAAGCCAGGTAAAATCAACCTGTCTGGGTAACTTTAATATTCACCTGTAAACCAACAAGAGTGAAGCAGTCTTTGGATAATGAATGCTGTGTATCAAAGAAGGTAGATGGATGGAGAAGGAAAGAGTGGGGAAATACAGTAGTCATAATATTCCATGTGTATTTGTAAAATTGGAACCAGGTAACTTGAGGGGTTGAGTGGTGATGAGACAGATGAGGGAGAACAATGAAAGACGTGACATGGATGAAGATTCATGGCTGAACTGAAACTTCTATGTACAACTACTTAAAGATAGTTAAAAATATAGGCTTAAAGTCATCCTTCATGCCACACACAAAGATGCACAACTACAAAACTGTCTTCAACTTGAAAGGTCACAAGTCATTTATTATGAGTGGAAGTCAGTGTTGTTGGAAGAGTATACCATCAGACTAGGTGAGAGGAGGGTAGGGCCACTTCAAGAAAACTACAATTCTAGGTAAGGTATCTGAATTTCAATCCATATAGCAGGGTTACATGAAGAGATTTTGATAAGAGTGACACTGTCAAAAGCTGCACATAAGAAAGAGGAATGGAATTGTCACAAAGAGAAGATATAGGAAAAACTGCAGATAATTAATAGTGGAAAGAAAAGAATATAGATATATATCAAGCTACCAAATCATACTAAGCATTACATGTAGATAATAACAAGAACCTTAAGGGGGTGGAAGAGTGGTAAATACCAAGTTTTTTTTTAACAGAAGTAATTAAGCCTACAATTCAAATTGTAGGTCTCAAAATTAATTACTAATGGAGTCAATATACTAATAATCCAGCTCTAATCCCAGTGAATATGAATTTATTCAAGAAAGCTGTACATGTTTAGATTAAAAAATAAACAAATCCAGGCATGGTGGCTCATGCCTGTAATCCCAGCTACTCAGGAGGCTGAGATCTGTGGATTGCAGTTCAAAGCCAGCCCAGGCACTAAAAAGTCCATGAGACTCTTATCTCCAAATAAGCACCAGAAAACTGGAAGTGGTGCTATGGTTCAAGGGATGGGCAGTAGCCTTGAGCTGAAGAGCTCAGGGACATGACCCAGGCCTGGAGTTCAAGTTCCATGACCAAAAACAACAACAAAAAAGGAAACAAGTCAGGTGCTGTTGGCTCACACCTATTATTGTAGCTACTCAGGAGGTTGTGATCTGAGGATAATGGTTTGAATCCATCCCGACAGGAAAGTCTATGAGAGTCTTATCTCCAATTAACCACCAAAAATTCAGAAGTAGAGCTATGGCTTAAGTGGTGAAGCACTGGCTTTTGAGAAAAAGAAACTGAACGACAGAGCCCAGGCCCTATGTTCCAGCCCCAGGACTGGCACAAAAGAAAAAGAGCCGGGCACCAGTGGTCCATGCCTGTTATCCTAGATATTCAACTTAGGAGGCTGAGATCTGAGGATTACAGTTTGAAGCCAGCCAAGAGAAAGAAAGTTTCTGGAACTCTTATCTCCAACTGTTTACCTAACGGCCATAAGTTGAGCTGTGTCTCAAATGCTCTATCATTTAAGGACTGTCCATGAGAAAAAGAAACTCAAGGACAGAACTCAGGCCATGAATTCAAGTTCCAAAACTGGCACAAATGGAAAAGAAAAAAAAAACAGAATTAAAAACAAAGACAGAATTTCATTAGCAATGCCAACTGAAAAATAAAGCAGGAATGGCTGGGCACAGTGGCTAATGCCTGAAATCCCAGCTACTCAGGAAGCTGAGATCTGCGTATCGAGGTTCAAAGCCAGCCTGGGCACTAAAAAGTCTGTGAGACTCTTATCTCCAATTAACATCTAGAAAACGGGAAGTAGGGCGTGGCTCAAGGGTAGGGTGGTAGCCTTAAGCTGAAGAGCTCAGGGACAGTGCCCAGGGTGAGTTCAAGCCCTGTAACCCAAAAAATTTTTAGAAAAAAAGAAAAGGAAGAAAGAGAAATGAAGCAGAATATCTATCTGCAAAAATATGAATAATATAGGATAAAAATGAATGAAAATGATGGGATTTAGGCATGAGTTCTGGAGATAGAAATGAAGATCATTTTCTGGTTTTTGTCCTTGGAAATGACATATAACTGATGCTTCAAGGGTTAACTATACCCTGATGTATATGGAAATGGCCTAAACGTTCCTCTTTTCAATTATAGAACAACCATGTGCCAGTGATGCTTTCTGCTCTGTGATAACTTGCCTATAAAATGAAATCAAAACGTTCACTGCAAAAATGGAAAGAGAAATCAAATCATGCCATGAAAAATCTTTTCTCATGCCACCACCACCCATCTCAGAGAGTACACAACAGCCTGGCACAGATCACTAGGTAAGATCAACCATACAACTTAAGATTTGGAGAGGACTAGAGGTTTCTGTCTAGTGGCCTTGGAGGGCAGTACCTTAACTAAGGAGCACAGGGCCTGTGGAAAACTGACTTGAACTTGCTTTATGTAAATTATGCAAATCCTTACACTCATCTGTCCAATGAGATGATTGTGCATTTCTCTCTACCTTCACACAAGGAGGTAAGTCTGATCCTTACACTCTTACTACAGTCTCCAAACACAAGATCTTTTCCTCTCTCTGATCTTTGCTGCTCACCCTCAACAACCTCCCATTCCAGGTTTGCACTCTTCTCCTCTGGGGTGCTGGACCCATTATCTCATCCTCCGGGTACATCCCTTTCACTTCCAAGCTAATTGTCTCCACCAGTGTGTGCAAACAAACCCTTTATGGGAAATGCCATGGAATGTTAATTTCATTTGGAATGGGGTAATTGCAAAAAAGCACTTCCATTTTTTATTATATAGAATGAATAAGTATTGCATTAATAGTGCCATTTTCAATTACGACCACAATCGCAGGCCTGTCGTCACGTAACTATGAGTTATTTTTCATGGAGCACTATATTTTCCCCCTGAACAGTTTTCTTTCTCATTTCCCTCCACACCATGTCTTTCTTTGCATCACTGTAATTAAGATAATGCAGAATAATTACAAAGACATACTGAAAACTCAAATACCAGCAAAGACTATGCAAAGAGTGCTACGTGTTAATGGCAATTTGGAAACCAAAGAGAAAAAGTGTTTTTGAGTTGGAGAAGTCAACAAGGAACTGACCACAGCAATCTAGAAAACCTGGTTGATAGTTCAGCCCTAGCGAGTTGAGATCACATGGACTTTCCAGAAGGTAACCAAGAAGAGTGCTCTGAGATTTTGGGTGTGGAGTAAAACATTTATTGATCATATATCATGTGGTTCATATACATAGTAATACATTTTCCCTTTCCTTCTTTCTTTTCTTCCTTCTTTCCTCCCTTCTCTTTATTTTTCCTACTCTTCCCTTTTCCTTTCCCTTTCTCCTTTCTTCCTTCTTTTTTCTCCCTTGTTCCCTTTTTCTAATCCCTCCTCCAATTCTTTCCCTTTCTTTTCTTCCCTTCTTTCTTTCTCCCTCCTTCTTTCCTTTCTTCACTTCTGTCCCTCTTTCTCTTTTCCTTCCCCTCCCTCTCTCCCTCCCTTCCTTCCTTCCTTCCTTCCCTCGCTCCTTCCCTGCCTCTTCTTCTTTCCTTTCTTCCTTCCTTTCTGCTGTACAGGGGCTTGACCTTAGGAGCCTGAGCTTGCCTGGAAGATGTCCTTGCACTTGTTCTACTGTATGTTAATTTTGTGTTGTTTATTTTGAGATAGGGTCTCACTTTATTTCCTGTGCTGTTCTAGACTGCAATCATTCTCTCCTTCTTCTTTCCAGTGTCACTGCAATAGCAGGTGCATGCTGCCATGTTCATCCATTTTGCCTTTCCTGTAGTTTAAGATCAGGAAGGAATGCCATTGCACCCACCCACTGGGCAAGATCGAGTCTCACAAACATTTTAATTTCCATTTTTATTATTTTTGCCCTTATAGCCTGCAGCCTGATCTCTGCCTCCCAAGTAGCTAGGATTAGAGAATAGATCCCTTGTCATCTGATACATGATCTAATTTCTTCATCAGAGCAATTCCATGATAATTTTTGGTTGAGATGGTATCTTGTTGCTCAGACTGCTCCAAAACTAATGAACTCAATTTATCTTTCTGTCCAAAGTGGCTGGGTTTAGAGATGCATGCACTGAGCCTGACTTGTGGTTTGGGTTGTAATACCATTTTACAGATGAAGAAACAAGAGTCTAAGAAGCTAATGAACTTCACAAAAATGACGAAGTTGTAAAAGCATGCTGAGATTTAATCCCTGGTTGTACGAGCTCTTTTTCTCTCCTGTGGTTAGTACTGAGCATTGAATTCAGTACCTATTGCTTTCGAGAAAGGTGTTCCACCTTGTTAGCCATAACTCCCACCTTTATTGTTTTGGCAATTTTTGAGATTGGGTTTTGGATTTGCCTGGACTAGTCTAAACTGTAATTGTCCTTTTGAGGCTCCATGCTGTAGGTGTGGGGTGACAGGCAAGTGCATCTACGACCACGTTTTTCTAATGATGTCTCACAACTCTTTTGCCTAGGCTGGCCACGAATCAAGATTCTCCCAATCTCTGCTTCCCAAGTAACTACAAGTATGAGTCACTCTACTACAAAGTTCATGAGTTTACTTTTGCTTTTGAAATCACTCCAAGTCCTGTGTCATTCAAAATTGTAGTTGTTCATATATCTGAGGATCCGGTGGTACTCAGATAATTTGGGCTGGGCTCAGATACATCGCAGCTTGACTCCAAGTGTCGGGTTGAATTCAGCTTTCCGTCACACGCCTCTCATTCTCTTTCAATGGATGTGCTCTGTGGGACAATGGCTCACAGAAATATGAGAGGGCACAAGGAGGATATTTCGTAATTCCATCTGTGCCAAAAATCTTAGTGTTGCAGTACGTCAAGTACCCAAACCTAAAACCAATGGAATGGGAAAGTGTATGGCGGTAAGTGAACAATAATCCAATCTATCATATTCATCAATGTGTTCTAATTTATAATACACCAGGAGAAAGTGACCATTTAGGGTCTAAATGTCTAGAGCATAGGGATCAGGCTGAAATGTGGTAGTAGTGGTAACACTGACACTGTACCTACTTGTGTGATTTGGAGAAAAGAAGGCCCTCATATTCACAGGATTTATTGGTCTAACTGGCGATAATACTGGGCCTGTCTTTCTAAGACAGCTACTGAAGGCTGACCCAGACATTAAAGGAGAATTTTAAAAGGTAGAACACTTCTTGGTATATGCTGTTTTATTGCCATATTCACCTTCTATTTCATTAAACGTTAAGAATATTTATTATATTATTTTCTTCTCACAGACCATCAGTTTCACTGACCATTATATCGCCAAGGCCCTGAGGCACTGACTGGAATGTGGCAGGTGCTGGGTTGTTTTGTTTTTTTTTTTTAATAAACCAAATGCAAGGTGTGAATACTCAAACATAAAAACTCCTGTATGTGTAATCCAGAAAGCTGAGCTTGTGCCAGGCTTGACTTGACCCTCACAAGGAAGTCACAAGTTTGGAAAGGTATAATGGAATGATGATGATCATGCTGATTATAATGAGTGATCACTTGATAATGGTGCGAAAGATAATAGAAATTATAAAGTGTGTGTCTGTGTGTATACAAAGATATGTGTGTGTGTGTGTGCGCGCGCGTGCGCAAGCGCATGTATGTGTTAGAAGATTAGATTTGGAGTCCAGATTATTGGCAAATGTTTCCAGCTATGAGTGTGTGTGTGTGTGTGTGTGTGTGTGTGTGTGTGTGTTAGAAGATTAGATTTGGAGTCCAGATTATTGGCAAATGTTTTCAGCTATGAAGCTTTGGTAAGTCTGTTTTTATTTTTTTTTAACCACTGCTATGCTAAAGAATAGTATCCCTATACTTGGCTTAAGTGAATAGTTTGCAAAACACTTCATTGTTTCCAAGATGATGATTGTGATGACGGGGATGGTGATGATGATGATGATGGTGGTGGTAGTGATAACAGTAATAGTGGTAGTGGTGGTGTTAAACAGTATTTTGTGTCACTTTTTGGAGAGAAAGGCTTATTAAAAATAACTCTGAGAGGCCGGGAGCTGGCCTAGTGGTAGAGTGCTTGCCTAGCATGCACGAAGATGCGGGCTCGATTCCTCGGTACCACATACATAGAAAAAAGCCAGAAATGGTGCTGTGGCTCAAGTGGTAGAGCTCTAGCCTTTAGAAAGCCCAAGTATAGTGTCCCGGCCCTGAGTTCAAGGCCCAGGACTGCCAAAATAATTTTAAAAAATAACTCTGAGCTAGTCACATATGTCTCACACCTAAAATTATCTTTACTCTCTTTAGACAGATAAGATATGAGGATCATGATTCAAAGCCTGTACAGAGATTTGTGTCTCCAATTCACCCATAAAATGCCAGAGTGGAGGCATGGTTCAAGTTCTAGAACATGAACCATGAATGAAAAGACTGAGTAAAGGTGTGAGGCCTGAGGTTCAAGCCTCAGTACTGACACATGAATGAACACACACACATACACACACATACACACACACACACACACACACACACACACACACACACACACACACACACACACAGAGGCCAGTGCATGAACATGCAAACTGTGGTAAAAGCCAATGTAATTAAACTTTATAACAGGTAGGACATAGGACTGTGGATGAAAGAGGGAGAATGTACTTCTATGAACAGAGCCTTACAAGAAGAATAGGATTGTGAACAGACTCAGAATCGAGATAGGGTTCATATGTGAACCGCTGGAAGAGCAATGGGGCTTGAAGATGGGGAAACTGAGTCCCAGGGACCGGGTACAACATCTACGGCCAGACCCAGCTGAGAAGGCAAGTGCGCAGTTACTCAGGCACCTCCAAGTCCTGTGCTCTTTCTGCCACACCTGGCTGGTTGAAGAACCCTTTGACCCTATCTAACTGATTGCTTTTACAGATTCACACTCCCAGATATTGCCTGGTGAGACTGCCATTGGGTGTAAATGAAAAGCGAATAGCAGCCTGGAGGAAGCTTCCACTCTGGCATTAATGGACAAGCAGCAGAATCCCAGCCTAACATTGCATGAAGTTTGGGGACAGATTAATAAGCAAGAGGGCAAAACAGACCTCTAGTTCTCTTGTCTCCCTTGATCTCTTCTGCCCAATCTTTCTAGGTAGCCAGTGAGGCCTGAAGTTTGCTATTCATGGATAGATATACCTGAAGCTATTCATGAAAGCTCTTTATGAAACAAGGGCCTTATGTGAAGCTCTGAGCACAGGTACAGGAATTCCTGATTTTTCGAGAGGACATCCGGCTTAGGCATGTGCCTGCAGAGACACATGCCTCACCCCTTTGGCTGTGAGCTGTCCTAGGGGTGTCCCCATTACTTCCAGGCTTCAGAATCACAGTAGGCATGCATGAATACACATGGTGGCGGCCAGTGCCTTTCTTACATTTGCCTTGCTTGTGCTTCCTCTGCATGTCCGTGCAATCATTTCTCATGTCTCACAATAGTGCACTGAGGTCAATAGTTTCTCATTATGGCCATTTCACAGATGAAGAAACTGTATCTTTGGAAAGTGAATCCACTTGCTTGTGAGCACACAGGCTAACTTCAGACCAAGCTGCGTGCACATACTGCCATGGCCTGTCTTCCAAAGGCTACCTTCACGTTACCCTGTTCATTCATTGTCTGGCCTGCTGTACACATCCACATTCCTATGCAGACCCACACTTACTCTGCCTTAAGACTTTAGGACAATGTACTCAGCACACTTCTTCATTCTATGGGAGGTAGGCATGGCTGTATATTCTTTATGGATCACCCACTGGAGGCTAAGGGAGATGGTATCAGGACCGAAGGTGCAAGATTGATAGGCTGAGAACAAGGCTAGCTCCACTCAATTTTCTCCAGTGTATCTGCGCCCAATGTTTCCTGCTTAAGGTGATCCTCACATCTCTCAACTACTACTCTTCTCGGAACCCAAAAGTGTACAGCAAGCAAGCTTGAGAGTGATAACATGTTAATTAATAATGACTCAGGCCAAGAGACATCAGGTTCCTTGGAGTAAGAACTCTCAGTGTTCCCTCACTAATCCCAACAAGCCCTTGGTCCAGTACCCTGTACACTATGCATATTTCAATTTTATCATCTTTTTCTTTTCTTTTTGGCCAGTCTTGGGGCTTGAACTCAGGACCTGGGCACTGTCCTTGAGCATTCTCAAGGCTAGTGCTCTACCACTGAAGCCAGAGCATCGCTTTTGGCTTTTCCTGTGTATATGGTGCCAAGGAATCAAACCCGGGGATTCATGCATGCTAGGCAAGCACTTTACCAGTAGGCCAAACTCCTGGCCCCTCATCATCTTCTTTCTTCACGTCAGCAGCTGTCTGTTTCTGACCAGGTCTCTACCTGCTCCTTGAATGTTTCTCTACAAATCTATCCAGTGGGGACTACGCCACCTCACCATGAAACTAGTTTTAAGGTGAAATATGAAACTAGCTGTGAGGTAACTACTTTAATGTCTAAAACAAAGTAGGTGTCCACTAAAAAATAAAATGAGCTGGTGGTACATGCCTATAATACTACCTACTCAGGAGGCTGAGACCTGAGGATCTCAGTTCAAAGCCATCCTAACAGGAAAGTTGCTAAGACTCTTATCTCCAATAAACCACCAGAAAACTGGAAGTAACACTGTGGATCAAAGAATTACAGAGTAAAAAATAAAAAAAGCTTAGGGACAGTAGGGACAACACCCAGGCCCTGAGTTCAAGCCCCATTACTGACAAAAATTAATGTAATTAAATAACAAACTAGAGAAAATGTAGTACAATACAGAATAGAACAATACAACATAACGTAACTACCTATTGGTAGTATCCTCGGAGCATCCATATTTGAAGGCACACACTGATCCCCTGATGTTTCTAAAACTCTCAAACATGAACTAAGAACCATCTCTAGGATGAAGTAGGAAATAAATAAACCAACTTCTCCTTCACACTTATAACAAATAGCTCACTCACTCAGTTAACTAGTTTCTCAATACCCAAGTACCAAGTCTTAAAAAATCTAATGACCATGCTGTTGATTATAGTAATCAAGCATCTGCAGGGAATTCTGCAGCTTTAGAGTAATGGGTTCCTGTAGTTCCAGAGGATTAGAAAGAGAGAAGAAAATAACCAAGATGTAGAAATGGAGTCTGAAGGATCAAATCACAAGTCAGGGCTTCAGGAATGAGGGGGAGTTTCTCAGATCTTACAAAGCCACTGGATTGGTTCCACTGCCTCTCTTCTCTCCAGTGTCATATTTCTTATTCCTCCTCCCCATTGTGGCCAATTTGATCTGCCAAAAATGCAAATGGAAGGTTTTGATTGATTCATTTAAAGATTTGTAAAATCTGTCTACCCTCCTTCAAAGTCAAATGCTTTGCCTTTTATAAGTAAGGCTTTCTGGGATTCATCTGTACCAACCTCCTCCTGTTACACCATTCCTTTCCTTTGTAAATCACACTGGCAAATCCAGTTTCTCTTCCTCTCTTCCTCAGTCTACCCAGCACCCATCTCCCATGACTAGATGCTCCATGTCTTAGCTCTCCAACTTACTCAAAGGCCTCCCTGACACTCTAGACTGATGAGTACCTTGTTCAATGACTGAGCAACACTTAAATCTCCTCTCCTATTATGTACTGGTGTTCAATATCCTTTCCCCCCACAGCGCAAACTCTACCAGAATCAAAATAGATAGCTGATATTTAAGAACCCAGCATGGTACCAAAAATACGATATGATGTTTGACTCCTTCCCTCTCTCAAGCTCCATTGCCTGCCTCACAGCTACAATGATGCCGGTATCGATTGTTCCTGCCACACAGGGTTGGTATAGACACAAAAGGACATAGAATTGAAATTTAAACTTCCACTCACTGCTTATTTGGCAATGATGTTTGTCCTTTTCTTATAATTTAAAAAGATGACCTACAAAGTTAACCAAAAGAAAAATGAGTAAATTGAAGGATAAGATTAACTAATTGAGAAAAATACTATCATGCTGACTATAAGATATCTCCAAATATTTGACATGTGACATACATTATATCTAGTCCTCTTTCTGTGTCATCTGCCTATCATCCATCTAACAGTGATTATAATAAATGCTTTTCCTGCAATTATCTTTCCTTAATTGCTAATGTCTTCTACTTTTAAAGAGAAAGGAGATCCATATAATTCTGGGTCCACAGTCAAATCATCAACACATCATTTAGCAATTACATATCAAAAACTAAGACATTTGGGAGTGATTTGAATAGGCTTCTTACAATCACAGTTGTTTTTTTTCTTTGTTTTATCTTGTTTTCTATAAGCATCATTGTTTAAAAAAACAGTGTCACACTGTGGAATGAAATAAAAGCTAAATACTGCAAATTCTGAAAATAAGTGCATGAACTCATGGGCTAGGAAATTGCTTTGGGAGAGTTTCAGAATTTATCTGGAAATACTATTGTTTTTCTTGAATGTCAGTGTGGTGAATGACATTGACTATAAATTAAGAAGGAAAAAGATTAATGAAGTAAATATGAAGCACCTATTACATACAAGTCTCTGAATAAGGAAAATAGTAATGATTGATTGATTGATTGATTGTGCCAGTAATGGAGCTTAAACTCAGGGCTTTATCCTCTCACTTGCCTTTTACATGCAAGGTTGATGCTCTACCACTTTAGCCATATCTCTACTTCTGGTTTTCTTATGGTTAGAGATAAGAGTCACATAGACTTTTCTGACTAGTCTGGATTCGAACAGTGACACCCGGATGTTAGCTTAAGTGGCTAGGATTACAGGATTACATGAGCTTCAGGTTCAGTTGAAAGCCTTCAGCCATTATAGCAATACTTTGCTAAGTTGTGACACTGTAATAATCCTGGCCAATATACACATTTTATATTATCATCCACTTGAACAAAAGTATGGCTTGATACTAACATAATACTATAATAATTTCTATTCTTCCCTACCCTTTTGTTCCTGACTTCATTTTATTAAAGTTTGTTTTCTCATGATTAAAAAATGTTAGCAGTGACTCATAAGCTGAACCAAGCTTGCAAGATGAAAAATATTGTTCAAAAAATGACAAGCCCACTTTTCTGTGAGTTAATAACCGATGTGTTTTGGGATAAGACACATCTTTCTGAGACCCAATCTTCTCAGCCATAAGATGGGCATAAGAATGTCTCCTCATGAGTTTAGACCAGAGAATTAATGTTATATCATGAGAAATGGTTACATGGATGATTTGGCATAGAATAGGTGCTCAATAAATGTTAGTGATTATAAATGGAGGCTACTAACTGGGCGAATTAGAGCATAAGTAAATCTCTCTTGCCTGAGGGAAAAATCAAAAAGAAGAGGGGAAAATTTTTCTCATTCATTTTCTACCCAGGGGGTCTTTCTGTTTTCCAAATGTGGCTATTTACTGTGGGGAGGGGAACTTGGCCCAAATGCTTCTGCTTGCTGTGACAGGATTTATAAATAAGTAAAATGCTTTATCAAACATTTATAGTTGTGTGTGAGTCATGAAAAGAAAAAGGAGAAAAAAAAAGAAAGGAAAAGGCACGTGGGTTTGGGGTTTATTTATAGTGTTGCCTCGCTTTTCCTTCTTCAGCCACAATTTCACAGCTTAGCTTTCATTTGTTTGTGATTGTTCTTGGATGAACTTCACTTCCAAGCAGAGGGTATTAATTATTAAAATACCGACCAGAAAGAAAAAAAAACATGCTGTTCCCCCAAACAATGACAGGATGATAAACCAGAAGGAAACCACCAGAAAGAAAAGCGGAGAATTACCAACACATGCTTCCCAAAAGAGACTGTCCTTGGCAAAGACTCCTGTTAGCAGTTTATGGGCACCTACTATGTGCCAGTGTTGGCAGGGGGGAAAGGGGCAATGATGAAATACAGACAGGTTTAAATCTCTCTCATAAGGAAGAGAGGGAGCTCCCCAGGGAGGAGATAGGTCAATAGTTACCAGCAGCAGAGTACCTTTGAACAAAGTTCTTTCTGGACAAGGAAAGGAACCAAATGATTCAGTCCGGATTTGGAAGAAACTTGAGGATTAGTCTGCTTTGGGTTTGAGCCTCCGCTCTAAAACATCTGGGCTTAGGGCCATAGTCATGCCAGATATTGAATTTGTAACACAGGTGTGAGCATACTTTCCTGGCCAGAAGTGCTGTTATTAAAGATGAAAATCTTATGGAATTCCTGGCACCCAGTAATTAAGCAGCAAATATTGAAGAGTAATACAGTGGGACTCATGACACAGTAGTTACTGAATAAATCTCAATTCCATCCCTATTTATTTATTTATTTATTTATTTATTTATTTTGGTGACAGAGTCTCATTATGGCCTCAAGCTCATGATCCTCCTACCTCAGCCTTCTGAGTACTGAGATTACAAGCATATACTACCATATTCAGATTGGCTGGGTTCCAAGTTTCACCCATCTTCCCACCTCTTCAACTACCAAGTATTTGCCTATCATTGGCATCTTTCACCCTCCAGGAAGCCTATCTTCCTTTCATGATCCCTAGCTCAGTTTGCTTCTAAATTTTTATCTATTATTTCTACATTGATTAATAACTATGGAGCACCTGCTCTGTGAAAACACTGCTGTGCATACATGATGCTGAATGAAGAGATCACCAAATCTCAACCTGCACTGAGATCTCAACCTTTAGAAGGCAGCTTGCCTTCTAAAGAAAGAAAGCAACCCACAAGTAAACATAGATTGTGTCAGCAGATGTTAATTCAAACAAGAAAGATAAGGCAGATAACCAAGGGACAGCAAAAGAGATGAGAGATAATATAGTACCTTAAGAACAACAATCATTCATTATATGGCATATGTTTCTATATCCTAGAGATCCTTTCATTTAGCGTCCTACTATATGGCCTTTTGTATCAAGGTTTTGCTCTATTGCAAATCTCTGCTAGGAGAGCCCAAGGTTTCTACTGATTATGACAAATGAGGGAAACCATTGAGCCTAAGTTCCTTTGAGTCTGGCTTACTTCACTTAATATGATCTTTTCTAAGTCTTTCCATTTCCTAACAGATGGGGCAATGTCATTCTTTCTGACAGCAGCATAGAATTCCATTGTGTACAAATACCACATCTTGTTGATCCACTCATCAACTGAGGGACACCTAGGTTGGTTCCATACCTTTGCTATGGTGAATAATGCTGCAATGAACATTGTTGTGCTGGTGGATTTAGTATGTCTTTGTTTCTGGACAACTGGGTAAATGCCAAGTAGTGGAATTGCTGGGTCATAGGGGAGCTCTATGTTTAGTCTTTTGAGGCACTGCCATACTGCTTTCCATAATGGTTGAACGAGTTTGCACTCCACCAACAGTGTAGTAGTGATCCCTCCTGGCCACATCCCCTCCAGCATCTGTTGTTATTAGTTTTCTTGATCCTGGCCATTCTACCTGCAGTGAGGTAGAATCTTAGAGTTGTTTTGATTTGCATTTCTTTTATGACCAGAGATGTTGAGCATTTCTTCATGTGTCTATAGGCCACTTTTGTTTCTTCTTTAGAGAAGACTCTCTTTAAGTCTTTGGCCCATCTTTTAATGCAATGGTTGTTACTTTGGAGATTAGTGTTGGATTGATTCAATTTTTTGAGCTGTTGATATATTTTAGATACGAGGCCTTTGTCTGTTGTATGGTTAGTGAAGATCTTCTTCCACTCTGTAGGCTTTGAAAGGGTATCAATGTATGCGAATTAATGCACCATCTATCTGGCAAATATCATATAACCCTTCTATTAATTACAATAAAAAATACATGAAAAAAAAGAAAATAGAAGAAAACATACAATGCTATAAACAGTATATAAAATCTTACAGTTGAAGAGTAAAAAAAAAAAGAAAGAAAGATAAGGCAGAGAGGAGGAATAAAAAATTGCTGGGTAGGTAGGTAGTATTTAAAATCAAGAGGTAGGGAGGGTATATAAATAAAGTACTATCTCTGCAGAGACCCGAATCCATGGCTAAGCAGCCAAGTACATATCACAGGGAAAAGAGTCTTGGCCGGAGGAAGATCAGCTGACAAACACTTGAAGGCAGGGACCAGCCTCAGCTGATCTCTCACTTTGTCCTTCTGGAAGGAAGGGGCAGAATAGGACAGAACAGAGCTGCTTTTGTAACGCAGCTCTGCTCTCCTGCATATGAAAATAAACAATGCATGCCATGCTGGGTGATGTGTACCCACATCCACATTGGGTTCTATAAAATGCATTCATGAAGAGAGAGAAGGTCCGGTGGGGTGATTAGTCCCCCAGACCACATAAGGCAGGAGGACAGTTGTGGGTTGGACTCAAAGGGTCTGACTGAATCTCCAGTCAGACCTGACCTCTAACAGAACAAGAATTCCTTGAAACAACCCATGGCAAGACCGTGGAAGAATCCCTGATGGTGTTAGGGGTTTGCAGGAGAAATCTATCTAATCTATCTATCTATCTATCTATCTATCTATCTATCTATCTATCTATCTATCTGCTACCTATCATCTCTCTATCTTTATGTAGTTGCTCAAAAGAGTTTCAAGTCAATACATCAAACTGTGAAAACATTACATTTTGTTTTTACCAGTCCTGCAGCTTGAACTCACTGTCCATGGGCTTTCTCAAGACTAGAGCTCTACCACTTGAGCCACAGCACCACTTTTGGCTTTTTCTATATATATGGTACCGAGGAATCAAAATCAGGTTTTCGTGCATGCTAGGCAAGCTCTCGACCACTAAGCTGAACTCCTGTCCTCATACTGCATCTTGATCAGATGTTGACCCAACCCCGCCAATCTTCTCAAGTTATCTGATGTTCAAAAAAAGGTCAGTGAAAGAGGTCAAGGGCAAGGAATAGACAACCAATGGAGAGAGAAATGAGAGGAGAATGTAGTCATGATGTTCAGTGGGAATGAAATGAAGAAAAGTGAGGGGAGGGACGGGATTGGTTGTGATGAGAGTGACATTGGTCAAGATGCATGGTACTCATAGGCTAACGTGCTGAACTAAAAACCTTGTTGTACAGCTACCTGAAGATAATAAAATGATAATGATGTGTGAAAAATAAAGTCCAGAAACTAATGTAGAAGTAGAAGAAGAGAATATATGGAGCCTTCTTTTCAGTCCAATGAATTCAATGGTCTTGATAAAAAGCCTTCAAGTGAGGCCTGCCTCAAATCTAGAGTAGAGACGGCCTGTGTGCCTGAGCTCTTGACTGAGCTGTGTGATCTGGGCAAGGTGGCTTGACCTTTCTGTAGGTGAGGAATTTATCTATTCAGGAATAATAAGAATGTGTGTGTGTGTGTGTGTGTGTGTGTGTGTGTGTGTGTGTGCATGCAAAAGCATGTGTGCCCATTGATCCTGTGACTTGAACTCAGCACTTGGGTGCTATCCCTAATCTTTTTATACTCAAAGCTAAGGCTCTATCACTTGAGCCAAAGCCTACTTCTAAGTTAGTTCACTGGAGAAAAGCCTCAAATATTTTTGTGCCTGGGCTAGTTTTGAACTGCTCTCCTTGGATTACAGCCTCCTATGTAGCTAGGATTACAAGTGTAGGTCATCAGTATCCAGTTAAGAAATAAACTTTTAATTTTAATTAACCTTAATTAATTTTGGCTTAAATAAGTCTTCACAATTAGTGGTCACCTCCTACAGAGACCCAAGTCTCTGCCTCTGTCTCAGGCTGGACGGAGGTTTACGTGAGTATTGCATATGTAACCCAAAAAGTCATAAATGAACTTAAAATTGAAACCAATTTAAATGCAGTATATATAATTTCCATCCATGTGTGATCTCCGTCAGAAGTGAGCTAGAACTATTAACTTACATGCCTTGCATTTTATATCCCTCACTAAGTAACTTGAGGTCACAGAGAGGAGAGAACCTCTATGATCTTTATGTCAGGGAGTCTCCTGTACCCACAGAGGCAGATACGATTGGTGAGGAAGTCACACACCTGTGATGGCACAGTGAGCAAGTAGACCATCCCAGTCCTTCTCCAGAGTGGAAAGAAAACGATGAAAGATGGCCTGCCAAGATCTGTCACTCAACAATTGAATCAATCCCTGAGTACACATTTATACAGCATCTACTAAGTACTGGATGCTGGTCCAGTATACAAAAGCAAAACTCCAGCATCCGTGGAACTTACCTTGGACATTTCCATTCACCATACACTCTGGTTACCTCTCAAGTGTCCCTGACCTGAAGAGACTGGACCACAGGGCAAACTTTGAAAACAGACTCAACTGCCTCTCTGTAGTTACCTAGATGTTGTCAAAGAGTTCAAAGTTGGAATGCTGCTTCATCTCTGACCTTCCAGCCCACTCCATGATATAACTATAGCTCTTTACAACATAGGACAGGGAATGAAAGAAGACGTGCTGGAAAAATAGTTACTAAAAGACCCCCAGAGGCATTATGATCAACAAAGAATCTCATGACCGAAGGGAAAGAGACCAACTCTATACAAGGATTTGCAAAAGCAAATGTCCCTTAACCTAGCAGCAGAGGCCCAAATCTCAAGCCAAAAATTGTTAGAAATAAATGGAATTGAAATGTCTATTAGTTTAAACATCTTATTTCCATATATCTGTTCCAAAAAGAAGACTGATCACAAAGAAATTCAGAAGGCAAAACTAGATTTAGAAATTTAACCAAGCCTTGATCAAGATGCATTATACTCATAAACTGATACCATTTAATTGAGTTCCTTCTGTACAACTACACAATGATAATTAAAATTTTTTTAAATAAAGCAGAAATTTGGTCAATAAAATTAATGAGCACTGTCTAATTGGCAAACAAAATCTTTTGTAAAGTTACCAGAAAATACATGATGTTTCTTAAATACACTGCAATCATTTTAAAAGAAGGCGTATCATAGGCAATGGAACAAGCCAAAGGATATATTTAACAGTAGTTAAGTCATCTTCTCTAATGAAATGCTCAATTTAATGCCAATAACAGAAAATGTAGAAATTAGAAATATGAACCAAAAAATGCTTATCTCATTAACTGTACAAAGAAAGCAACAACATGTTTGAAAATTCTACAGATAGTTAAATAAGATGCACACACTACAGAGCAAACTTGATAAAACAAAGCAAGATTTATAAGGCAGTTTTAATACTGTAGGGATGTTGCAATAAGAAAGACCAAACATTTATTAATAAGATGCACATTTAATTCCAGAAGTTACAAAAGAGATGTAGTTAAATGAACAGATTGATAATACAGATTAGATCAACACTGCTAAGCACGCATTGTATCTATCATAGGATTGAGGAAAAATGAGGGAAGACAGTATGGCTCTGAGGGGGATGCGGATGTTGAAGGGATGACATAAAGTAACAGGCATTATATACATGAACTCTGTTGTTAAATGTCGAGAATATTCAACACATAACCTAAAAATTAAGAAAAGTGAGGGAAGGAGTGGACTGGGAGGTATGGGTGAGAATGTTGAAAGGAGTAACATTGTTCAAGAGTCACTGGATTCATAGACTGCTTTGTCGAATGGCAATTCCTTTGTACAACTACCTAAAGACAACATTATCTTTCTTTTTTTCTGTCTTTCTTTCTTTCTTTCTTTCTTTCTTTCTTTCTTTCTTCCTTTTTTTTTTTTTGCCAGTCCTGGGCTTAAGCTCAGGGCCTGAGCCTTGTCCTTGGACTTTCACAAGGCTAGAGCTCAGCACCACTTCCAGGATTTTTCTATGTATGTGGTACGGAGGAATTGAACCCAAGTCTTTGTGCATGCTAGGCAAGCACTCTACTACTAGGCCAAACTCCTAGCCCAGAACAATGTAATTTTTCTTGAAACAACAAGTAAGAGAAAATGTTTCAAAGAAAGACATCATCACTAATGACAGATAAAAGAAATGACAGATAAACTATGAGCCAATTTATTGAAAATACTCATAAAATAAACACAGTACCGACAGAATGGAGAGATGAGGCCAAAACAAGCACTCAGCATGAAGATAAGGACCAGGCACAGTGGTTCATGTCTATAATCTCATTAGTACCAGAGGAGGAAGAAGGATGATGTCAGCTGTGCCAAAAGTGTAAGACACACTCTGACAAAGTAATGCAAAAGGGTTGGTGGCCTGGCCTAAGTACGTTCCCTGAGTTCAAATGGCAATCATGAAATAAAGAATAAATAAAATATAATGTAAGATAAATAAATAGTAACCTCACAAAATGAAGTAGTATAAATATTATAGACATGTTAGAGGTATAAACATGTACATAAGCACATAAACACATACTTTTACCTATTCACACATATGTACACATACAAATGAATTATAATACTGTCTTCTAAATATTTAACAAATAACAATAAATGTACTAATATCATGCTCATCAGTACAATCTACAAACAATCCAGCAATTCTCATAGAAAGTAATCACTACTAAGAATTGAACAAGTAGAAATAGATAAAGGACTTGGCAAATAAATAACTGAATCAGTAGTCGCAGTAGACATGTAACAACGAGACAAACAAAAAATGATCAGATCCAGATAGATTAAATCAACAGCATAAGAAGAGTTAATTAGGTGTCATTCAATTTAACAGAAGTTACCCATACAAAAAGTTATACAGAAAAACACAGTAGCAGAAGAGGGAAAACATAGAAACCTCAAGCTTTATGAAGTTAGGGTAATGTTCCATTGGACCTTGAGGAAGATATTAGAACATGAAAAGATAGCTTGCTGATGAATTACAGTAATACACATTGTAATGTCTTTCAGAAAAAAGTCAGAGAATTTTATTAAAGAGAAAAAGTATGTCACATGATGACTAGAAAGAACTGTAAAATATAGTCCCTAAACATAATCTAAAACCTATAGTAGTAACAGCAACAGAAATGAATTCTACTTCTTAGAACATGTTTACTAACAGACTATTTAGTGATATACTAAGAGTTTACGGAATATGATGAGAGAATATGAAGATTGTTCCCTTTAATTACAGATGCAAGAAAAAGATTATCTTAATCAAACTAGAAGGGAAGACCAGAGTGTAAATAAAGACCACCAGATAATTCAAAGGCAGTTCAAACTGATTTGCAAAATAGCTATTAATGAAAAATTAAGGACAATTTCAGAAAGAAAACAATGAAACACATTTTCTACATTCAAGATAAAAGGAAATCTAGTCTTTGTGTATGAAAGGAAGCAATTAGTATGGTATGGTAATTCCTCAAAAGACTAAACATAGAGCTTCCCTACAACCCAGCAACTCCACTCCTTTGCATTTACTCAAATGTCCAGAACAAGGACATATTAAATCCACGAGCACAACGATGTTCATTGCAGCACTATTTACCACAGCAAAGATATGGAACCAACCCACATGCCCACCAGTAGATGATCGGATCAAGAAGTCGTGGGACTTGCTGGGCACAGTGGCTCACACCTGTAATCCTAGCTACTCAGGAGGCTGAGATCTGTGAATCAAGGTTCAAAGCCAGCCCCAGGCACAAAAGAACCTGAGACTCTCATCTCCTATCAACCTCTAGAAAATGGGAAGTGGGACTTGGCTCTAGGGTAGGGTGGAGGCCTTGAGCTGAAGAGCTCAGGGACAGTGCCCAGGCCAAGTTCTAGCCCCATGACCAACACAAACACACACAAAAAAGAAGATGTGGTACTTATACAGAATGGAGTTCTATGCAGCCATCAGAAAGAATGATATCACCCCATTTGTAAGGAAATGGAAGGACTTGGAAAAAAAAATCACACTAAGTAAAGTAAGCCAGACCCAAAGGAACATAGGCTCAATGGTTTCCCTCATTTATAAGGACTGTCCTAGCAGAGGATTAAAATAGCATAAAACCTAGGTACATAAGGTCATATAGTATTTCTCTTTTCCTTTGTTGCCCTTAGTTTAAACTCATATTGTTACTGTATCTGACTGTGTTACCTAGTATACTGTTACCTAGTATACATTCATTTGTTTATTTGAAATAGGAAAGGGAAAGGAGGAAAACATGATTGGGAGGGGGTGGAAGAAAGGAAATGAGGACAAAAACATGAGAAGTATTAATGTGTGAGAAGTAATATACCTACTATCTGCCAAATGTAACTGTAACCCCTCTATATATTACCCCAACAATAAAAAATAAAATTTAAGAAAATAGAAATCCAAAAAAAAGAGAAAACAATTAAAACATAATGAAAAGGAAAAGGTAGAATGTGTATACAATTTGTAGTAGTAACTCTTTTGACCACTATCTGATAGTTTAAACAAATGAATACCAGAAAGCTAGTTGCGGTGGTGCTTTGGTCAGTAGAAGGACTAGGGCAGATGAATGGAGAGGAGGGTGGAAAATTGAGCCATAATATCCAATGTATATATGTAACTATGGACCCACATAATTTTCAGGTCTAGGAGAGCTCGGAAGAGACAGGAGAATGATGGAAGAGGTAACATTGATCAAGATTCATTGCACTCAAAATCTGACATATTGAAATCCCTTTGTATAACTACTCAAAGACAATAAAAAGTTAAAAAAATGATGAAAAGTCTGAGTTTTGCAAATTTTGCAAATTAATCTGTTGATTCAATGTAATGTTAGTACTAACCATGACAATGCTTTTTTTATTGTTATTACCTCGGACTTTATCTGAAAATGTACAGAGGAGGGTAAAAAGAAAAGAAATTGCCAAGGCACTTACATAAACATAACAATGAGCACGTTCTTCCCTGTATAACACTAACACATAAAAAACCAGAAATAATTAAAAACTGTGTTAGCAGAGAGGGACTGATAAATTGTCCATTGGAAAGGAAGTGAGAGCTCAAAAGTAACAGGTTTATACATGACAGCCAGCCAAGGGACAGGGATACTATAGCTCAAGGGGCCAGGATAGGCCTCAGAGGGTGGTCTAGAATGATAACTGAATGAGAGAAAATGCTTTGTAACAGGAAAGTCACATTATTCACAATCAGGATAGGATTCTTTTTATGAAATTGAAATGTAACTTACACAATGGGAGAAGGTATTTCCGAAAGGACAAAAGCCTACTGAGGTTTATATATATATATATATATATATATAAAGTGATGATTATCAGAATTTCTAGATTCCTAACCAGGAAGCTTTAAAAAAAGAAACAGGCACAGTGAGGCATCAGAAAAAATGTGAAAAAGATGTAATCAGGAAATTGGCAGTAAAAATATTTTAAATAAGCAAAGATGTTTAACCTTATTAGTAATCCCTGCCATGCAAATTCAATCAGCATTGAAGTTAAAAATACATATGCTACAGATTGGGAAAACATAAATTGTCTCATATGCATTATGAAGAATTTGGGAAACCTAGAGCTTTCATACTTACTGGTAGGAGCATATGATCCATGATTTAAGAGCATAGGACAATTCTAGATATGATTGTGGATATAAAATACAAATAAAAACATTCCAATGTGAGAGAAACAATTTTAGCATAGCAAGGAAAAAATCTCATTTAGCATTTTTTTTTTGTAGAACTGTGTGATGTATAGCACAAAGCATTTGTAATGGTTCTACTCTGGGTAGAAAAAATATGGGTATATGCCATGTTTATTTTTATTGTATGGTTATATTCACTCATAGCTATAAGAAAAATCAGCAAGGATGTTTTAAAAGAGAATGCAATTAAGAGCATGAATAGCCAAAGCAGTTTTAAGTGTAAAACAAAAGAGAGAGAGAGAAATAAAAGTGATTCTTGGGTAACACAATTCCAGACATCAAATACTACTACAGAACTATAATAACAAAATCTTAGTACTAAAACAACAACAACAAGAAAAA
This sequence comes from Megascapheus bottae, assembly GCF_031878675.1. Lineage (NCBI taxonomy): Eukaryota > Metazoa > Chordata > Mammalia > Rodentia > Geomyidae > Megascapheus > Megascapheus bottae. The sequence goes on from NC_143511.1 coordinate 76,119,806, forward strand.
AACATGCCTGAAGACTAACAGAAGATACTAGAAGACCAGAAATAAAGCTATATACTTAGTCATTTTTGGCAAAGGAGCCCAAAATATACATTTCTAAAAAGTCTTCTCAAATAATGTTATTGGGAAAACTGGATATCCATATGCAGAAAACTAAAAGTGGATTCCTGTTTATCATCAGACACCATTATCAACTCAAAGTGGATCAAAGATCTCAACAGCAGATATGAAACTCTGAAACATAGCACAATGAAGTAGGAAAAAATTATAATTTATATCCATAGGCAGAGACTTTCTGAAATTAGTTCCAGGGTACAGCAAATACAGAAACTTGACAACGAATATTATTACATAAAAATAAAAAGTTTCTGCACTAAGTTTCTAGCTACTAAACTATAAAGACAGCCAACAGACTGGGAAGAGATGTTTGCCAAAAAGTATATCAGACAAAGCATAATATCCAAAACATATAAGGAGACCAAGAAACGAATCACTCCCAAGAAACTGATACATAAACACATATGTGGCCAAAGGAGCTAAAGAGAGACTTCTCATAAGAAATCGAATGGCAAATAAACATATGTAGAAATTGGCAACATATCTATCCATAAAGGAAATGCAAACAATGCTGAGATTCTATCTCACCTCAGGAAGATGGGCCACCACCACCACCAAGAATTCAAACAATAAGAGATGTTGCTGGGTATTGGGGGGAAATGGGCATCCTACTGCACTGTTCATGTGAATGCAAACCACTTTGGAGAGTGGTTTGGAAGTTTCTGCAAAAACTAAACACAGAATTTCCCTATGCCTCAGTCATACCACTCTTGGACATCTACAGAGCATACTTGTGGTCAAGGCCCTTGCACATCCATTGTTGTTACTGAACACTTCCTATAGCTACATTACAGAAACAAGCCAGAGGCCCTGCAATAAATTAATGGATCAAGAAAATGTGGTACCTTATACACACAGTGGAATTGTACTCATCAACCAGAAAGAATAATATTATGTCATTTACAGAGACATAGATGGATCTAGACTAAATCATGCTAAGTGACTTAAGCCAAGCTTAAAAAGAACATATTTTCTCTCATATGTGAAAGCTAGATCTAAAATACAACTAAGTGTGATAATTATATATGGGGCTCCATGCACTTAAACATAATCTGACTAAAGGAGGGTAAGTATAAGGGAGGAATACAAAGGCATAACTCCTGGGAACATCTAAAATATTATTTATCACAACAAGTTCCAAGAAATGGAAACATTGTTTCTACATTTTATTTCACCTTCATGGTGTGTGGGGGCAGTGGGGACACAGAAATGAAGGGGAGAAAGCTGAGCATGAGAAAAATGGAGTCATTTTATTCAATATATACTAGGTTAAAAATGAAGCATGTAACTTGGGGGTCGCTATAAGGGAGAGAAGATGGGGGAAAAGTGAAGGAAGGGGTGATACTGCCCAAGAAATACCATACTCATAATCTGAATTATAAAATTATAACCCGTGTACAACTCCTTAAAATAACAATAAAAAATAAATCTATAAAAGAGAATGCAACGAAAGAAAAAGGAACAAGAGGAGGAGTTTACAGGAAAGGTCAGTAGTCAGAATTAACACATCTAAAGGCCAGTTCTTATAGAGCTTAACTTCCCGTTACGTCCTGAGGATCAAAGCATACTGCAGAAAGGGGGAAAAATGGGTTGTAAAACATGGGTCAGAAACAGTCATGATATTCCATGAGGACAGGTGAATATGGAATCTGGTAAATCAAGGGGATGAGTGAGGAGAGGATGCATTGGAAGTGGGAAGAAAGATGGGAGAGGTGACACCGAAAAACTCATAAATCAACATGCTGAACTGATATCCCTTTTCACAACTACTTAAAGATAATTGTAAAATAAAATCAGATGTCCAAGTAAACTATAATAATTACACACTAGAGAACACAGCAATTTTGACTCTAGTTCCTAAAGCTAATAGTCTCATTTAATGTCCTGTGTAACATATCCAATAATGTCCTTTGCCAAAACTCCTATGAAATTAAAGTAACTTGTTGAAGGGTCCAAGTGAGGGGAAAAAAATCACCATTTAAATCAAGAGACCACACCAAATAGGTATATGCTTTATAACCCAATTAATACTTACAACAGTTTAATGTGTTCTAATCTCTATTGCATGTGAATGCAAAATGAAGGACTAAGGAATTATACAATGTATTTCAATTCTACATCCCTGACATGGAAGACACATGGAATAAACTTTACCCAGTGTAGCTCTGCACAACCCTGTATTAACAACATTCTAGCAAAGCCCACTGCACCAACGTTATTTCATGATTTCCATGAGAAGTTGTCCAGGTGTGGAGCTTGAATTTTTCCCCCAGCAATTCTATTTATGGAACAGCTAGCTCAGTGCTCAAATTGTTTTTGCTTTTGCAAGTTATAGATTCTCCCCCCCCCCAGGAACTGGAAGATACCCTGTACTTTGTAAATATTTTCAGAGGAAAGCTCAAACATAAGCCCAGCATTTATTTTAAGCTACGCTGTAGAAGAGTGTAAAAATTGCATATTCTCATTTTATATCCCCTATGGATCTACAGTTTTCACCCCTGGGTTTCCTTCATCTGGAGGACCGTGAATGTGGGAAGAAGAGAGTATATAACCATTGGTTGTGCTGATGATTATGATTACTGTTGTTGGCACAAGCAACAATCTCCTAACCATTCTCCCAGCTTCCATGAAGCACTCTTTTCTTGACTCCTAGAGACCAGTCTCACTTCTTTCCCCTCGCATAGGTTCCCCCTCTTTCACATCTCCCTCAAGATTCTCTCCTGTACCTTCAGCATCCCAAGATCCCCAGAAAGCAAAGACAAAGCCTTTCATCTCCACTCTCAAGGCCCCAATTCCTAATTTCCTTTTCAACCCATGGTCCTGGATCTGTAAGTCAGTTCATCTTCTGTAGTTAGGGATTCATCTTATTGCACCGTTTATGTCTTGCAAGCTCTTTCCTTCAAACATGTCATCCGTTAAGTTGAGGGTTCTAAACTTCATCCAGTTTAAGGACACAGTTGGTAGGAGGTAGATGGTTCACTCGGGGAATAATGGGTTTCATTTAACAGATGAGGAAACTGAGGCCCAGGGAAGAGCTCCTGATTCGAATGGTAAATCAGTAGCTAAGCTTTGAATACAACCCCAGGGCACCCATTTGGAGATTCATACTACGGTGTGATGCTACCTATCTGTAGGAATTACTTGCTCCTCTTCTCACTCACACCCATGAACCCATGTCAGTGGTGACTGCTTCCCTGAGCCCAGCACACAGTGAAGCGACCCAGTTCTTGGGTGTATGAGGTATGCACTGCAAAGGACCCTTGAATAAATAGGATTCTCTTTGCCAGTCTTTGTTGCCATAGCATGCCAGAGACTACCAGGCATGAACTATGGAGTCAGAAATCCCTGCTGGCCCATCCCAACGTTAACAGCACTTAATAATCTGTGAGGACTTGCTTGGCTGCATTTATAAAAATGGGCTCATAAGTAATAAATAAATATATCTCAAGCTGGGTATCAGAGGTTCACACCTGTAATCCTGACTACTCAGGATGCTGAAATCTGAGGATCGAAGTTCTAAGCCAGCTCAGGCAGGAAAGTCTTGTGAGACTCTGACCACCAGTAAAACTGTCCGAAGTTGGAACTGGAGTAGAGGTGTGGTTCAAGTGGTAGAATGGCAGGCTTGGATAAAAATAAAAAATAGAGTAAGATCTAAAGTTAAACGCTGATATCTCTCTGTGTGTCCCTCTCTGTGTCTCTCTCTATGTCTCTCTGTCTGTCTGTCTGTCTGTCTGTCTGTCTGTCTCTCTCTCTCTCTCTCTCTCTGACACACCACACACACACACACACACACACACACACACACACACACACACACACACACACCCCTCCAAAAGAAATCTCAGATTGAGTAGTATGGTGTCCAGAACTCAGCAGACAGAAGACTCCCTGTGTTTTATTAGGAGGCCATTTATAATTCCATGTGTTCTGTTTCACTCCCCCTCCACCATCCCACCTCACCTTAATCAAAAGGCATTTCCAGAACAAGATTCGCTTGGGGTCTGCCAAAGCTGAGAGGGGAGCACGGTTGCTCTAGCCTGTTGGGCCCTGCCACCTCCTCCCCTACCTATGCTGCCACTTTCCAGCTGTGAAATGGAGGTCTTGCTCCACTGGGTCCCAGAGCTGTCAGGGGGCTGACAATTTCACAGTTCAGGAGGCTGCTGTTCCCCCTGATAAATGGGGTGCCAGCAACTAAGGGCAGGACTGTGACACCAGTCACAGAGGGATCTTTTCCCCTTTGCCCATGCCTCCCAGGGGTGAAGGGTGGAGGCCAAGCTCATGCATATTCACACAGGGAAATAAATGGTTTTGTACTGCATACCTTCCAAGAAATAAATAAGATTTCAGTTAGGTCCTGCGCATTTCCCTCAGTGAACTCAGCATGCTTCAGGGAAATGTGTCTGACCACACACACACACACACACACACACACACACGGGATAATGAAAAAGTGAAAACATTGTATATACCACTGATCTGAGCAAGTCTCCCTTATACCAAGGATGACCCAGGAGACACAGGAGATATTAAACCCTGGAGCATGGACAGTGTTATTTAGAAATTAATCCAGTTCCACCCTGTAAACCCAGGGGAATTAAAACAGATAAATCCAAACTCAGCCGGGCTCTCTTTCTCTCTAGGGCTGCGTGGCCAGTCTAAGTCCCTGCTTTGGCTATTCTCTCGTCCTTGAAAAAGCAGTGTGCTCACTCACCTGCTACCACACGCTCCCAAGGGTGCTGAGGAAAACATTCTTGTCAGGCTCTACTGGCTCATACCTGTCATCAGAGTTACTCAGGAGACTGAAGTCTGAGGATTATGGTTCAAAACCAATCCAGGCAGGAAGGCCTGTGAGACTCTTATCTTCAGTCAGCCAGCCAAAAGCTGGAAGTGGAGCTGTGACTCAAGGGGTAAGGTGCTAGTGTTGAAGAAAAAGAAAGAAGAAGGAAGAAAGAAGGGAAGTAAGGAAGGAGGGAGGGAGGGAGAGAGGGAGGAAAGGAAGGAAGGAGGGAGGGAGGGAGGAATGGAGAGAGGGAGGGAGGGAAGGAAGGAAGGAAGGAAGGAAGGAAGGAAGGAAGGAAGGAAGGGAGGGAGGGAGGGAGGGAGGGAGGGAGGGAGGGAGGGAGGGAGGGAGGGAGGGAAGGAAGGAAGGAAGGAAGGAAGGAAGGAAAGGAAAAGAAGGAAGCCAGCCAAGTAAGAGTGGGAGGTCCTGAGTTCAAGTCCCAAGTACTGGAATACTGTTTCCCCCATACACAACAAAAAGAAAGAAAGAACAAGAAATGAAAGAAACAAAGAAGGAAAGAGAGAAAAGCATTCTCCTCAGGTATATTCTACCCTCCCATCTAGTTATATGCAAAGCTACTTCAGCCTGCAGTGCCTTGGTTTCTCCCTCCACAGAACTCTAGCACTATCTCCCTCTCTGCATTCCAATCATATGAGCCTATGGGGTTATCAAATGAGCTAAGCCTATTTTTTCTTAGTAAAGTCTCTCCCTGTGTTCTTCAGCTTCTGCTCTGTTTCTTCACTATGTATCCCTCTGATTTCAGCTTAAATGTCCCTCTTCCCAAATGTCCTCAAGCAGAAAAGTCAAGGTCAAGCATCCCCTTTCTTCTCCCTGGTCACTCAGTTTCTTCCTGGCTGCTCTGCACTGATTAAATGAGTGACAGTGAGACATGAGTGGTTCAGCCTCCAGCCTGAAGTCTGAATTCTCCACGACTTCATCTTCAAGGGCAGGGTCGTGGCAACCACCATGACACTCTGTCCTAATGAGAAGTTGGTAAATGAGCTAATGAATGACTGAATTGCTGAACAGTTGTGAGGAATAAATGAGTATGGCTTGTAACGCATCCACAGAGAGCTCACAACATATTTGAAAAAGTTATCGTGATTCACCTTTTCTGTGCCATGGGCATCCTGCAAAGCACCAAGGTGCATATTAACTCATTTGGTCTTACAATGGCTAGGGATGTGTGCTCCTACTTTCCTCACTTACACAGATGGCAACCCAGAGAGACAGAGAGACAGACAGAGGGACATTTGCTAATTTTCCCACACTGCTAGTAAAAGCAGTACATTTTCTGCAGTGGACTTGAACAGTCTTGTTCTCTCCCCTACCCAACAGTCTATGGAAGTCCTTTTTCCATCCTTTTACCTTTTATTTTTTCTTCAATCTACTTAGGTCTTTACTAGCATGGTAAAGCCTTGGTCTCCCATACAGATTAGCCAGTCTCATTCTTTTTCCTCAAGGCCATGCATGGACTACTGGGGTTGTGAAACACAGCCTCTGCTAAGAAGAATATTTCTCTACCACCCTCCAGCTCTTTTATGTGTGAGAATGGCTTTTATTTTGTGACCACGTGAGGACACAATGTAAAAATAGCCTTATTACTAATATCTTACAAGGATTCTACCCATCCTCAGGCATCAACCATTTTATCACTTAAGGGTACCCTCCCGTCTTAGAAGGTTCATCTTGTCTTTTGTCTGAGACACGAGTGAGTTAGAGGAGAGAGTAGAGGTAGACAGCAGGCACGCTAAAGGCAGAGCTCAACACCCTCAAGCATCCTTCTGTCCACTGTCTTGTCTTCCCTGAAAGGAACCTTCCAAAACCACAGCCTTCACTGCCAAGGACACAGCTGGAGCTGCACTGAGCCAAAGCAGGGGGCCTGTCTGTCCTGTGGGTGGGGCTGTTTTCCGGGGTGATGAACAGAGCCAATCTGGCCACACTTAAGATAATTATAATGAAGTGGAGGCATCTGGTCTCTGAAGGCTTCATTCGCCAGGGAAATCAGGAGGAAGGGATCTCTCTCACTGGTGACCTCCTTGGGACACTTAGGGGAATGATCCTGGAGCCCTGAGACTGCTGACAGGGGCTGCAGACTGGCCTCTGCTGTGAATGAGTCAGCTCAAATTGCTCATGAGTGGTGTCTTTTCCTCTCCTTTTCAGCATTTCCTGGTATGGGTGGATACAGGTTTACAGGAGATAAATCTTCTGTTCATGCCTGGATTTCCAACAAACTCTCTTTTCTATGAGTTGCACCTGCCTGAGGTAGGACACTAACTTCCATTTTAGTTTCCACTGATCTCATATAAGATAGTATCTGCAGTCCTGGGATTCCAGCACAAGAAGCAGAAGCAGGAAAACGTCAGTTTGGAAATGCAAGGGACCACACTGCTTATGATACAAATGGGAAATCTGAGGCACAGGCCTAGGATTTCCCCATTTTGATATTTAGAGAGGATGGATCCTGCATCACACCCATGCCTATGTTCTTAGCTATTCTTAAACTCATTTCACAGGTGAAATCTGAGACTAGAAGAGGTGAGGTGCCTTATTCAAATTCAAGATGAGGTGACTGGATTCATACGACACCTGCCCCCTTCCACATGCACCTTCTTGCTGCTGGCCATTCTCAGGAAGCCCTGCAGTATAGTTATAATCAGGTGTGTAGACCTAGATATCTTTAAAGAAGTTTGCAAACTAAAAGTTGCAAATCCCCTTGTCTACTTCATGCACTTAGCAGAGGGAAAATATGGAAAGGAATCCTATGGTGAATGCTTTTGTGAGATAAAGGACCATTTAGGAAAATAATCTGTCACTCCTTGATTTATCCGTTTGCTACACTGGCCTTTCATAAACCAGATTCCTTTGAAGCAGGGGACACCGGTTCTGCTCTGAGCAGATGGACTCCTCACTGTTCTGGTCAGGTATGAAGCTTTGAAGTTCTATTGTAATCACGGATGCCTGCTTTCATGAACAAAGCTTAGAAGTGGCTAGATAGCCCACATTGCCTTGGCTGGGCAATGTGAATCTCCACCATCCATCAAGGCAAAATTGATGGGATCAGAGTGCCAATATGAGGAAAGGGAAAGGTGGCTCAAGTGGTCTTGAGTATAAAAGCTAAGCAAAAAGCAAAGCCCTGAGTTCAAGCCCTAGTACCAATACCAGATAAAGAGGAGCTCTAATTCGAGCAGAGGTAGAAAACTGGACAATGATGATATGGTCTGGTGTGAGGACATGCTGGTTTCAGATATTTAATACCTCCTATAAAAAGTTCTGGCCTATGGTGTTTGAATAGAAGAAGACCCGAGAAAACACTCAGAGACAGGCAGAGAATGTCCCTCAAGGAATGGAGATGAGGCAGAATGGGCAAAGCCATAGAAGTCAAGGGCAGAGACAAGAGAGAACATACACAGCAGTCAAAAGGACAACTAAGAACAACACACACACACACACACACACACACACACACACACAAACACACACACAAATTTAGTCAAGCTATGAAATAAGAACAATGAGCCAATAGTAGTTATTTTGGAGCAATGATTTTTTTTCCATGAAGCCTATGGTTATTTTCTGAGCAGACCTGGTCCCCGTGCTCTTCCATGGAAAGATGACAGAGGGTAGGTGAAAAGGAAATACTTCAAAGTAACAAAGAGCTAGATAACGTGGCCTGCCAGTAACATGTATGCTATCCTAGAGAAGACACCTTGGCTCTTCTGTTCCTCATCTCAGAAAGTGCACAATTTTAGGTACCAACCACAAAAAAATTTAAGTCCTTTAAGCAAAAGTATATATTATGTGCTGAAAATGGTCCTTGTAACAATTATTACTATTGCTACTAAAAATTAACCCCCATTAGCTATCCTAAATAGTGGTCTCATGAGTCCCGAAGGAGCCAAATGAAGATATTACAGACCAATCATCTATTGATGCACTTACTCATGTGATTTTAGTCACTGATTTATTGTCTATACTATACCTGCAGCATTCTAAACAGCCATCCTACAACATTGAACATAAAAGAAAAAACCCCTGGAAAGACATAGACAATAGGTATACAAATATAGAAAATGGGCCATGGTGACAAACTAGGAAAAAAACAGTAATCAGGGTAAAACAGAAGTAGGAATATAGTATACATGCACATAACCACACATATCACTTTATTTTATGTAGGACGGTCTTGGATGACCTTGGAGATAAGATAGCATGTGAAAGGAGATCTAAAGGGAGTGGGGGAATAAATTTTTTCAGACTTCTAGATAAAATACTATCCAGGATGAGAAAAAGTAATGCAACTCTTTCAAGGTAGTCCTTTCCAAATGGATTCTTTTAATGATAAATCACCCTATTTGCAAAATTCCATCATCCACTTCTGTCTCCTATCTGACATAGTAGGGCATAAGAGTCTGTCCATTTCATATCCTACAGGACAGATAGTGTACTTCCTGAGCAATACCAGATGGGAGGAGGAAGGAGAAAAATCAGAAAGTTCTGGGCTATAAGGAAGAAAGTAACCAGGATGAAGCTGGTAGAGCAAACACAGGAGAGTAGCCATCGATCTGACTTTCCTCTAGGGATAAACTAGCATCTTTCAGTCCAACATTCATTCGTCTAGTCATTTATCATTCATTTACTCCTCCAGTATGTCTACACTGAGGTCCTCTTGCAGAACAGCAGTAGAAAAAACCATATGTCCCAAAAAGTTTATACCGAAGCCACCCCTAGCCTTATCTCCACACGTGCAGTATTAACTGACTGTGAAACCACCAATAGGTATCTCTGTGAGCTTCTGTTTGCTAAGGACAGGGAATGATTAAACAAAAATTAACAATAGCATCTAGTTACTATTGCTATGTTATGTGCATGATCGCCATGGTTTTCCATGAATCCCGTAAAAGAAAATCCCATTTTGGAGATAAGGAGACTAATTTACAAAGGCATTCAGGACTTGATCCAGTTTTCACACATTGCATTTCAAAGGTCATAGGCCATCTGGGTCTAGCACCATGCTTCTCACCCCCTCCCCCTTTCTCTCTCTCCCTCCCTGCCTCCCTTCCTTTCTAAATTATTTTTCCCTTCTTTCTCTCTTCCTCCTTCCCTCCTTCCCTCACTTCTTCTCTCTTTGTCCTGTTCCTCCATCCCCTCCCTCTGTCATGTTATATATCCCAGGCTAACCTTAAACTCTCAATCTTCCTGCCTCAGCCTCAGTTCTGGAGTTATACACACACACCACCATTTCTGTGTTTCTAAACTACTCTTGACTCTGTGGCCAACCTTCTCAAAAGTCTCCAGTTGTCCGCGCTTTGGTTAGTGTCTGTCTAGAGATAAGAGAGAGTGGTTTCTTTACCTGTGTCCCTTGTGTTCCTTGATTATATTTAAAAGATTTATCCTGATTTATTCTACAGATCACTCTTTAAATGCCACCTTAGCACTGAGATCTTTCATATCATTGCAATTTTCACTTCATAGTTGGGTATGATGTATTTTTGTTCATTTCTTTATACTCTTCCTACACAAGAAAGCATGTTCTATAGAAAGAGACTTGAAAAACAAGAAAAGACATAAAAAGAGACTTGTATGTGTCCTCCTCTTTTATTTATCTTCAGGACACTATTTTCTGACACACAGTAGGTATTTAACTAAAATTTGTTGTTTTAATAACGATTTTTTTATTATTTTACTAGTGTTTATGGAGAAATCCTGGCAAGAAGATATTTAGTTGAGAAGTTTAAAACAGACACCTGACCTAGTAATTCCACTCCTAGGAATATACCCTAAGGAAATATAGAAGAAGATGGAGAACAAATTTAAGGCCATAGTTGCTAGCATAGAATGCAAACTAGAGCAGGAATAACAAGTAAAATATGAAGCATCCTTAAAATAGAGTCATAAACATGTTGAAATGCTTATGAGTTAATATTAAATAAAAATGCAAGGTTTTAAAACAATTGCTTGGTAAAACCAAAGAGAAAAAAAGGTAAACAGTTACAGTGGTTATTTCATCAGGTATGTATATGCTTTACTTTTCAGTTTTCTGCCTGCAAGGAGCACACATTAACTTTCATAATTAGAAAATATGAGCAAAATATAACAGGTCATAATTGTGGGCAGTGGTATTATCTGTTGCATTCCAAATATGAAAAAGTTGGGAAAATAGAGGCCAACTGTCCCTTGCTGGAGATGGGGGTTGAGCTGCCTTGTCTCTCTCTGTGACAGTCCCAACAGGGCTATTTCTCTGCATTTCAGGGAGAGCAGGACAGGAGGCACAATGGCCCCTGAGTGTTGGGAAATTGCTTCAGCCTGATCAATCAGAGAACAACCATAGCATCCCTTGACATTTATCAAACTTCCATCACCCTCATCTGTCATTGTGTGAGGCTGCCTTTCTGGGCAGTCTAATCAAGTCAGCATGCCTATGCGGGTCCCCAGAGAGGAGGAGGAGGGGGTTTCAGAAGGAGTAGATAGAAAGGAGAACAAGGAGCTGGGAAGGAAGAGCAAATGTTCAGAGAACACCCGTTTGTTTTGCTATCATGGCAATTAATGCTGAGAAGTGACATTTTAAGGGGCTCTGGTGACAGCTTTGGTAACATTCCTGTTTGTGATTCCATGACAAATCTCTGTCTATATCTTATTTTAGCAAGTTGTGGAGACAGCTTAGAGAATGGCTGTGTGGGGATGCCAAGCTCCGATCTGATAGAGGCATGGGTCCCTCTGCTTCTTCTGAGCTTCAGAACTCATGCAGTAGGGCAAATCTGGAGGCTGTCATGTCAAGAACCAGTCTTCGATGACCTTGTTAACCCCACCACATGCGATGAACAGTCAGAGCAAAGGTGAACATTCTGGTATTATATAAGTGACATTTGCTTCGCTCATCAACTGGGAGAAAAATGGACATGAAGGATAAAGGTGGGAAACAGAAGAAAATTCAATTCTGATTGTTTTCAGTGCTGACTGATTCTAATGAATGTGTTTTCATGTACAGACCTGCCATCTTTCTTTATCTAAGCAGTCCAAAAATGTTAAATGGAATGGAAACCAATGAAAACAGAGTATTGAACTTGAATTCAGGGATAGGGATAAAGGCAACTCTACCCCCAAATCCTAGACTGCATGAGTAAAAGACTTAATCTCTCTGAGCCAGGGTAGTTTGTCACCTCTCCAAAAGGTTTAGTTACACATGATTTATCATAGGTTTATAAAGCCTTTCTATAAACGTGAAGGAGATAAATAAAAGTACAACAACTATTACTGTTCAATAATCATTGAAACCATGAGTTCCTAGGAGAAAGCTATTCCACACTGTTTTGTATATATGCCACAATAACACATAGTAGGTTTGGGTAAACAGTTGTTAAGTCTACCAATTAAAGAATGTGTGAATGAGTTGGTGAGTAGCGAGAGAGGAGTATATCCAAAGAGAAAGAGTAGGGACGACATGTTATCCACTTCTCTCTGTGGGTGACCCATGGTTTTGTGGATAGCTAATGCAAGTGTCAAGGTGACACAAGTAGCCCTATTAGCCAGGAGAAGAGTCTAACATTCAGAATTCAAATGGGCCTTTGAAAGAGGAGAGTGGAAGGCAGTTTAGTATAAGGAAGTAGGGGAAGAATTGAGAAAGCTATTTCCCAACTTTCCTTCCTTTGATGCTGGGGAGTGTATGTCAGGCCTAGCTTGCTGAGCCAGTATGGTATAATACCACTCTGGTTAACACCTCTGTCCTCTGACTGACATTTGTCATCACCTACCCCTGACAGTTCTTCTAGTCACTGTCAGAACAGGAGCTTGTGGTTAGGAAGGGAGTTTCTCTGACTTTCTGACAAACTCATGGACATCCAGGTAAAGTGGAAAGAGGGCATGGTGCTTAAAAAGGGTAGTGTTATTCATGTAGGGCACAGAATGAGGGTATTTGGGGATGAGAACAGAATGTCAGAGGTAAGCTCATGAAAATTGTCCAAGGGGTCCTTTGGGTCCAGATTGAGAACTTCCAAGAGAAAGTATGAAGATGACAAGACTAACCACAGAGTTGGGTGAGGAGCACCAGTGGGTTAGCTACTGAAAGGTACGGGGAAAACCTAAGGCCCTCTTGTGAGCATTGATTGTCTGAACACCATGTCTAAGTTTTTGTTACCCGCTTCACTCTGCATTCCTGCAGTTACCCTTGTCCTTCTGTCTCTAAGCCAAAAGTTCTACCAAGAAGCCAAACAGTGGCAAGAAATCTGATCCTACCACAGAGATTGCTGGGAGCTCTCTCTGGAAGAGAGCTTTTAAAACTTTAGGTTTTATTCCATTTACATATGGGGAAATCATTCCAGTAACACATGCCAACATCAGAAATGAGATCTGAAATGAGACATAAAGATAACAAAATGTATCAGAGCATGCTATATGTAATAAGGATATGTACTCTTTTGCAAAATGAATAGAGACATGTATACATTGATTCATGTAGAATATACATACATAAAATGTGTTTATGTATAGATCTCTCTATCTGTATATGAACACAAAGTAAAACATACTCCTTATCGAGAGCGTAATTCAACATTTCAAGAAAACATGGCTCAAAAAGACTTAGCTTGCTAGCATATAAGCACATGGCTTACCTCCTGCTCCATAAACTGGCAGGATGGCAAGACTAGTACTTGTGCATTATTTCCAAAATCTGCTTAGGGGAATCAGAAAAAACTGATAACAAATTCTGTTTCCATTACTTCCAGTTAAATAACCTTGAAGTGATATCTAAAGTTTGATGTTGATAATACTTAATGATATGGATGGGAAGATTTATGAAATCATTATAAAATAATAAACCTAACAAAACAACAATGACAAAACAGAACTAACAAGATTTGCCCGGTGCAGTAACAGAATAAGAATCTCATGCAGAGGTTCTCAAACTATGGAAAGATACTAAGATATCATCTCTCCATCCATTTACTCACTCATTCTTCTGTCTGCTAGCCTAACACATGTGTATTAATACAGACTAAGCACCCTGAACTATAGTAAACATGTGACAAACCAAATAGTGCTGGTATCTGAATTCATGGAACTTTCAAACTAGTAAGATAATTAGACTAGTTAACATATAAATCTAAATAATAGAAATCATTATGAAGGAGACAAGGTGACTTGATAGAAGATGCCAGAGGAAAAGAGTTATGTTTGAAGATGTAAGATTTAGGCTGAGAGAGAATGATGAGGAGTCAGCCATGCTGTGACAGACTGGAGAAGGAAAGACAAGAATTTTTTCCAAGCAAAAATACCTAGGACATATTCAAAGGTCCTGTGGTGAAAGGGACTTAGCAGTTCTGATGCACTGAGAGTCCACTGTAGCTGTATAGGAGGATAGACAGTGAAGATCAAGAGCAGAAGGAGCTCAGCAAAAGATTGAAACATGAGGCTTAGCCTGGGAGCTGGTGGCTCATGCTTATAATCCTGTACCCTCAAGAGGCTGAGATCTAAGGATCACAATTTGAAGCTAATCCAAGTTGGAAGTCTTCAGACTCTTATCTCCAATTAAATGTAAGAAAACTGGAAGTGAAGCTGCTAGTCCCTGAATACAATCCCTACAATCATTAAAAATCAAAAAGAAAAAGAAAGCAAACCACTCATCACTACCACCACCCCCAACAAATCATGGACTTGTCAGGATCACAGTATCTACCCATGCTGTATGGAATATGCACCAGGAGGGTGGTAATGCAAGCAGAGAGTCCAGTCAGGAGGAATGTGAGGGCAAGATGGTTATGCAGACACCAGCAAGGCTGACTCAGCATGGAGTGAGACAGGGAGGTACAGGTGCAAGGCCTGGAAATTCAAGGCAAGCACTTTACTGAAGGAGTCTGGGTGGCAAGAGCAGCCACTGAATTGGTAGTATGAAAGACCTCTGAAAATTCATACACAAAGATGACATTTTCGACATTTTTCATGACCTTCACAAGTGTGTGTGTGTGTGTGTGTGTGTGTGTGTGTGTGTGTGTGTAGATAGAGAAAGAAAGAGAGAGAGAGAGAGAGAGAGAGAGAGAGAGAGAGAGAGAGAGAGAGAGAGAGAGAGAGAATGGTAGAATGGTGTGTTTATAAACAGCTTCTCCATTTTAGACATCCTAGAATGAGCTTGACATCAGCAAGGTGAGACCCCAGCATGGTAGGCCTCAAAATATTGATTAGTGGATTCTTTACTGCCAACTCCCTGGCCAGTAATGGTGCAATGCTAAGTGACAGAGGGGCTGTGTCATGCCTCAGGGAACAGACACAAACTATTCATAGATTTTATTCCTCACTGTGAGTGAAAACAAGGCCACCCCATAGGCTCTGTGTCACATGCAGCCACCCCCTAGAGTTTCAAGAGCTCTGTCGGATCCTGATTCTCAGAATAAGAGATCAGGATTCATTCCATCACTACTACCACCCAGTCCCTACTGCCCTCACGCCTCAGCTAGAACACAGCTCAGCCACTTCCTTCTGTCACCTTGACAAGTTAGTCAACCCTAATTCCTTAAGTCTCCTCTTTTGAAAAGTGGGGACATTATTAGTCCATATCCATGAGTTGACATAACTCGTGGAAAATTTTACGAAGATGGTTCAAATCGGTAGCAGTGGTAGCAGCCACAGCAACAACAGTGGCCCGTGGCATCTTTTCGTGCATCTTCCACATGGGGTTCATTACTGTGACATAATGAGAGAATAGACCCTTTTTCTTCTTTAAGCAAGTGACTCACCTACCCTAAGACTTCCTGGACCAAAATTCTGAACCAAAGTAGGGCTCAATCTGCAAAGGCAATATCATAAAGATAAGGACTATCATCTATCTCTCTGTATGGCTGTCTGGCTGACTGTCTCTTGTCAACCTAGCTACCTATGTCCATCTAACTCCCATCCCCTTGGGCCACTGCTGTTATGATGCTCATTCTCTTTCCTTCCACTCTATGCTCTAAGTTGAGTAAGGAGAGAAAAGAAAACCCTTTATTTGGTAGTACTGAATGCAACGATCCTTTATGCAGGACTGCTTGGTTGGGGATATAGCTCAATGGTAGAGTATTTGCTTAATGAACAAACTACACATATACATATACACACCGAAAGAGGCAGTCCCACAGGAGAGGACTGTCCTTGGACAAAGAAAAAGAATTTGGTCTACTTTATTAGAGGATGTGGCATGAGGAGATGTGTGGAAGAATACAGGAAGGCTCCCTTGAGTGCATAAAACAGACTTAAAAATGGGTAGCTATGGCATCACTCACCACATTCGCAGATGTCGGTGCTCTCTGATGCTGCGGCTCTACCTCAGTTCTACAGAATGCCCTCACATGATAGGAATGTCCACCTATCTGACTAGCTAGCTAGCCAGTCCACCTAACGTAGATAGTAACATGATAACAGATGCCTTTTGATTCATTCTAAGTGCAGGAATTAAGATACTATCCCATAAAGGAACAGGAAAGTAAGTCTCAGTATAGTGAACACATTCACATATGAACATATTGTAGATTCCTACTCCTCCTTCAAAAGGGATGAGATAAATGTGTTGGGCGCCAGTGGCTCCTGCCTAAAATCCTCGCTCCTCAAGGGGCTGAGATCTGAGCATCATGGTTTAAAGATAATTTAGGAAAGAAAGTCCATGAGACTCTTATCTATAATTCAGATACCAAAAAGTTTAGATATAAAGAAGCCAGAAGTACAGAGCTGTGGCGTGTATGGTAGATCACTGTACCTTGAAAAATGAAGTTTCAGGATAGTACCCAGGCCTGGAGTTCACGACTCAGGACTGGCACCAAAAGGAAAAAAAAAAACAAGGTAGGTTGGTATGGCTGACCTAGAAACAGACACTTCATTCACTGATCAGTAAACTATCAAATTGCTACATAACAATATATGTGAGTGAGATGGATTCATTAGTATATGCTTTCAGATACCTCCACACACACACATACACACACACATACATATATACACATTATCATATTATATATGTGTTGCAAAATTTCCCAACACATGAAGCCTTGAGTTCAAATCTCAATATTAGAACACAAACAAAGAGGTAATATTTGGGGTACTATCAGTAGAACACTATATCACAAGGATGGAGCTTCTTGTTTTTGTAGAATTTTGATTTTTCTATCATCCCTCCCTTCTTCCTTTCTATCTTACTTCCATCTCTGTCCCTTCTTCCTCCCTTCTCTCCCATCCTCCTCTGTTTTTCCTCTCGCACTTGTCTGTCTTTTTTTGCCTCTTAAAAAAATAGCACACATTTCTTTCAAAATAAATGAAACAAAACCTAATAGCCACTTGTTCATCTTTCATCCCATCCCTTGCTAAAATGATAGATAAATCAGTTATTTTAATTTCCTTGTGCTTCCATGCATAATCTTTCAGGAAAAAAAAAACAGAAGTTTAAGGACATGGAAGGAGAACTGGAATTAAAATTCATCGGGTTTCTGACATACAGTAAACATCACACAGAGTATTTATATAACGACACACGTTAAACTCTCTGCAACTTGCTAAAGTGGCATGTGGTGTGTGACATTCAAAATTCCTGAGAATCTTGTAGTCACAAGCTTTCCCTATCCATGGTGCTGACAGGAGCTGCTCCCTCACTGGGCAGTGAGAAGTTCAGCAAGCCCTTCGGGGAAGTGAGCACTAGGAGACTCAGGGAAAGGGTCTACCACCTGCTGGCATCAAGTTTCAGGGTGAGACAAAGGATCTGGTCTCACTGGTATAACCCCGTTGAATGCCAGCCCTGCTCAGAACAGCACCCTTGAGGCACAGGACCCCCAAGCAGCGGCCATTATTCTAATGACAGTTTCTCGCTTCAGCTTCCAACAGCCTCCTCTATTACTTGCAGGTCTGAGCTGAATAGCAGGCTGATAAGACTGAAGTAGGATGAAACAGTTTGAATCCACAGACCAATTCTGTATATAAAAATGCACAGGCGGGATTGTCCCTGAGCCATATAATTTCAAAGGGCTGTTTGATCCCTTTTATCGTTCCAAATTATTATTTTTAAAATTATATACATATAGATGGCATAGATAGTAACAGATACTAGCACACGCTGTATAATAATAAACCAGGGCAATCTATATTTTAACCTACCCCCCTGAGACATTATTTCTTTGTGCTTGGAACTTTCCAACTCTTGTCTCTTTATAAAACACATAATAAATGTTTGTGAACTTGTCACCCAGCTGCAAGGGAAAACACTACACCTTTTCCTCCTATTTTTTGGATTCTTTGAAATCTCATTTTATATGGAATGTCCAGCCTCTGAATATTTGCTTGTCCTTTTGCATTCGTAAGGGAGAGGACCTATGTTCCCTCACCAAGGCCCCAGAGGCAGCAATAATGAGTGCTACTGATCTCAGTGAATCAGCCTTCTTCTAGAGAAGCCAGGAAAAACAGGAGTTCAAGGAATTCTGCAGGAACGTCTACACCAGCTGGTCAAGGTGGCCAGTCTCCTGCCTGAAACTCGAAATAATGTGTCCTCGACTTCCTTCTTAGCTAGGTTTTTTCTTGTTTATTGTTCCCCCTGTTGTCCTCACAGAGCCCACTCAGAGAACCATGGAAAGCAGAATCATTTGGGTGAGACGAGAACAGATGAGTACCCTAATGCTACATGGTCTTTTCTGGTCCTGTGTGCTACAGAGTGAGGCAGCTGTTCAGAACAAAAGAAAGCTGGAACACAGCATGCTGGACCTGTATTTCTCCTTCACTTCTACTTCAGAGATAACAGCAGCTCTGCTCCACATCTGGCTCCCATTTTCTTTTCCCTTACCCTTGGGACTTGTCTCAAGTCAAACCCTGTTATGTACTATGAAGGCAATTGCTCTACTTTCTTTGTCCCCACTCCAGGTCTACACTAGTGGAATGAAGAAAAAAAAACAGTTATATGGGCCAGGGGTTGGAGGGCGCTTGACTATGGACCCTACACTCCACTTGTTTTATTTTGGTCAAGCTTCTGAACCTCACTGCAAAGCAGAACCGTACTAGCATCAAGCCCTTTGACAGGAAAGGACACTATAGCTTGCCTTAGATCTCAGAGTTTGCACTACTGGATTGAAAAACTCCACCTCTGTGTTTATCTTTTGTCGCTTGGGCCACATTTCCTTGATATTTCAGATTCTAGCACTACAATATATTGCCTTCGTATTAAGGAGGGGAAGAGGAAGTGAAATAAAGAGAAGGAGAAGGAGGAGGAGAGGGAAAAGCAGAGAGGGGGCAGAGAAGAGAAAAAGTAGAGGGGAAAGAGAGGGAGAGGGAGGGAAATGGAAAAGAAGAAAAGATGGTAAGAGGGAGGAAGACATCAAACAAAATCATTGGCAGTTACAGCCTCTTCCATTTTCTCATTTTGGAGGTGCTCACTGTTTTTCATTTGAGGCCTGGTAGATGGTGTGTGTGTGTGTGTGTGTGTGTGTGTGTGTGTGTGTGTGTGTGTGTGTGTGTGTGTGTGTGTAGTGGGGAGGAAAAGGGGGAGTAAAAAAGAGAAGATAGAAGAAAAGGAGAAGGGGGAAGAGAGAGAATCTTCCTGAATTGACTGTATCTAGTCAGCTTTCCTTGATCATCAGTTAGTCAACATTGATGATCCTCTTGAGTTTCAGTCTTTTTGCTTTCTCCTGCATTCTGGCCATCAAGGTCAATGGGCCTCTGCTAATCCTTTGATTTCTACAGTCTTGAAACTTGAGGACAGTGAAATAGCTTGAAGCCTAGAATTGAGCACTCTAGACTCTAATTGATGCTAGGATGTAGCTTGATTGGAATGACCATTTCTTTCGATCACTCAGTTCAACAGGCATCTTCTGAGCACCTACTATTAAAGGCTAACCTCTGCACTGAATGCTAATAGGACAAAGATGGAGGGCACAACATGTGCTCGCAAAGACTTTTGAGGATAGTATAGAAAGAGAATCTGTTAGGACTGTACAGTATGGCAAGTGGTAATTTCAACATCCATGGACATATCAATAGAGACATCACATCTGGCCAGAAGGAGATAAGAGTTCCCAGGAGGGAAGCACCTGAAAGAGGCTCGAGAGGAAGGCCAATTTAGGAATCTAAAGGAAGATTGAAGGCTGGAGACTTACAACTAGTATGGGCATTCAACCCCTAGTAGGGGTGGCCTTGCCTTAGGAATTTCCCGCATATTTTATATCTAATCTTCTTACTGGTCCCTCACTGAGGACACTGAAGTCAAAATCCCATCATTCCAAGAGTACATTGCCATGAAAGGAGGCAGATCCATAAGAATCCAGAGCCAATGTTAGCAGCTTCTATATCTGTGCTCCTCTCTCCCTCAGTTTCAAGGCCTGACAAAAAAAATCTCTCCATTTTAAGAAGCCCTCACAGTCCTTCCGTGCTCATGAAGCTTTACCAGAAAGACAGATATGAGAGGAGACCCTTAGGAACAGAAAAGGTCAACACAGGATCCAGAGCTCCAGGGCTGGGTCCAAGCCACACAAATAAGGCAACCTCTAGGGCCATGACTGGAGGGAATCCAGACCTGTACTCTAACCCATCACCATCACTAGCTTCACAGAGATAATGAAGAGGAAAAGCAAGACTGTGTCCTGGTAGCATTTATCGAAAGTTAAGATAGCCCAACTCTACCTACACACAAGCTTGCGTCACAAACATTTAATTAGGACAACTAAATATCTTTCCTCTGCTTATGTCCCAACAATCACCTGTTCCTTAAATGGATGAAGGAAACAGGACTTTGCAACGACATTTAAGAAAATGAATGAGTAGTATTAGTCATGAAATATCAAATGGGAACCAGCAAGAGCTGAAGGAACAAGGGTGATCTTAACAGGTGTCAACCGAAACATAACATACTGCATAAAGGAGGGACAACCCCATTTGCTCAGTAAAGGTGACAGCTCAGATTTGACATTCCAACATGGGAAAAAATGAGAATCCCCACCTAGGGGACAAGGCCCAGGATGGGGACAATATCTGAAAAGTATTGTACACAAAACATTTGAAGAAGATGGGGTTATGTAGGTTGATTTATAAAAGTTGCAAATCATGTTTCTGTTTTGTTTTCTTTTGTATTCCTGTTGTCCAATTTCTCATGGGCTTCCTTATAAGAAGAATATCAGATTCACTTTCTTTCTCGATGGGAGGCAAGAACACAGGCTTGAAGTCCTATTGGGGAAAACTTAATATATCCAGAAATAGGGGACAGAAGGCTGTCAAGGACAAGCTCCAAGCCACATTACCAAGTGTTAGGTGGACGACAGGCACACACTGGGATGCCCCCTCCAAAGTCCATTTCTACCAACACTGTTGGTGTCTTGCTCTCTCATCTTACTGAGACCAGAGGAGTCAAGGTCTCATAACTCAACACAAAAATAAGACTCCACATCCAATGCCATTGATCTCACTAGGATAAATATAGTAATCAAAAATAAAGTTAAATAATTTATAAATCGATTTACGGGAGGGTCGTGTTGTAGATACCACCTCCTGCCTCCCCAGCCTCCCATCTCCTCTTTCTTCCCATCCATCCCCAATTCCCTTCCCGATCACCATCACCCCCCTTCTCCCCCAGCATCCCAGAACATGGGCTATTAACACTCACCTTTCTTCTCAAACTCCATCTTCTCCTCTGCTGACCGGCCCAGTGTATCCAGAGTGTGGGGGGTCACCTGACTGTCAAATTCATCCTCGCGGGAGACCTGGTTGGGACGTCGGGGTGGGTCCTCTTCCTCCTCGTAGTCGTAGTCATCCAGGATGGGGGTCTCCCGAATAGGCACCCCGATGACCGAGTTGTGTGCCTGCAGCCGTGAGGAGCGGAAGCTCTCCCGGGCCTGGGGTCCCAGCAGTACGGATGGGATGTAGTGGATCTCATGCGTGGCCTCGGTGCTGGCGCTCTTCTGCGGGATGCGGCGACGCTTCTGCCAGCGCCTCTGGGCATACAGGGCCACCGTGAACACCACCAGCAGGAGCAGCAGAGCGATGAGGCCACCCTGGAGCAGAAGGCAAGGATGGATGACAGGTAAATGGACCAGAGGCTCTTTGGCCTGGAGACCCCAAAGTAGGAGATTTCCCCTTATCCACCGGTGCTCAGCCTGGATCCCTGGCTCTGATATTTTTAGGGAACCACCCCCCCACACACACACCTTCCCCTTCAGCCATGCTTTGGAAGCTAGCTACATTAGCCTTCCAAGCCTAGTAGTTTAGCCACAAAATGGACTTGATGGCAAAAATGCCTGGCTTTTCTGAGGCTTGCTTTTCATGATCCAGCCTCTGTACAGAGCCCTTGGTTACACAGCCATACTTTTCTTTCTTCACAGACTTCCTGCTTCAGCAGTGAGCAAACAGAGAAGCCAGAACTGAGCTGGGTACTAGTGGCTGTAATCGGAGCTACTCAGGCTGACATCTGAAGACTGCAGTGCAGAGTCAGCTCAGGTAAGAAAGTCTGTGAGACTTATCTCCAATTAAACACCTGGACGTGGTGGAGTATTAGCCTTGAGCAAAAAAAAAAAAAAAAAAAAAAACTCAGGACGGACAGCCCCCAGGCCCTGTGTTCAAGCCCTACAACCAACCCCTCACCACCACCACCCAGAAAAAACAAAAGGAAGGAAGGAAGGAAGGAGAGAGAGAGAGAGGAAGAAAGAAAGAAAAGCAGGAAAACTTTACCAGAGTGAGCCAGTCCAGACCATCTGCCCTCCAAGCAAACAGCAGTAATGAAGAGAGGCCCTGGTAGTGGAGAATAAAGCTTCAGGGCAAGAAGAGAGCTAAGCCAGGATGGAGGAAGAAATAGAGAGAAAGCTGCGGGATTCCAGAAAGCAAGTTAAGTAGAGGCCAAAGCTCAAGCAATGGCAAACTGAGGCTGCAGGCCTGCATGACACCTAGTCCAATTTGGGATGTGCTCGTTCTAGGGCTACCCCAAACAAACAAGGCTGCAGAAGACCTGAGAGTTTCAGAGAATAAACATGCCAGTCTATTGCCCTGAGGGCTTGAGTTACTATGGCAGAGCAAGCTGTAGAGGTGCAAAATGATTCCTTTACCTCCTCCTTAGGAATACCAGACTTTTTACAAAGCTGTGATGTTATGAAGGATGACAGAAGGAGGAGAGATCCCCTTTCTTCTAGGCTCTTCCTTCCACTAGTCTCTCTTGACAGGAATCAGCCTGCTCTTCCTGTTCAGTGAGTGACAGTGTGTTTCTGACTCCATAGCACAGTTGAGCAGGGTCCGTGTAGGCCATGTCAAGGGAAGACTGCTATGACAAGGAAAACACAGATCTGGGGCATGTGAATCCCTGCTTCGCCACTTGCTGTTGGTGTGACAAGTATACTACGATATTTTACTTTCTAGGGCTCCAACAGGCTTCCTTTAAAATGAAGCTGACTGTTCACAACATGAAAAGTTATAGTAAGAATTAAATCAGACAACACAAGATCTGGATAAAAGGTCTGATACCACAGAAGTCAACAAACACCAGCCTTGTTTCTTCAAATTGTCTATTCCTCTACCCTAACTCAAATTGTATTTTAGCCCACTTGCTGGCTTAAATCTTGTCCTGACTCTCCAGGGATGTCAGAATAATGCCCATACTCCCTCTTTCTAGATCCAAGACCCTTTAACATTCCTCAGCTTGCAGCAAACCTCACGTGGGCTACCTGGCTATACCAGCCTGGAGCCACACTGAGTAGTTAGCATTCTCCTAACATATGGTCTGCTCTTGCTTGCTGCTCTTCCTGCTCCCTTGGCCTGGATGTTTTCCTTCACTGAGGATTCACTGGTATCTGTTTTGGTTTAAACTGTGGCTGCCTGGAATCTGAGAAAGTAGCTCTATTTGGAAATTGTACCCTTGCAAATATGATTAGCTGATATGAAGTCATACTGGATTAGAATGAGCACTACATCCCATGGCTTACAACTGTATAAAAAGGGAAAAAAATAGAGGGACACAAAGGAATGTGAAGAATCCAGTGATATGTTCACAAAGCAAGGGGTACCAGTCACTGTGGATTATCCCAGGCTAGAAGGGTTTGTCCCTCAGAGCCACCAGAAAAAGAATAACCTATTGTCATCACTGTTTTGGACTTTTGCCTTCCCAAGATGTGAGAAAAAGTATTTCTTGGGTCATTTTTTTTTCTTTTTTCAGACAACTAAATTGTGACAAGTGATTACAGCAGCTCTAAAAACTCATCTCATCGCAGCCATCCCTCTCAGCTTGGAGATCAGTTTCTTGAGGAGCATTTTTTTTGCCTCTTCATTTGGGGGTGTAGCTGTCCTCTTTTCATATGACACCCCCTCCAATGTTACCATGGTTTTTTTGCTGTGATCCAATCATCTAGGTGATGATAAGACTTTTGCCACTTCAGGGCCTCAGCTGCTATTTATTCAGCTAAGATGCATGACTTTTTCTCTGAGAAGATAAATAATAACCCTCAGGTGTCTACAATCCTAACTAGATCTGTGAGAGAAATGCAAATAAAAATCCTTATAGCATCTCCAACCCCAGCATTCAGAGGGACCCGGATGACAACTTCAATGACACGTCTTTGCTATTCTGATGATTTTTCCCAATTCTCATACCCCTGCCAATTTCCTTACACGTACAATATCAAAATCTGAAAGTTATAAAGAATTTAAGGAAAAGCATCCTGAGCTACCCCATCAAGACAGCCTTCAAAAAAAGTCAAACTTAGAATGCCATTCAGCCTGGCCTCATTTTTATCTTTTTTTTTCCCTTTCATAGCGTTAAAATGCAGACATAAGAAAAGGAACCCAGAGAAAAGAAAGAAGAGGATAATGTGAGAAATGCTTTATTTGACAATGTGTCATTTGGAAACTGATTATTTCTGTCTCCGGCCTTTTTAATATTCCCTCACAACGGCCAAGCCGCAAGGGGATTTGGTATTCTAAGACTGGATTTATAATACTCTGTTCAGCAGTGATAAGAACACGGGCCTTTAATCCTCAGAGCTGTGAACATGCATATTCTCCCAAGTAATGTCCTTCCCTTCTTGCCACTTCTTTCTGGTTCCTGGCAGCCAGAGGTGGACTGGTGATCCATTGGACATTGTACTTGGCTAATTGCCTGGTAACAGAGCTAGTAGAGAAGGGGGCCGGAACACCACGTTCTCTCAGCTGTCTCCTTTTAGCTCCTTTCAGATTCTGCTGGAGGGATTATTAGGAATCTGTTCAAATTTTTAGTGTTACAGGTAAGAAAATGGAGGTTTCCACTCTGTACATGATAGGGTCACAAAAGAGGATCTTTCAGAAAGAGTTTTGGAGGCAGAATATCCCACCAAAGCTTGCAAGAAAGGGGAATCATGACAATGTGGACTGCAAAGGAGCTTCTATGGGGTTGCACTTTCCTCAGTTCTGTGACTGTCCTATGCTCCAGTTTTCAGTGCCACTTATGATCATTTTAAAACATACTGAATGATCTTGTAGGCTTTATTTCTGCTCTGTCTTGACTTTCAACCCATCCTACCTCTTATGGCCAAAGTATAGCTAGAGAGAGACACCATCCTCACAGATCAGTTGGGAGTTCTGCAGTCTAGAGCTGACGTTCTCATTAAGCAGATTTCCATTTTTGTGAATCACCTTGTCTCAAATGAATGCTTTCTGGGTACTCATACGGATCTGGAAATGTTTGTAAGCAAATCTGCTATCTATATGTTGGGGAAACTAAAGACAGACAGGCCTGAAAATGGGATAAGGCAGTAGGTCTCAGCTACAGGTGATTTTACTCCCCCAAAGTTATTTGGAACTGAGCATATTTTCAGTTGTCATGGCTGGGTGGGTGCTATTGCAGGTCACATAGGACAAGGAATTTCATGGTTTCATATGCCAATAGTGTGATGACGGAGTTGCCCTTTCTAAGAGAGAAAGATAATAAACCCTGAAACTACAAAAGTAGAGGTGGGAGAGGTGGGGAACTCAGCTAATATGGAAGGCACAAGCCCAACACAAGAGGATGAGGAGACTTGTGCATGATTGTCAGGGGCTGGACAGGAAAAGGATGTCACTAAAGTCTGCATTATGCCTCTGGATTCCAGAGGAACCTATTTATATATTATTTATTTCCTGAGCAATGCTCCAGAAGGTTATACCTGATTCCAGCGCACAATCAAATTAAAGATATATTTATGTGCACCCATAATCAATTAACTAAAAGAGAACACATGTACAATAAAAGGTAAAGATCAGCATATGCATATCTGTGTATGTATATAAGTGTGTGTGTGTGTGTGTGTATGCGTGTGTGTATGTGCACAGTCACATTTGTAAAAATATACCAAACCTATCTTTAAATGTGTAGCCTTAGCTATATTTACCTACATTCCATTCTTTGTCTCCCTGGGCAGATATTGGTGACCTATTTTAAGTAGGACCCATTAAAGAAAAGAAAGCATACTTTTCTTTTAAACAAATTATCTACTTGCCATGTATCTATTAAACACATTATTTTATTTCCCAATAAAAAGCCACAGGAGTAAAGTAAAAACACAGCATGGTTCTTTGCATTTATCTTTCACCTACAACCATGCAACCCCATTATCCTAGTCATTTTCAGACCAGATCAGAAAAGGAGCCACATTTTAAAAGAGTACTCCTACATCTTAAGAGAAATTCATTGTGTGGCCAGCTACTGAATTCTGAGGCATTCAGGTTTGCCACTGACCAATCAGACATGAGTGTGGTGAGGGCTATATCACCTTTCCATGGTAGAGTGGGGTAAAGTCATAATTTTCTTACCTGTGAGTTGGGTTACTAACACCTAGCAGTGAAGATCTGGGAAGAATTACATGAGATTGTATGGTCTCACACATGTAAACATAATGATTTGCAATTAGTATATCTCTCAGAAAATATATACATCCTTATTGTTAATACAAAACCTTGTTTCCTTAAAAGAAAAAAAAAACCCAAATAGATATGATGTACTCCTAGTGTAGGAGATATTCACTATCCGTTTTCAAACCTTTATTTCTACTCACTGCTCTCAAGTCTGAGAAAATGGACACATGTGCCACTTGCCTTCTTTGGGTATGTAGATAAAACGGAAGAGTTGTTTCTAATAATCAGTCTAGTGCTAATAACAGAGAAGACTAGGAGGGGAAAGGTAACCTCAAATGCCAGAACAGATGAAATGAATCTATGTTTATGCTATCCTGTCTGGCACATAGATATAGAAGGAGGGGTAGAGCCAGTTAACTACCATGTGTCTAGGCTCTCAATCAATGCTGTTTCTTCTCTGTCTAGTCCAATGAGGCTCTGATTTGAGGTCTTGAGTTCTATAAAATCTGCTTTGTCTGGCTTAGTTAAATGTTTACCTATTAGGTCTCACTGTAACTCGTATTTGTCTGTGGGATCACATAGCAAATTGCTGGACAATTTGGCTCTCAATCCCTCATGAGCTCCTCCCCAATTCCCCTGAGTATGCTCAGTTTCAAGGGCCCAGCTCCAGATCTCACATCATGTAGCCTTTATTGTATTTTTACACTGAGAAATAATGGAGGGTAGAGTCTTATTTATAATCTGAATGTGCCATGGTAGATGAACACAGCAGATCCTCAATAATTTGTTGAAAGAATGAATGAAGGAAGTCATTACACATGTCTTTGTAAAATGTAGGTGGCAAAAACACATCTGCATTTGCCTGGTACTTCTTTATCCACATGTAATAGAGAGCAGAGGATAATTCACATGAGCTATTTAGCACAAATCAGTACCCTACTTCATGGCCTCAGGGGACCTCTCAAGTTCTGCCTCAAATCCTACTTGGAAGAAGGAATAAATGGAAAGGGTAGGGGAAAGTATCTTTAAGAAGATTGCTTTGCTTCTTATTATTTGAGTCACGGAGATAAACAGACCAACCTGGGTGATGAGGGAAGAGCTCTGGGCTTCATTCATTTGCCTGAAATTTGTCTGAAAGCAAGCTGACTCAAATCAAGTTCAAATTTTTATTCTGCCACCCACCAGTGTTGTGATCTTGGAAATTCTCTCTGTAATGCTTAGTTTCCACAGCTCTAAAAGAGAAACAATGCCATTCACCAAAAAGTGTTCTAGTGAGAAGTAGATAAAATCATATGGAGTATGTCCCATGGACCCTGACCTTAAAAAAAAAATAAATTGAATGCACACTATCATTGGCTTAAGTACTACTACCATTATCATTAAGCCCTGATGCTGTGCTAAAACTTCTGCTTGGATTGAAGAACGCACATATACATCCTTGAAAAACTTGCAGTTGGTTTGGGGAAATAGATAAGTAAGCAGATAATTACTGTAAGGCACAGTTTGATAAGCTCTATGCCAGAGGGAAACAGTAAGGGGCCAAGAGTTTCTTACAGCTTCCAAAAGCAAATCATAGAGGAAGTGAGCATAAAAAAAGATTTTCTTGAATCTCCAATTAAAGGCAAATTAAAGGGTGGGGGAAGGAGAGCTGCTTGTCCAATCAAGTATGCTCACACCAGAAATGGAAGGGCTAGATAAACAAATAAACAGCCCATGGGTTAGTAGTACTAGTGCCTGCCCTGTCATTAACCAGCTGTGGAACTGTGAGTAGGTCACATTTTTCTGAAGCTTCAGCTTGCTCATCGGAAAGTGGACGACCACAGTTGTCACTCATGAATAAGGGTATTGTGCAAATTAAATGAAAGACTGCACAAAAGGGACCCAACAAACCAGCACTTGATAAATGGTGGTTTAAAGAATTATGGCCTAGGAAAAGCACATGGTGAAAGAGATCAGAAACCATAAGGTCTCATCTTTGTCTTGCGCCCTGACAGATGAAAGGAGTCAACAGAAAAAGAGCTCACGTCCTGGATGTGTACCACAAAAGCCAAAATAAGCTAGGTATTCTTAACTTCCGTTCTCAGACAGTGAGCCTCCAGCAGGGCATTCTGCCTGGAGTAGTGGTGAAGTGCATGGCGGAATAGAAAGTCCATCTGTTCCACACTGCTGTGACCATCCTGCAGTTTCCACTGTGTCTGTAGAGTGGGTGGTTTGTGGAGCCTGCATCCTTTACTCAGTACATCTTTTTTTTTTCCATTTTGCTCCAGGCTTCTAGGAGGTCCATGATGAGATTCCTAAAGCTGTGCCAATCCTCGAATGCTGTGCTAGCAGCAGAGCTTTATGAAGTAGGAGGACAGGCTAAGACTCCAGAGCTGGAAGTCCCTGAGAGCATGGTTGATAATTAAGGCATGGAAAATGGCTGGGGTTTTCTTGGTCTCCAAGGCGGCCTGACACTGGCTTCTTTAGAGGTCACAAGTATTAAAAAAGAGACAGAAAATGGCAAGAGGTCAGGGATTGGATCTGCCATAGCAGAGACTAAACCCAGTCCATAAGCAGTCTTCCAGTTTCTGCTCTCTTCCACTCTCTGGAATAGTTCTTTTTTCACCTGTCTCCCCTGAAAGACTATCTCATTTCCTTGCTTTACCTTTCTTTAAATCACTTTCCCTTCCCTGCCATCACAGATAATGTATTAAAATAAAGTTTTTATATGGGAGTATTAATACCAGGACATGAACTCAGGGCCTTGGGACACTTGCTTGGATTTTTCCACTCAAAGTTTGAGATTAGTTGGAAAGAATTAAGCCACAACAGCCTCAAGCTGTATGCTCAAGCCGATCTTAAACCTTGAATATGCCACAACAGCCTCAAGCTGTATGCTCAAGCTGATCTTAAACCTTGAACATCAGACCTCTGCCTCCTGGGCAGACAGGACTGCAGACGTGAGCAACCAGTGCCTGCTACACACAGAAGGCATCAACTCTGTTTTGCTGTCCTAATGTAATGGGCACTGGTAACAAACAAGCAATGATTGCTGTTGCATCTTCAATACAAGAATAACAGAGTGCTGGGGGGAGGGTTTTAATAGTATTTTTGGAAGTGTGCATGGATGAGTGAATCAAGTGGTTTGGTGGCTTCGTAAGCATAAGGGCTAGGTTGAAATCATATCTGAGTCCTATTTGCACCCTATATTGCAGTATTAGGAGTCTTGAATGTACTTAGCACATCAAAAAAAAAAAAGCATTACTGAGAGTCTCCTCATGGTTCCTGGAGAAACTGGTTATGGCACTATTAGAGAGCAAACATACTGACTTTCTACTGCTTCTGCTGCAGATGCACAAAAAAAGGGAAAAATGAATTTTCTTATTCATAAAATCCCAGGAGACACTGAGCCTAAGCACAGAAGTAAGATGTCAGACTCTAGTATCCGTGCATAATCTCCTTTCCCAGGAAGTGAATGGACAGCTGCATCTACTTCAATTCCAGTTCATTCTTTTTCCTCTGCTAGAAATCACAGATTTTAAGTGATGTAGTTCAAAGACTACTCAATCTGGGTTCAAATCCTAGTTGATTTGGTGCACAGACCTGGGTCACTTTTATCTTGCTAAATTTTGTTATGACTGTCTGGTTCTTTGAGCTTTAAAATGATCCCAGAGGCAGATCTCTTCTTGTTAGAACCTCCCTGAGATGCTTGCTTGTAAAAGAACTGTCAATGTTGCATATTATTGCTTAGTATAGAAAGTATCATAAAAGACAGCAAAGCATCCATACGCCACCAGAAAATCTAGCAGACAAAGAGCTGAAACCATAGAAAAGCAAAGCTGCAAATCCAGAGGATTTCCACTATTTCTGGTATTTCCCATCATCTACCCATCAAGCTGCTTCAAAACCTATTACAAGCCACACAATAGGAGTCTCTTAGAGGCACTGTTTTACTGCCATTTTCAGCATTGGTGATAGAACTGCCAATTGTCTTGAAGGCACGTTGTGATGACCTCCGGATCTCCCCCACTGGGACTGATCAGGAAAACCCCAGGAAAGTTAGTTACCAGGGGCACAAAGTGAAGCAGGAGATGCCAAGAAATGAGAAGGGGAAAAAAAGAGTGTCCTCAACAGGAGGCCGGTTCCTGCCATAACAGGACCAGGAAGTAAATGCTGGCCTGTGTTCTTGATGCACCTGCAAGGACTGGACCAGGTAGGAATCGCCCTTTCCCTTCTACGTTTTTAATCATCACAGTTGTAAAAACAAAACCACAATGAACACGGGATTCAATATTTCCTTAAGAGTTCCAAGTCAGCAGTTCTCTTATTCTTGATAAATCCTCTTGATGCTCAGTGTGATGACACACACCTGTCATATCAGCTGCAATACAGTGATGGATAGGAGGATCATAGTCTGAGCCCAGCTGGGGTGACAGGTACAAGTTTGAGACCCCCTCTGAAACAGATCTGAAGAGAAAAATAGCCAAGGGCATGGAACAACTGGTAGAGTAACTGCCTGACCGACATGAGGTCTTGATTTCAAACTTCCTTTGTGAGTGGACCAAGCAACTTAGGCCTCAGGCTACAAGGAAAACCAATGAGCCACATCCCTAGCACGGCACTGAGTCCCTACTTCATACCCCACCAAGAGTAATGAGCATCTCAAAATCTCTTCCATGAGACTCTACTGTCCATACTGGTTCCCCCATCAGGGCCCCGTGGCAGATGTCCAGATAGTTCTCCTCACTATTACCCTGCCAATACTCTATCTAGAGCTTTCCAAGGCCCATTCTTTAGTCCAAGCTAAGGCTGGCCTCCTGTAGCCTAGCCACGGTCAGTGTGCGTAGCTCAGGTCTGCAGCAAGGAGTGAACTAGGAAAATTGTGAAATCCCAAACAGAGAATAGCCCAAGGAAGTAACTGATAGCTCTCCAAACCAATCAGCCAAGGAAAAGGTATCCTTACACATGCTAGAAGCATGAGGTCTAGGACAGCTTAGAACTCTCTAAACTTCTGATTAGATGTGGATGAAGGTAATCCCACATCACAGGCCACACTATGTTTATAGATGCAGGCCTTGGGCTTTCTGAAGAACTACCAGCCTGGCTTTAGGGAGCTCCAAAGGCCTCTTCATTCTGAGTCAACCTGAATGTTCTGGTGGGACAGAGGGAGGTGGAACAGGGATTGTCCCAGAGAAGCCCTATCTTTAAGTTTCACATGGATGCTGGCCCTCCAGGGAAGCTTGGGGTGTTTGTTTTACAACGAACACATGATCAGGAGACTCGATGGCTAAAGTGAAGTGTCATCCCTCCAAGTCTGAAGGGAAGAATCTTCCCTTGCTTCTTATAGCTGATGGTGGCTCCGAAATTCGCTGGCTTGACATAGTTTCATTTCTATCTCTGCCTCCACCTTCACACAACTCTGTTTTCTCTTCCCTGAGACTCAGCATCATCTCCTCTTCTTATAAGGAGTAAGACTGGGGATCCACTTAAAGTACAGGACAATTTCATCTTGAGATCCTTAAGTGATCATATCTACAACTATCTCCATTCTAAAGAAGGATTAGAGTGGGTGTAAATTTGGGGTGCTCACTGTCAAACCCAGTATGTAATATACAGCTTCGGTCTATTATTTAGATACAAGAGACTCTAAAATAACCCACTGAAGGTAAACTGCAACAATTCAAATGATCAAGAGAAGATGGGAATAAGAAAGCTTTTCCTATCTCTGAGCAGAGGGGCAAGAAGTATGGATGTACATGCTGTAAGAAAAAGACATGTGGATCCTGTGAGGAGCAATTCCACAGAGAAGGTTTCAGACTGCAAACAAAATAAAGTGCTCCAATGTGCCTTTCTTTCAGAGCAAACTCCAAGCACTAAGTTCAAGTACTAACACAACAAACAAGAAAAACCACATACATGAATGAATGAATGAATGAATGAAGAAAAGTATTAAAATTTCGGTGAAAAGATGCACTCACACACTCTAAACAGTGTTAGAAGTACATGCTTATTTGGTTTTGATTCGGATGAATTTTTCTTCCCAGATCCTCTTAATGGTGCCTAAGACCTCTTCCCCCTCATAAAGACACAGAGCTCGTGGAGAGTGAGGACAAGATAGGGTATGTGTGCCTGGAGTGGTATGGAAGGCAGCTATTCTCCACAGGAATCCATTAAAAGAAGCAAAGTTTTTATTTCCTTCTGCTTTATTCCTTTTTTTATTATTTTTTCAGCTGTTCTGAGTTCAGGTGAAGGAAAAGTGAAACTTCACTCCAAGCCCAGCAAGGTCCCTACAGGATTCTAGAGAACTGTCAATATTTTCTCACACCTGGAGGCACTAGTTATATATTTTCCTTTGTTACAGAACATTTCTTTTTCTTCCCTTTCTACCTATAAGCACATTCTCTTTTATCCATAGAGTTCTGAGGGTTTACTGTAATGCTTGTAGGTGTAGATTTTCTTCCCTTTGTGTTCCTATTTCATTGGGATTGGTCGTCAATGAAGCTCTTTTTTTTTTTCAATCTGTTGCTCCTCAATTACCCTTTTTCTCCCTCTGCCTGTGCCATTTTTCCTTCCTTTGCTGTCAGCAGGAATATCTATGGGGCTTTTGTTCGACTTAGAATAGTAGGGGTACCATGGATGCAGGGGCTGTCTGTCCTGAGAAACAGAAAGGAGCTGGGAGGTCTATAGAGGAGTGTGGGGAACAGAGGTTTTCAGAAAGGAGGCTCAGGTCCCAGTTTATCTGGCTCACTCTGACCTCATTGGAAGGCAAGATTAGTACACAAAATCACTGAACCTAAACCAGTATCAGCTCAGTAGAAGACAAAAACTAGGAATCTAATCCTCTTAATAAGATTTTGGCCAAGTTATTCAACCTCCTGTAAGCTAGAACCCTATCTTTTAAGATAACCTGACTCCCAGGGTGATTGGGAGATTCAAATGAGGGATGGTGCACGTGAAGAGGTTTTGAAAATTATTGAGTGTGTGTGTGTGTGTGTGTGTGTGCATGTGTGTGTGCGTGTGTGTGTGTGTGTGTGTGTGTGTGTGTGTGTGTAAACAACTAAAACATGCTCTCAAAATAAGCCAGATAAGGACCACATCCTACTGTTATGGTTTGAATATGAAATATCTTCCAAAGGGTTAAATATAGAATGAAGAATTAGTACCTAATACAGTGTTCACTGGTGGGGCTTCTAGAAAGAGACTGGATCCTGAGTGATCTGACCTAAAGAATCCTAAATAAATGGAGTCTTGTTAGGTAACAGAAACTGTGGCAGATGGGGCCTGACTAGAAGTAGGTGGCTAGCAATATGCCTGTGAAGGGCATAGATTGTCTCTTCCACCTTCCTCTTGGTGTTTTCTCTTTGGTATAAGGTGAACAGCAGCATCCATGCAATGCCCCCACCCACATTCCTCACCTTCTCAAAATAAGCCTATCATAATGGGGCCAAGGATTATGGACCATGGAGCACAAAACGAATCTTTTCTCCTTAAACTATTTATCTCAGTGACAACAACAAAAGAAACAAATAACACATTTGTTAAACTAAACACATTTCTGCTTATCCTTTGATCCAGCTGAAATATCCTTGTTTTACTGAAATGACTGCTGTGATATTTTATGTGGAAATAAATAAAATATTCAAACAGGAATATCACTCAAGAGAGAGCAGTGTCCATCTGCTAGCACTAAGACTGACCAAATATGTGTGTTTGTGTGTGTGTGTGTGTGTGTGTTTCCCATTCCATTTTTTACCCTGCATCATCAGTTCTTATTGTTGAGAATAATGACCTCAATTCTTATATACCCCTCTGTTTCTGTATTTCTTGCCTCTTAATACATATACTGGAGTTAATCCTTTGTTAATTAAGTGCACATAGTTATGTTCGGACTCCTTGATTAAAATCTGCTACTTCTATCAGTCTAGAGGTACATGTAAGATTCTATTTGAATCCTTGCAAAAACATTTTTAAAATTTTCATATAGCCTACCTCTCTGTAACGGATAAGTGCCTTTGGAGTATGTCACAGGCAAAAGCTGGGCAACAAAAAAGAAAGGATTTGTGGAGAGGATAAGGGCCATGGAGCCGGGCAGAGGAGAGGAGGCCAGAAGCTAATCCTTCCATTCCATGGACCAAAGAAGGTTAGAGATGGTGTCATCTGTTACCAGATGGTGACAGGAGAGTAGGGGCACACAAAGAGCATGTCTGGGTTGGATGGGAAGACTAATAACTCAGCAGAACCAACACAGACCTTGCCTGAGTCTTTGATACTTTTGTCTTCATGATCCTCCAGTGCTAACTAATCACCCCTGAACATTTGCTGAGCAGTGACTGGAGGAAAACTCAGTGGGGCAAAATGACTCATCTCACTGAACAGAAATCTCACTTCCTAAATGCCACCATCCATGGGAACTCAGAAACATTAAGGTAAACCGACATTGTTAGGATGTTGAAAGCTTGGAAACATTTTCCTTTGGGGAAATGTTTAATTGAAGAAGACTAGAAAAGAATACACCTTTTCATTTTGCCTAGGGGGACATCAAGGCTAAGTAAGGACAAGAGGTTTTCTCAGTTGACCAAAGTTCTAGTGGAAGAGCCAGAACTGAAACTTGGCTCCTTGGTGAGCAGTTCCAGGCATGGTTGATGACTAGGAAGAAGCCTGGAAAGTGTTTAGCGATGATCCACGTACCCATCATTTCAGAAGATTCAGCGGAGCAATGGCAATTGCTCTTTCAAAGTATAGGAGAACAAAGAGATTCCCAAACCCCATTCTTAGTCTAAGCCTTCTTACATGGCATTCAGTAGTAATGAGAGCATCTATTCACTAACTAAATAAATTATCCCTCTCTGGAAATCTGAGAGGTGGGTGTTCATGTAATCATTATGCAAATGGAGTAGAATACTTTGGTGCTGTCATTATAATAACCTGTAGCAAACATATTATTAGAGCTCATATTCAAATGGAAAACAAACAAACAAAAATAAAAAACAGATCTCTTGTCTAAAAGAAATATCTCCTCCAGGAAATGGAAAAACCTCCCATACTCCTGGATTGGAAGAATCAACATTGTGAAAATGACAATATTGCCAAGGGCTATCTACAAATTCAATGCAATACCCATCAACAACCCAATGTCATTCTTTAAAGAAATAGAAGAGGCAATCCAAAATTTCATATGGAATAATAAAAGACCCCGTATAGCAAAAACACTTCTTAGCAGAAAGAACAGCGCTGGAGGAATTTCAATTCCAAACTTTAGACTCTATTACAGAGCTATAATTCTCAAAACAGCTTGGTACTGGCACAGGAACAGGCCTGAAGACCAATGGAATAGAACTGAGGACCCAGATATTAAACCACAGACCTATGGCCACCTAATCTTTGACAAGGGAGCCAAAAAAATAGAATGGAAGAAAGACAGCCTCTTCAACAAGTTGTGCTGGCAGAACTGGTTAAACACCTGCAGAAAACTAAAGCTGGATCCTTCTTTGTCACCTTGCACTAGAATTAACTCCAAATGGATCAAAGACCTGGAGGTAAAAACTGACACACTGAAAACTCTACAGGAAGGAATAGGAGATACACTAGGCCTCCTTGGCACAGGTCGAAACTTTCTTAATAAAGACCAAGAATCACAACAAATCAGAGAAAGGCTGGATAAGTGGGACTGCATTAAACTGCAGAGCTTTTGTATGGCAAAGGACATAGCTAGTAAACTAATCAGGAAGCCTACAGAGTGGGAGAATATCTTCACCAACCAAACAACGGACAAAGGCCTCATATCTAAAATATATCAACAACTCAAAAAATTGAATCACTCCAAAACTAACCTCCAAAGTAACAACCATCCCATTAAAAAATGGGCCAAAGACTTAAAGAGAGTCTTCTCTGAAGAAGAAACAAAAATGGCCTATAGACACATGAAGAAATGCTCAACATCTCTGGTCATAAAAGAAATGCAAATCAAAACAACTCTAAGATTCCACCTCACTCCAGCTAGAATGGCCAGGATCAGGAAAACAAATGACAACAGATGCTGGAGGGGATGTGGCCAGGAGGGATCACTACTACACTGTTGGTGGGAGTATAAACTCGTTCAACCACTATGGAAAGCAGTGTGGCAGTGCCTCAAAAGGCTAAACATAGAACTCCCCTATGACCCAGCAATTCCACTACTTGGCATTTACCCAACCACCCAGAAACAAGGACATACTAAACCCACTAGCACAACAATGTTCACTGCAGCACTATTCACCATAGCAAAGATATGGAACCAACCTAGATGTCCCTCAGTTGATGAGTGGATCAACAAGTTGTGGTATTTGTACACAATGGAATTCTATGCTGCTGTCAGAAAGAATGACATCGCCCCATTTGTTAGGAAATGGAAAGACTTAGAAAAAATCATATTAAGTGAAGTAAGCCAGACTCAAAGGAACTTAGGCTCAATGGTTTCCCTCATTTGTCATAATCAGTAGAAACCTTGGGCTCTACTAGCAGAGATTTGCAATAGAGCAAAATCTTGATACATAAGGACATATAATGTGAAGCTAATTGAAAGGACCTCCAGGATAGTGAAACAAAAGCCATATAATGAATGATTGTTGTCCTTAATGTACTATGTTGTCTCTCATATCCTTTGCTGTCCCTTGGTTATCTCATATTGGTATAGTATCTCACTTTGTTATCTGATATATTGAACTTATTTGTATTTGGATATTTGAAATTTGATAGGGAAGGGGGGAAAACCAAGACGGGTGGGGGGTGTGGGGGGGGGAGGGAAACGGGTACCAAGACATGTGAAAGGGTATCAATGTATGTGAATTAATGCACCTTCTATCTGGCAAATATCATGTAACCCTTTTACTAATTACAATAAAAAAATGTTTTGCTAAAAAAAAAAAAGAAAAATCTCCTCCAATCTAAAATTGTATCACTGGAACAACAGAAAGAAACACACCATCAACATAACAAAACAAGGGCACTGTAATCATTCAATGTGCAAGCAGCTTTCTCTTCCACTAGCAACTCTGAATCCTGTGGCTGGATGAAGGTGAGGCTAATGGCTGCTCAACTTACTTGTAGAATTTAGGGAGATTGCAAAAAACATCAGCAACCAAAATAGTAATGGTCTTATTGCTTTGTTTGGGGGCAATATATGGATTGTGCTTTCTAGATGTATTGTACTATTTCAGCTATGCCTCCAATCTTTTTTTTTTTCTTAGCTTGAGTCTCACATCTATCCTGGGCTGTCCTCTGACTTTGATTCACCTTCCTCTGTCTTCTTCATAGTTAGGATTATACCCAGAGCAAGGTAAATAATCTGTTAATGCCACATTAAAAAAATAAAATGACCTGAATGTATTCTCAATTTTGAACTAGTCTTTTAAATTCTATGTCATTATTGTACCCTGCAGCAAACCTGGGTAACAGGAATAATTGGTATTTTTGTATCACTTTACAGAGGAAGAAAGTGAATCTGAAACATTGAATAATATGATCTGACCCAAGCTAGAAGTCTCAAACTTGGCCTATTCTGACTTTGAGTTTCTCAGCCCTTTAGAATCAGGGATGCAGAGGCATGTGATAGGGCTAGAACAAAGTGAAAAATGCCATTACACAATCAGAAAAGAGGCATAGATGCCAAATAAATGTTCCGAAACCCATGCAGCCAAGTTCAATTTGGATGGGACCTACTTTCCATGCTGCCTCCCATCATCCTCAAAACACAAGAACTGCAATGCTCTTGAGGAATGCACCAAAGTTGAGGGTGCCTAATGAGGCCATACGCTGCCAGTCTCACAGAAATTCTACTACTCACTCTGGCAGGGTCTCAAAGACTTCACTCTTGAGCTAGAGAAAGAAAACCTGGTGAGAAGTTGACAGTAAGTAGATGGGCACTGGAAGAAACTTCACTGATGGTTGGAAAGTTGCCCAAAAATTACGTCATAAGCAAAGAAGAAGGAGCTCAGCACAGGATATACAAGCTACGTGGGGGTAGGGTCTTCCCTTCCCTGCTCCCTACTTCTTACTTCCAGTGCATAATGCAGTGTTTGGCAATGTGATATGGATGGAATTTAGATTCTGCAGAGCCTGCTTGAGCCCCATGAATCCTAAATCTAACTCTCAGCTCTACTCATGATCCCATGATCATGGGTAGACAGGGGAGATTCTGTGTGTCCCAGTTTCCTCATCTGTGCAACAAATATAGTAACAGTATATAACACATAAGGATATTGTTAGAGCGAGGTCAGTAAATACATATCAAGTCTGGGTAAAGCTTTCAAAACTGAGCAAGTGTTACCTAGCAATGCATACAGAATGGAGATAGTTGATCTTTTTTTCCACATGTTTGACATTGTAGGCCCACCTGCTGGTCTGAGATGATAAAATACAGAACAATGGGGGAAGCACAGAGGATGTGAGATGAACATTTTATCTGCCAGCCCCTACCCTATCTACTTTGTATGCTTCATCATACTTTATTCTTAAGCTTGAAATGTTAAGTACTGGCATCATCTGCTTTTTTCAAGTTTGGCCTAATGTTAGAGTGCTTGCCTAGCATGCATGAAGACCTGGGTTTGATTCCTCAGTGCCACGTACATAGAAAAGGCTGGAAATGTGCTATGACTCAAGTGGTAGGGGTCTAGCCTTGAGAAAGCCCAAGGACAGTGCTCAGGCCCTGAGTTCAACCCCCATGACTGGCAAAAAAAAAAAAGATATTGGGCCTTGGGATATTAGATAATTTGGGGAAGGTTGTTGGGAGAAATGATATCCCAATGAACCCCATTGGCTCTAGAAGTTGAGTTTCACCCCTGGGCTATCCTGTGT
This sequence comes from Megascapheus bottae, assembly GCF_031878675.1. Lineage (NCBI taxonomy): Eukaryota > Metazoa > Chordata > Mammalia > Rodentia > Geomyidae > Megascapheus > Megascapheus bottae. Next base: position 76,159,278 of record NC_143511.1, read on the forward strand.
CCCATCTCCCTTTCCTCTTTGCCCTGTTATATACCCACATGAAATGAGGGCTTCACAGATTTGCTGTTTCAGGTGTTTCCTTCCTCAAACTCTATAGTGGCTGTTCTTCTTAGGTTGACCCATCTTTCTTGCACTTCTTCAGTGTTTTCTAAGAAACTGAGAAATGTGGCCTGCTCTGACTGTGGGGATGTGGCCTAAATGATGGTATTATCTCATGTAGTTCAAGTTAGAACCTGGATCCTGAGAAGGAGGGAAAGGGGGTTTTGAGAATGACAACCCCACTTCCTTTCAAGTGTAGGAAGGAAGGATGCAGGCACGTTCATGGAGGCACTTGACCGTGGTTTGATAGATTTCTAGTTATTCTCTTTTAACAAGCACAGACACCAGACTGAGCCAGGGGAACCACCAAGAAAAGGAGTCTGGATTCCTACAGAAGACACTCACTGCAGGACAGCAGACAATCAGGTATCAATATAGGTGATACAGACAGGATTCAAGTCCAAGTTGGCTTGACCCTGAGAAGCAAATAAATCACATTAATCAAATCCTTCTCCTTTCAAAGCCTCCGTTTCTGCAATAAAAGTTACTTAAAACTTGTTTTTGCTAAAAAGCACTGTCTCCTGGTTTATGCTTAATGATGGTATTAAAGGTAGGAGAAAAGTCTGGCAACCCTGACTCCATTTTATATGTTTCCTTTATTCTTAACTCTCTGTTCCCTGCAATACCCGTAGGTTCTGGGAAGGACAGGATAAAATCTTTTATCCAATTGATAAAATCTTTTCCAGTAGGAACTGAAACTACTTCCAAGGACCGGAACCGTGGTGACTCACAAGACAGACCACCCTCCATATGAGGACAGATCCAGGAGAGTGAGTGTGTAGCCTGCGGCAGGCATGATCCTCTCTAGAAAACAAGATTACTCCCCTAAAGTGATGGCAGTGATAATGATTTCCCTAGAATTCCCCAAAGAACCTCAACCGATAAAGATAAGCCAGGATACATTTTTTAACCTGAGATTCCTTAATTATGCACGTGTTTTGACTCTCATCCCAGTTTTTCCTGCATTTTAAACTTAAAGCTCATGTCTGTACCATCCCCTTGCCCAATCCCAAAATTGTTTTGCCTCTTCTAGCAGCAAACCTGTGCTGGTAACAGGTCTCCTTTCCCAGCTATTCACGATTATTGTCTTCATTTGGGATAAATGGCTGCACCTGGCATACTGGAATCTCGTCTGACCTAGAATACCCAGTTAATATGAATTGATAAAGCCAAAGCCAAGCCCACTGATCGCGCAGCCCTTCTCCTCTCAGTGGGTGCTGTTGCTTTCCTTCAGTGTTAAGAAACACATGACTTTGCAGAGGAAGTGGAACCTAGAGCTTTGGGTGATGCTTTCATGAGTTTCCTTGACTAACTCTACAACTTAAGTTAGTGAATTCTCATCTCTGATTCTCCCTTGAGTCACTGGAAAAATAAGGATGTGGGTTCCCTGACCTCTACCCATTGTTGTAAAGATGAAATGAGTTAGTCAGTTCCTGATACACAAGCGAAACTCAAAGACTGGTTGGCTTTCGCTCCACATTGCCACACTGTACTCCTTCCGTTGTAGAAAAGTATGGGGAAAAGAATAAAAGAAAATGATGTCCAACTTATATGTATTTACTCAACTTTCTCCCATCTCTCTAAGACCAGAAAATCCATCAAACAGAGAGTTGTTCTCTAAACTATACTTAATCCACATAAAAACTAAGGTCCACAGAGTTTATTTCCTTGCCCAAGATCACAAAGTGAAACAAGTAGGTTCAAATTCCTGTTCCCATCCTCATTTGGTTAACACAAAAGCTTTGCTCCCCTTGCCGGAAATCAGCTTCATTTGGGAAGAAAACACAACCCTGATTCTATCCTATAATCCAAGCATAATACTGCATAATAATAAGCATCTCCAAAAGCCAAGCACTAAACCAGGGAACTAATGCAAGGGATGAATGAGAAATGGTCCATCCACCCCACAGGATTTCCACGGGGGGGGGAGGGGCAGCAGAGGGAGTGGGTGAAACCTGTTTGTGCATTTATGTCATGAGATCCATCCTCACTCCTTTGTTTCCTCTCTCCTGGAAAGGCCCAGAGAAGCAGGCAGATGTTAGTAACATCTGGGCCAGTATTGTCAGGGTAGCAAGTAGCTCTAGGATGCCACTGGAGAAATGAAATTGTTGATGTTAGGAAGAATAATAAAGAGGTAACATTTGCATTGTGCTTTCTCCAGTTTCAACACTCATCCTCTCCCATCCTGCTCTCAATTATTAGTCTACGCAATACAGATAGAAGGTCCTAGAAAGCCAAGTAGTACCATTTCCATTTCTCACAGATGCTGAGCTTCCCACTCTAAATCACAGAGTTCCTAGGAAACTAAATCCTAGATCTAAACACACATGACCCTTTAACTCTTACTTCTTTTACGTGCCAGGTTCAGACAATCATTCCGAGTGTGAACACAGATGCAATCCATGCCACAGACTTGAAGAAAGCCTCAGTATGCATTCACCATATCCTACCTACAGTCCCACAGTGTGCATGTTAGTATATTTACCTTGCGTAGTTCACAACATTATGGGGAAAATATTATTTTTCTTTTATGCAGAGGTTAAGACAGAGAGGTTAAGTCTGTCTATGCCCACAACAGTGAATATTTTGAACTGCTGGCAAAGTGAGTGGCCCAGAAACATGGGGAAAACTGAAGTTGCAGGTTTTCTGTCTGCTGCCTGGCACACTACGTGAGATCTTGGGTTAGTGGTAGAGCCAGGATATGAATCCCAAAGTTATAAACTTGGGACGTGACCATGTGTGCTGGTTAAAATGAATCTGAAATACTTCCAGAGGGAGAATGCTGATTCTTGAACAGGATTCTTCCAGGAAAAAAGAAAAGAAAATGATGGGCAGAAGCCATATCCTCAATGGCTGATACTTAAGCCAGTTCCCAAATTTAAGGTTGCTGTAGTTGGAGAAGAGGGAAAGATGAAGAAAAGGATCTTGGATTGGGGGCTAGCATAATGCCAGATGGCAGAAGACCAGAGATGAGGCAAAGGGAAGAATTCACTTGCTATAAATCTACAGCAAACAAGGGAGCTGAGACACAAGTTGCAGATCTACCCTGAGGCCAGCATGGATTTTCACCTCTAGACACCAAGTCTTCCTTTTTGGCAAGGATTTTTGAGTGGGTTTCCTGAGCTTATCAAAGGCTAAGGCCTATCTTACAAATGGGGTTTTGAAGCCCAACAGAGGGAACTGACAGTGGAGGCTTTCTTCCTCCCCGAGAGAAATTTCTCAGTGCTCCCTTTGTGATGCTTTCAGCCTTATTTCCAGCACATTATGAAATTTTAGCATAGAAACACACACACACACACATCCTGAGTGTGACTGAATCCTCCTTACAATGTTTTCTTTCCATTTGAGCCTTTCTGGGCTTCCCTTTTGTCTACTCTAAAAGAGCCACTCAAGATGAGAGATCAATCGGAAAGGACAATTCTCTCTATGCCATCTGCTCTTCCCAAGCCTAAGGCCACTCAAAGCCATGGAGACCATCAGCTCTGACATGAATAGAGACAAACAAACACACTATCACCAAGGTGAACTTGTCCTTTAGATGCTTTTCTCAGTTGACACAGAAGCCCCTCCATTTGCAGAATTCATGAGTTCCTTCTAATGGATTAGCTCAAGGATGTTTTCAGATAGAGAAAACACTGCTAACATCATTCCTCTAATTCAGAGAAACCTTCTCAAAAATCCATCTGATTTCCTTTGAGTTAGGAGTCCTCATGACATTTATTTCACTTCAAGTAGTAAGAAAAATATGAAACAAAAAACACAAACAGAAATTACACCAAACAGAAATGAGGGCACAGCAGAATATAATAATAATATAAATAATAGCAACAAAAATAATCATCATAAAAGAAAATCAGGAGTGGTAGGGACTGGGGCAAAGTAGAAATGTGAACTTTTAAAAACTATTATGTTTCTGAAATTCAGCCAGCAACCCTTAGGACTATCCAGATATGCATGCATATGTGCACGCACACATCTATATTTCCCTATGACAATAACATTCAAGACTTTGCTATTTATTTAAAAAAATGGATGGACCAACGATAGGCAAAATGAGACTCATCTATGGCCTCTGTATGGCCTTAGGTTCCCAGTTTACAACCTCAGTTCTACTGGGTCCAATTAGGTTCATTTACATTGGAGCTAACTTTGACATTTGCATTACTATAAATCCTCTTGGAGCGTGTTTCCCATTTGGAATGGTTCCCCTGGACTTAGCTGACATCCTGCTAAGCATTCCTATAGATTGCTTGAACCGAAAATTGGCACGTTTCCACCTAGAGGCTATAACCTATAAATATATCTTAAACTTCTATTCCTTTTACACTCTGCTGGTGGATATAATTGAGTTTCTCCCTGAACCAAATGAGCTCTGAGTCTTTAGTACTCGATGTACTTAATGGAAGAAAGTCAGGGGGAGGCTGGGAAATCAAGAATAACATGGCAAAGGAACAGGAATACGCTGGTTGGACTTATCATAAAGGTTTTAGCACCTCTTGTTAGAAGAGAAAAAAAAATCTTAAGTAATCTTATCATCTCCCACTCTGCATAGACAAAGCTTAATGGTACCTGGACCAAATACATTCACACAAGTCACCAAGCAGACAAGGTTGATGATGGCTCAGCCCCGCTGGGAGTTGATTCTCACGGAAACAAGAGGCCCTAAGGATGATTAGACCTGATGCTCCACTGGAAAATAGGCATTCTCAGCAGCATGATTAGAAGACATCTCTAAGGGAGCCGCTCCATTCACATTATGTGGTTCCTGTTTGTGTGTAAAACCAGCTGAGAAGCACTGGGGCTGCCCAGAGCAAAAGCTGCTCTCTGAATCCCACAGGGAATCGAAGTCAGCCTAGTTCTCCTGTGTAGCTCTGCACAGGAGGGTACTAAGTCCAGGCTTTCAGATTACTTGTTCATTCATTCATTCATTCAAATTTTTGAGTAATTTATCATCATCACACCATCATCGTAGACATCACTATCATTTGCCTAGAACTTTTCTGTTTTCATGTACCTTGTATTCACAGAGATAATTTCATACAACAAATCCTTACAATTCTTTACATGTAACACACACACACACACACACACACACACACACACACACACACACACAAATCATCTGGTTTTTTTTCCTAATAAGGAAACTGATGATTGGTAAGGTCATGCAGTATCATGATCATGATACAGAAAAAAAATCATATCTGTAAAAGGCAAGAGGTGTGCCAGTGGCATATGCATGCGATCCTAGCTACTCAGGAGACTGAGATCTGGAGACTGTGGTTCAATGCCAACTAGGGCAGAAAAATCCATAAGACTCTTATCTCCAATTAACTAACATAGAGCTGAAAGTTGTGACTCAAGTTGTAGAGTGCTTGCTTTGAGCAAAAGAGCTCAGGGACAGCACCCATGTTCTGATTTCAAGTCCCAGGACTGACATTAGAAAAAAGTAGTGTCTGAGTCTCTAGCTCAGAGGGTTTTTTTACATTGTTTTTTAGACAAACAGCTGCCTAATAATTATGTAGTTCTTCGTTATATGTCAGAAAGTAATGTGTTGATCTTCCTAACCAAGAAGCAAATCAAATTATCCTTATTTTACATAATGGGAAATTGAGTTTCAGACTGGTGAACATTCCAGAGCTCACACAACAATTAAGTGGGTGTCAGAGGTTACGTTTTCTCCCTCTAAGACCAGAAATGCTTAAAAGTTAATGTAATGCCCAGGTCTATGGTCCACTTTGTGATGATGACAACCATTAACAATCCTGAACGTTATAACATAATGATGTCTCACTGTATGTTCACTGTGAACCCTTCATTAGAATTCCCTCCTTTCAATTTCACTGCCATCCAGTGGGCAGAATGACTATTGCTGTCATAAAGGAACTGAGATGGAAAAGTTACACAGGGTTGGGAATGTGGCTTGGTAGCAGAATGCTCACCTAGTGTGCATTTCACAAACAGTAGAAAAATCCAGAGGTGCTGTGCTGTGGCTCAGGTGGTAGAGTGGACAGTGCCCAGGCTCAGACCTTTATTCTTTGGTGATGCAAGGGTTTGAACTCAAGGCCTTGAACATGCTCAGCTTGTTTGCTTACTTGGTACTGTACCAATTGATCCATGCCTCATGTTCTGTTTTTGCAGGTTCTTTGGAAGATATGTATGTGTGGGTGTTGGGGGGTGGTTGGTTAGGGTGGCTTTGAACTTGATCCTCAATATCTCAGCCTCATGAGAACGAAGCACTAATTCCTGGCCCTGACACGTAACCATAGCCAAAATTCTCAATTGTCCCTCTGATGTAGAAGAAAGGCCCTGTGGAAAACAATGTCATCAGTTCACAAGCAGACACACTGTCAAACACTGTCAGGTGGTTCCTTGATGATAGGCATGTCTTCTTGATTAACTGACTGATTTTATTACAATTAGTTACTCCAGCTGGCAACAGTATCTTAGATAGGCAGCAAATTCTGGCCAAAAAGCTATACACTTTGAGGACTGCTTTCTAGCCAGCTTCTAAAAGACTGTTATTTTATCCAGCAGGTTTGCCTCACTTTCTTTACTTCTCTCTCTCTGCTCGTTTAGGGCTTGAACATGGTCATTTTGTATGTGTGTGTACACACATACATGTCTATGTATTGTATATATACATTGTTATATGTACATATATGTACATATGTGTGTATAAAAACAAATATATGCATATATATATGTTAACAGTCAGATTGTCGAGTTTTTTGCTCTCAGATCTGGAGCCCTTATTTTCACAATTATGTTCTCTAGAAGAGACAAAAAATAACTGTCCTTTATAGGGCATTTGTATTTTGGCATTTATTCTATCCAGCCACACCTAATGCCAGTGAATAAAGAACTACTCTCAAGCAGCTCACAGTCCTAGAGGGAAGATAGATATGCAGCAAATAAATAGATAATCTTGACAGAAGTAGAAAGTAGTTAGAGCCTTGAATGAAAGTGAGAAAGGAGTCTGCATTCATCCTTCCTTGGTCTCTACCCCAATGGCTCTGACCACCCCCACACAGTGTGGGTGTGGGTAGCAGGTGGGGGGGGGAGAAGGGGGGAGGGGGGAGGGTATGCTCTCTGTGTAATGGCAATGGATAAGCTGTCCATTATGAAAGGCAAATACATCCATTTCAATTAGATGTACCCAGTGCTAGGGATTGTAACCAATTAATCCTGCCCATCTGAAGGCTGATTAGCCAGAATATGTGGGTGAATGGATAATAACAGTCTAATAAGCCTGCTACTAGAATGCTGCCACACGTCTTTCTTTTTTGACACAATATTGCGGATGTGATTCCAGCATCTGTGACTAATCTTTGGGTGGCGAAAGGCCCAGTTTTGCAGAGCTCGGGGCCTCTGGGGTCTCTGCAGATGGAGTCTGTTCCCTCTAGTGATCAGCCTCCATGCTGGCCCCAACCAGCCAAAGCTCTTCCTCTAACATGCCCTTCTGCTTACAGAGTGCTAGAGGCCTATGCTGAAGCTAACAAGAATAATGGATGCAGGCAGGGCTGGGAGGAGGGAGGTCTCCGTGAAGGTTCTTAGTGAGTTTCCCTCAACTCACTGGCTGATTCAAGCAAGTCTCTGTACTTGGACAATATTCAATATATTCATCTGTAAGAATCATAATGTTGAACCAGTTCATATCTCCTAGCTTTTGTTCAGATTCTTTCCATTTCTCTGCTATTCTTTCTTGCCATTCTTTTCCTGGCCAGTGTTCCTTAATTTTCCATTCTTTTATTTTATTTTAGCCAGTCCTGGGCCTTGAGCTCATGACCTGAGCTCTGTCTTGGGCTTTCTCAAGGCTAGAGCTCTACCACTTGAGCCACAGCACTACTTCCAGTTTTTTTCTATGTACGTGAACACGGACGGGTCTTCATACATGCTAGGCAAGCACTAGGCCAAACTCCCGGCCCCATTTTTTCATTTTTTTAAAGTAATATGTTTGCTTTTATGAGACAGCATCTCAAAATGTAGTAGAGTCTGGTTTCAAATTTGTCATCCTGTCTCCCAGGCTTAGTACAGTTTCTTCCTATTCTTTAAGTCACTACAAAATTGTGAAAAACTCTCCTCAGCCACTCCTGGCCTTGGACCCATTTTGTTAAACATAGGACAAGATTTTACTAATCCATCTGTTTCACTGAACTCCAAGCTATGTGATGACAAAGGTCACGTTTGATTGCTCAGTTATATTCTATTGTTGTTGCCTAGTGTAATACTGTACACAGAGAAGACAGATTTTAAAAAAATGTTTGCTACAGTGTTATTCTTACTATTGTCCTGAATTGAGTCAGAGGTAAATGGAGCTGAGATAAAAAAAAAATCACTTTGCAAAACCTCCAAATTGACACACAAATGTGAGGAATCAGGAGTAATGGAAAAGTCCTTGAAGGTACAGAAAGCAAGCATTTCAATTCTTCCAAGAGATTCACACTTGCTCAACATGTCACCAATAATTACTCTGGCTTCTTCTTTTCTTATTTGCTGTAATTAAGACATAGTGTTTTCATTAGAGGACAAACCAGGGCCAAGGGCAACAGAAATCCTGCAGGGTGCTAATCCTGGCATTATATACACTCGTCCTGTGGCTGATGACGTTACACAAAGCCCTCTTAGCCTCCTCCCTTTCTTCTTCCTCTTCTTTCTCTTCCGGTACCCCCTCCTCTTTCAATGAAAATCCCCAACACTGGGCTCAAAAGTTGTTGTGAAAATCAAACAGAGGGTGTGTGTGTGTGTGTGTGTGTGTGTGTGTGTGTATAAAAAGGCCTGCTATATGTAAAATGTTATGGAAGTGTCAATGTAATTACTTCCTGCTGGCATAGGCCCTGAATTAACAGTGGCATCAGATCCCTCAATTCTGAGGAAGAGGACAAAGGAAAATGGGACTAATGGGAATCTAATGCACTATACTTTGATTAATCCACTAAATATCTGCTGAGGTAGAAACTAGGGAGGAAGTGGAGAATAAAGCATGCATATCCTTCAAATTCCTTCCAGTTTGGCGGTGAATGGTGAGGAAGGCAAGAAGCAAATGAATGAATGATTTCACCTGGGAGGTCATCTCTGCAGTGCTGTGAACTACTGGATTGAAGGTATACACTGGCCATGGAGACCTTGTTCTGGAATGAAGCAAAGTAATAAGGCACAAGGCTTCTCTCTGGTGAACAATTTTGAACAAGGAAAAATGATGAGGCCAGATTTACCAGCTAACAGGGACATTCTGGAACGAGGCAAGAAGGCTGATAAGGGAGATCATAAGTGGAGGCTACCAAACATTTTGGAAGGAGTAGAAAAAGAAAACCCACGACAAGATGGAAGAGCAGAATAAGAGAGAATCAGGCAGGAATGTTAACTGAACATGTGAGGAGAGAAAGTCTAATAAGAAACTTGTAAAGATAAAGGAAAAGCAGGGATGAATTGCTAGCCTCCTTATCTCAAGTCATTTTGAGGGCATCTACTATTCACATCATTTATCACTTAGGCTGCCCTCTTAACAAAGAAACCACCCCACACCCATGAAGATTGTTGAATAGCAGAGAGAAGGCAAAAACATGAGTTCCTGGTAGGAATGTCCCTTTAAGATTAGTCATCTAGCTGGGCATCAGTGGCTCCCACCCAAAATCCTAGTTGTTCATAAGGCTGAGATCTGAGCAATTGGAAGTCAGCCCAGAAAGGATAGTCCCTGAAACTCTTATCTCCTCTACTCAGAAATCACACTGTGTCTCAAGGTGTAAAGCTCTCTCCTTGAGCATGAAGAGGCTCAGGGACAGTGCCGAAGCCCAGAGTTTAAGCCCAGGACTGGCTAAATAAGATTCTCAAGAATCTTACTTATAGCTATTGTGTATGTTAAGAATATCATAGGCATATTCTAGTTATTACAAATGAGGAAAAGCCTGCAACCTACTTTTCTTTGGACCTTGCTTGCTTTGCTTAATGTAATTTTTCCAGATCTTTCCATTTAGTTATGAATGGGGCAATGTCACATTTTTCTGTTGGAAGCATAGAACTCCATTATGTATATATAACATATCTTCTTGATCCTTTCATCTACTGAGGGGCATCTGGGTTGGTTCTATATATTAGCTGTGACAAATAATGCTACATTAAACATAGTTGTGCCAGTAGCTTTAGTATGGCCTTGTTTGTGGTCATTTGAGTAAATTTCTAAATGCACAGGACCCTCTATAATAAAGCATATTGATCTGAACTCCAAGAATTGGAAAGAAGAGGTTCTTTTTATGTCCTATATGCAGTTACTTCTATTTTTTTTCCATTTCAGTTTTCTGTAACCTTCTTTTTTTTTAATATAAGTTTATTTGATTCATGGAAGGAAAAAGATATCACAGAAACAGCAGGACAAAGGATGAACTAATTTAACATTGATACTCACTTGATACTATATTGGAAATGAAGTATACAACTTGTGAAGGGAGAGGAGAGCAGAAAGGGGTAAGCAAGAGAAAGTGAGGAAGGTAGTAACAGTATTCAAAAAGAAATATAGTCATTACCTTACTTATACAATGGTAAGTCCTCTGTCCATCATCTTTACAAAAAAGATATGATGATGATGATGATGATAGAATCTTACTTATGGGATACCATGAACTATGTTAATATATGGGCACTTTGTATAATGTTGAAATCTAGATACACATATCTCTCTCTCTTCATTATGGCAAAACTTACAAAAAATCTTCTTTCCTGCCCAATATGAAGTATTTTCATTATTGTGAAAATACCTTTAGCTAAAGTCTGTGTACTGTACAACACAACACCAGAACCAATTCCTCTGGCTATTAGTATCCACTGGTTAACTCTCCCTCACTTTCTTTTTTTTTTTTTGTGCCAGTCCTGGGCTTGAGCTCAGGGCTTGAGCACTGTCCTTAGACTTTCTCAAGGCTAGCACTCTACCACTTGAGCCTCAGCACCACTTCCAGCTTTTTGCTATGTATATGGGGTACCAAGGAATCGAACCTGGGTCTTTGTGCATGCTAGGCAAGCACTCTACCACTAGGCCAAACTCCGGCCCTCCCTCACTTTCTTGCTCCTAGACGTTGACTCTGGTTCTGGTTCTGGGGCATCCAGATAGAAAGACCTTAAGTACTTTCCTGAAGGACAAGAGGACAAAAATACATCTCACTGGCACAAGGGTCTCAGGGATGGTCAACTCAGGACAGATATGAATCCACAGACCCTTCTCAACACTGAATCAGCAAAACACTCATGGACAAACAACCCTTCCTGCTAGGGGGTAGATTATGAGATCACTACACCATCTTGTGGGAAACAAAAACATCTTACTTCTAAAGGTGAAGGAGATAAAAAAGACTGTCTTCTCTCTTTGCACTGTTAGTCTGAGGTGCCTGGCACAGAGTTTGCAGGGTGGAGCAGGAACTTGTGAGACAGAACCTGAATATGACTCTTAATAAGACTTCTTTATTCACGTGGCGCACAGCTCCTAGCACCTTCTAACAAAGAGTGTCTCATTTGCAGCTCTCAGAGACACCTGTCTTATATCCTTATAAGCCTCATCATCTGAAAAAAACCAAGAACAATGAGGCCCATAGGGGCTCAGGTATATCCACTAACTAGATATACCTATCCCTGTTGTATGTCAGCAATGTGCCAGGCTCTGGCAGAAGAGTAAGATACATTTTTGATCTCAAAACATTTCCTGTCCTGAAATTTGTCCAAGAGGAGGAAACTACAGTGATTCCATGTAGCTATGACTAGTGATGGAAAATACACTCAGGGTGAAGGGTATGTACACAGGGTCATCATGTAGTTTAAATGAAGGATAAAGGCTACAAAAGATTCTTGAATAGGTTGAAACTTGAACTGAGTTGGAAACAAGAAACAGTGCCTACTCTTGCTTAAGTAGACAGAAATAAAAACCAGGGTGAGTTTTCCACATGGAGGAAATGGGGTGAGCAAAGAGCTTCGGGCTAATACATTGTTGAGCATCGTACATGTTGCAAGAGGTTCACAATGTCTAGGACAGACATGCAATGTAAATTTGTGAGTAGCAGGAGACAGAGAACTTGCCCAGTTTGCACCCTAGCCCTGCAAGTAGGCCAAAGAGTGAGGTTAGTCTTAAAGAGAATGGAAGCATTCTAAGTAGCAGGATGATATCGAAAGATATGTGCTAGTGGGGGTTAAACCTTCTCTAGTGTTGTCAAACATTAAGAACAGGTATAAGGTAAATGTATTTTTCTACAGACAACAGCCAACACTGAGTTTATACCATCACATATTTGATCATAAAAGCAAACACCAACAAAAATCCCGACAGCCCAAAAGGAAGAAGATAAAAGACGTAGAAATAATACTGATAATGATCTACAGTGAAGTTCAAGTCAGGCAACTACCAGGACCTCTGTAAACTACTTGGTGTAATTTAACTGAGCTAGATGGATGACCGAGTCCAATGATGATGTTGAGATTGAGATTTGGGTTTGGTTTTTTTTGTTTTGTTTTTTGCTTTTGAGGATTCCAGTTCTTTACCTGCACAATGGGAATAATACGGTGGTAGCTTTTGCTGGCATGTGACAGAAATTCTATTCCAATGAACTATTAGGTGATTATTTAAGATATATGTTGTCATGACAACTTTGGAAGCCATATTTGTAAGAAAAAGACAATATTTTAGGCTTGATAAACTGCTACTCAGAAGAAGTAAAACAGAAAGACGTAAAAAAAAAAAAACCAATATGGGACGGGCAGAGAGGGGATGTGGGGAGAGGGAAGGAGAGAGAAAGCATCCTTGGAAAGTCAGTTCTCCCCAATCTTAAATCCCAAAATCACAGAGAAGATCAAACAGCTTCTTCCTTATTGTCCTTCCTGTCTTATATCACCTTTCTGCCTCCTGGAAAATGTCTTCTCTAGTTCCTCAGTTGAGGACTTGGAATCAAAGGCTTTATTTCTGCTCTCAATCTCCTACAGATTGTACAAACTAGAACATCATTCATATCATTTTGTCCAGAGCTTTCCAACTTTATTTTGTAGCAGAACCTTTTGTTCAAATGAAATTTTACACTCAAAGGCCAGTACACCAAACATGGAAAGGGAGAGTTTCTCTAAGATTGAGGGCACAACTTTAGGCATGTATTTTGTGCCCTTATACTCTACAACGATGGCTTCCTGGCCCTGAAGTATAGCCACGAATAATGAATCACCAGGGACCCAGGAAACATGTCTTAAAAACAAAACTCATCTTTCATCTTTTCTCACCCCACCCCTGTTAAGGTGTCCCCTTTAAAGATGGAGACCTCAAAGCCCAGGTAGCGGACAGCACTTGATAAAATTACATGGCTGGAAATCAATACAGCTGAAGCTAGAATTCACTTCTTTGGGTTCCCAGGCCACAGATGAATGCTGTCCTGTCCTTTCACTTGCTTGAACAAATCTGCTGAAACCTCAGCCTCAAGGGCACTCAAGGGGATAGTCTCCTAAGAGAATGTTACTGTCTTACTGTTCTCTTTCTTGATAAAACAGCCCACTAACTTTCCACACTCAGTGGCAACCATGCCAACTTAGGAAATGGGATATTGTGCTTATAGTGTTTAGTGCCCCTGCAGAGATGTCTAAAACCAGATGGGACCAGAGGCTTTCTCTGAAGTTTTTCTTCCTTAACTATTTCTAAAATATACACACATATACAAACACATGTACATGCACATCCCTATCTCTATCGTTTAGTGTTGAAGACATGGGGAGTCACAGAGACTATGGTTTGGTAGAATGAAAAGACAAAGTTCCAGTGTGGATCTCATTCATTTCCAACTCCATGATCTTGTTTGAAGTATTTTCATTGCTCTGTTAATTAGTCAATGGGTTTCCTTATTTGACTCTACCTTCTACACAAGCTCTCTGTTGATTAATTCATAGGTTCATGCAACAAACTGGCTCAGGTGATCTCACAAAGCTCAAAAGCTCAGTCAAGGCATAGATTTGATCAATCCTGAAGATGATGGAAAAGTAGATGAGGAAGAAAATGAGGACCTGTATCTCAGCCTTGGTCAGGCAGGGTCCTGAAGAAGTGATGTTTAAGTTAATATGTGAAGGTTGGTTTGGAATTAAGCAGGTGAAGTAAGTAGGTGAGGAAAACAGGGAGAACAGTCATGCATCTTTGTGGAAGAGCAAGTAGAAAAGGCTCTATGTGGTTCAGTGTGGCTGGAGCCAGTAGGGCATGCCAGAGCTAATGCTGGGCCAAGAATAATGGATGGTCAGAGCATGAAAAGTTCTGTGGCAAGGCTAAAATGTTAAAACTATCACATCATCCTCACTGTACAGAGGAAAAACTGAGATCAACAGAAATGATAGGACTTGCTGAAGATCACAAATTCAAAGCAAGAGAGGCAGAATGTCATCTCAGAAATCCATCTCTCTGAGTTACTCTACTTCAGATTCTCCCATAGTTTGCTCATTCCCTTGCCTCATTCATGACTGGAGGAAAATTTTCCTTTCTCAGAAAGCGTTCAACAGTCACTTTTTAAAAAGTGAGACTTCCTTTTCTATTAATCTACTCTTTTGCTCTACTCTCTATCATGTCCTCTTTGATTAAAAAACAAAGAAGAAGGGCTTGATAACTTTTATGCTGGGTACCTGGCAACTGTTAGCATATGTGGCAAGGAGAGGCTGATAGTAAGTGTCAGAAGAATGCATGTGTGAATCCAGCTTACCTAAAGACTTGGCTGTCTTGTTGTATTATGTCTTTGTAACTGATGGAGAGCCTTTTGTTGTTATGTATATTAGATCAACATGACAATATTTAGCTTTAGGAAGTCCATGCAGGTAGTCTTGAGGGCATGAACCAGAAAAGGGTAAATCTAGAAGTCAGGAGAATAGTGAAAAGGAAGAGTTGCTACTTTTGCAAAGGAGATGATGGTTGGGACCATGTAGTAGTAAAATGGGTGAAGAGAGAAGCTTAACATGGGCCTGAAGCCACAAGCAGAATGTCAGACCCAGAGTTGGGGGAGATGGGGACACTAAGAGGAAAAGGTCATATCCAGGAAGGAGAATTGTTCTCACAGCTAAATATCATACATTAAAAGGACTTGAATAGTCTCATAAATCAAATTTCTTCAGAACAGTTTTTGATAAAATTATATTCTCTAGAGCTTGAAGGAAAGATGTCTTCGGGAATAGAAAAAAAGAAAGTTTGTACCACCTACTGATGGGAATGGATATCTAAAGCACGTGGAAGACAAAGCAAAGATGACTTAATAGAGAAGCCAGGGTTCCCCTGAGAAGACACAGCCTGATACCTGAGAAAGTAGGCTCCAATTTGGATGCCCATTTCAGTGACGGATACATCTATCCATTTGTGGCCAGGATTCTGAAAGCAGAGTAAAAAGTCGGGGTTCTCATCCCCACAAAATCTTGATAGGAAGAAATTAAGGTGCTATAAACACCTGATTTCATTCTGCTCATTTCCTCATTCATTTATTTAAACAGTCAAAATTCTACAAAGTAATTCAAATAATACTCTCAGATATGGACATCAAGGACAAAGCCGAGAACTGGTACAGTTTCTAGCCACATGAGATAAAAGATCTTGTGGTTTCCTGACTATGTTCTTTGCACAGGGCTGTGTTAAAAACATGTAATCATCATTATGTTGTTAGAGTGTTTCTTATTTGCTGGGGACTAGACATGTCTTAAAACAGCAACTCTATGGGACTGCTGCCCGCACCCTCATCTGTAAATAAGAAAACAGAGATCCAACTAGGTTTATAAACTACAACCTGAGACATATGAGCATGGATTAAATTTGCACTGGAATTGTGCCAAGTAAGTACCTTTCGGGGTCCTCTGAAGGCTCTTAAACTTTATAAAAATGGGTACCTGAAATCAAACGGGCCTTAAACAAATCTTGGCATGTATTGTGCATTGTGAAGCATACAGCCCTAAGGTTAGCTTTCAAAATCTTATATGTGTGTTCTGTTGTCATTGTTCTCAGTGTGTGTGTGTGTGTGTGTGTGTGTGTGTGTGTGTGTGTGCACGTGCCAGTACTGGGGCTTGAATTTAGGGCCTAAGTGCTGTCCTTTAGCATTTTTGCCCTAGGCTATTTATTGTTCTACCACTTTACTACAGCTCTACTTTCAACTCTGTGCTGGACAATTAGAGATAAAGAGTTTCATGGACACAGTCCTGAGATCTTCGACTCATGAGTATCTAGGATTATAAGGGTGAGCCATTGGTGCCCCGTTTGTTATTAGTATTAACTAGTCATATGACTGCACATGAAATGGGAGTGCACTGAGAATTAGAAAATGTATCAGGCTTATTACACTGAGTGGTCACTTGTAGCAGAAGCAAACACCATGATTATACCAAGAGAGGGACACTCCTGCTACTCTGCAATATAAAACTGGCCCTAGCCACAAAAGAAGCTCCTGGATTAGGCTTTTTTTTTCCTTTGTCTTTTGTAGGGCTTGAACTCAGAGCCTAATTGCTGTCCTAGAGCCTCCCTGTGCTTAGGGTTAGCACTTTACCACTTGAGCTACAGCTCTACTTCTGGTTTTGAGTGGCTAACTGGAGTTAAATCTTTCATGGGGACTTTTCTACCTGGGCTAGCTTTGAACTGTGATCCTCAGATCTCAGTCTCCTGAGAAGCAAGGATTACAGGTGTGAGCCACCAGCGCCAGACTTGATTAGGATTTTTGATTCTCCGTTCTATTGGTTCAGATCAACCTCCCAGAGCTCTCCCATCATTCTGTTTTTCTTTAGCAAGAGGATGAGGGAGACAAAAAATGGCAAAGGAGTTCTGGGTCATGAAACCAAAAACAACAATTCATCTGGAATACACTGTGACTGTCAGAGATTTAAGCAAGAGACTATTCCAGAAATGATCCCTCGCTCATCTTCAAGGCTGTCTCCCTCCTGCTGAAAAGCTCCCTTGGGCTAGAGAATGAAGCCATTAAACTCCGTCATGGAACAAGGAATGTTTTCCCCAATTAGTAAGGGGATACTCAACCTGGTTCCTAACTCTTCTTTTGTTTATTTTCCCAGTATCAGCAACATTTAAGTACAAGAATAGTGAAGCTAGAGAATTGTTCAATCCTTCCCAGCGATGTCTCTGGCCAGATAATTTCCAGAGCCTATTGTCATAACCACCATGAAGAGAAGTAAGGTACAGTGATGGGGTACATGCTAGATCTGTGATTTCCTCCTATGCAAGAATAGAGTTGAAGTCTCTCTTGTGAAAACAGACAATGGAAATAAAAGCACCAAAGGCAGAATAACATTCATTTTGTGCATGCTAACTGCCACCACTGTCCAGCCATATGCTATGATGCACTCAAGGTCAGCTTCTGGACTCTTGCAATGTCTGGATATGTATGGCTGACCTCACCTCCTCCATCCTCTTGACATGATCAGAAAGTCAGAGAGCTTAGAAAACTGTTCAGTCTAACTGGGGGGGAGGTGGGGAGGTGGGGGAGATACTAATACCAGACCTCCTTGCAGCAAGGCTTAATTTTTTGGGAAAATGACTCAATGTCTTTGATCCCTAGATTGTCCCATCTATCAAAGAGAGGCTTTTGAAGCAACCTTTCAAGTCCAGTGTAACAAATTTATTGCAAGATGCATTGCAGCACAGAGTGAGCATTTAATAGTGGTAATAATTGAAGAATTAGAGCAAAAATGATTAAAGCTGTCATTTCTTGGGTACTCGCTATAGAGCAAACCCTCTTATAAACATGTAGGTGGTAAATAATATCCTAACTTGTGTTTATTACTATTATCTGGCAAATTTCCTTAAATTCTCTATATGCATCATGCACCACAGTGTTGTAGGGTAAGCTGTATGAAAACTCAGTGTTTCCTTAGGTACTTTATTTCAACCATAAATCCTTAGCCTATATGAAGGTTGGACATAGATAAAGAAGGTTGAGGATCATAACAAAGGTTAAGTATTGTCCATGACTATACCAGGAAATTCAGCAACTTAGGCAATACAAAAAGTTCATTGTTGACTAACATAGAGTAATGGCATTTAACTTATGTGCCACTGGAGTACAAACTAATAAGTATATACATTTCTGCTTGTCATAATGTTTACACATATATACACATCAGTGCAAATGAAGTATCAAAAATGCTCTGTTTGGGTATATTCCATTCCGTTGTATCTCTTCTAGCATATACATTTCTTTTTTTGTCATCCTATACACACTTCTATTCTATTCTGCACTATTTTGTTTCCTTCCATCCCAGCCTAGTATCTTACTTTATATCCTAGTCCACTCCATATTTATGTCCTTTCCTAGTTCTCTTAAAAATGCTTGCTGTGAGCCACTAAATAGTTCATGGCTGATTAAATGGTTTGAACCCATCTTCCAAAAACTACTGACATAAAGAAGCTGTTTGGGTTATTTACAGCTAAGAAAAATTAAATTCTGGATACTAGAAGTATCATAAACACAAATATTGAAAATTAACTCTTGCCAAAGGGAGTTTGGCAGAATTGTTTGGTGGCATCTTTCATCCCAAACACCTATAAATTGGTAAACACATTTTGAAGCTGATAGTAGTTATAAAGAATTAGGTTTTAAGAGACAGAATACTCCAGAGGAAAAGATAAAGATTATTTAAATTTCTAATTCATCGGATTAGTTTATATGTACATTTCAAACACTTGCTGTGTCAGGCCCAGTGATAAAGCTGGATAGAGTAATAAATGAAGGCCCTTTCTTTACTAAGGTTGTGCTTAGTGTTTACCATGTTCTCAACCTTACACAAGTACCACTTTAACATTGTAGCCTGGAGGGTTGCATTTCACTGATTTAAAAAAAAAGGCTCAGAAGGTTCACATTCAACACCATATATGATCAAACACACAGAAATGGAAGACATGAATGGGGGGCCAGGTTGTTCAGAGCTTAGATTTGTTACTTCTAGTGCTACTCTGTGAGAAAGGCTCAGAGGAAGAGATTCTTCAGATGAATACAGCTGTAATGCTGAAATATAACCCTCCTTCTAACCCCCCAAAGCATGAAGATGTGATCAAATAAAGGAAGATCACTGGAACTGCAGTGTATGCTGGGAAAACTCAGATAAGCCACATGTGACTGAAACACAGAATGTACAAGATGGGGAGCTTGCTCAGCTCTCTCAGAGGGCAGAGCAGAAATCACATTGAAGGGCAAGCTTGGCAAGCTTCAGACAGGGATGTAGTTTAAGCCTAAAGGAAAAAGTTGAAGAGACAAAACTGAGGAAAGACAACTCTCTAAGAGAAAGCATAGTTGATCTGAATTGAAACAATGCTTACAAAAATAAAACTACCTTATTTGGATCACTTACAAGACATTGCCTCATTTTCAGTTTCATTTAATAGTCAAGCCAGGGCAATGAGGCAGGAAGCCAGCGTCACCCCCCCATCTGTCCCCCGCAAACACACACCTCTATTTATGATGTGGAAATGAATGTTTTTGAGGCATCAGGGAGTGGAAGACAGACATCAGGCTAGGTGGAATCTCACCTAGCTCCACACTGGTTCCCGACACTGAAGCACTACGGTCCTTCCTCCATGCTTGCAGGATGTGTTTTCACCATTCCTTGTGCACAGGCTGTTGTACAAGTGAAGCCACATACAGAATTGTAGAACTAAGAGCAAGGTGTGGCTATAACAACAATTGGAGATGCTGCTCAGGTATCACATGTGTTATCTCACTCGAATACAGAAACTTCTTGTGGGTTTAACCCAGATTCCCATCATCATGGTAAAGCAGCTGAGGTTTAGAGATATCAGAATATCTGCAAAGATTATCTCATGTTGTTATAGTATTTTACCTTGGTATTTATATATTGTATATATGCTTATTTGGTTATTTGAAATAGGATAGGGAAGGGGGAAAACAAGATGAGGGGCAGGGGTGAGAGGAGGGAAATGGGGACTAAAACATGAGAAAGGGTAACAATGTTTGTGAAGTAATGCACCTTCTATCTGGTTAATATAATGTAACCCTGCCTTTCTCTACGCCAACAGTGAGAGGAATGAGGCAACAATCAGGAAAGCAACTCCTTTCGCAATAGCCTCAAAGAAAATAAAGTACCTAGGAATTACCTTAACAAAGAATGTAAAGGACCTTTTTGATGAAAACTTTAAAACCTTAAAAAAGGAAATTAAAGCAGAACTGAGGAAATGGAAAAACCTCCCATGCTCCTGGATTGGAAGAATCAATATCGTGAAAATGACAATCTTGCCAAGGGCTATCTATAAATTCAACGCAATACCCATCAATATCCCAATGGCATTCTTTAAAGAAATAGAAGAGGCAATCCAAAATTTCGTATGGAATAATAAAAGACCCCGTATAGCAAAAACACTTCTTAGCAGAAAGAACAGCGCTGGAGGAATTTCAATACCAAGCTTTAGACTCTATTACAAAGCTATAATTATCAAAACTGCTTGGTACTGGCACAAGAACAGGCCTGAAGACCAATGGAATAGAACCGAGGACCCAGATATTAAACCACAGACCTATGGCCACCTAATCTTCGACAAGGGAGCCAAAAAAATAGAATGGAAGAAAGATAGCCTCGTCAACAAGTTGTGCTGGCAGAACTGGTTAAGCACCTGCAGAAAACTAAAGTTGGATCCTTTTTTGTCACCCTGTACTAGAATTAACTCCAAATGGATCAAAGACCTGGAGGTAAAAGCTGACACTCTGAAAACTTTACAAGAAGGAATAGGAGATACACTAGACCTCCTTAGCACAGGTCGAAACTTTCTTAATAAGGACCAAGCATCACAACAAATCAGAGAAAGGCTGGATAAGTGGGACTGCATTAAACTGCAGAGCTTTGGTATGGCAAAGGACATAGCTAGTAAATTAATTAGGAAGCCTACAGAATGGGAGAAGATCTTCACTAACCATACAACGGACAAAGGCCTCATATCTAAAATATATCAACAGCTCAAAAAATTGAATCACTCCAAAACTAATCTCCAAAGTAACAACCATCCCATTGAAAGATCGGCCAAAGACTTAAAGAGAGTCTTCTCTGAAAAAGAAACAAAAATGGCCTATAGACACATGAAGAAATGCTCAACATCTCTGGTCATAAAAGAAATGCAAATCAAAACAACTCTAAGATTCCACCTCACTCCAGTTAGAATGGCCAGGATCAAGAAAACTAGTAACAGCAGATGCTGGAGGGGATGTGGCCAGGAGGGATCACTACTACACTGTTGGTGGGAGTGCAAACTCATTCAACCACTATGGAAAGCAGTATGGCAGTGCCTCAAAAGACTAAACATAGAGCTCCCCTATGACCCAGCAATTCCACTACTTGGCATTTACCCAATCATCCAGAAACAAAGACATACTAAATCCACCAGCACAACAATGTTCATTGCAGCACTATTCACCATAGCAAAAATATGGAACCAACCCAGATGTCCCTCAGTTGATGAGTGGATCAACAAGACGTGGCATTTGTACACAATGGAATTCTATGCTGCTGTCAGAAAGAATGACATTGCCCCATTTGTTAGGAAATGGAAAGACTTAGAAAAAATCATATTAAGTGAAGTAAGCCAGACTCAAAGGAACTTAGGCTCAATGGTTTCCCTCATTTGTCATAATCAGTAGAAACCTTGGGCTCTAGTAGCAGAGATCTGCAATAGAGCAAAATCTTGATACATAAGGCCATATAGTATGAAGCTAATTGAAACAAAAGCCATATGACAAATTATTGTTGTCCCTAATGTACTATGTTGTCTCTCATCTCCTTTGCTGTCTCTTGGTTATCTCATATTGTTATAGTATCTCACTTTGTTATCTGATATATTGAATTTATACGGGGTCTTTTATTATTCCATATGAAATTTTGAATTGCCTCTTCTATTTCTTTAAAGAATGCCATTGGGATATTGATGGCTATTGCGTTGAACTTGTAGATAGCCCTTGGCAAGATTGTCATTGTCACAATGTTGATTCTTCCAATCCAGGAGCATGGGAGGTTTTTCCATTTCCTTAGTTCTGCTTTAATTTCCTTTGTTAGGGTTTTAAAGTTTTCATCAAAAAGGTCCTTTACATTCTTAGTTAAGCTAATTCCTAGGTACTTTATTTTCTTTGAGGCTATTGTGAAAGGAGTTGCTTTCCTGATTATTGCCTCATTCCTCTCACTGTTGGCGTAAAGGAAGGCAGTTGATTTTTGAGGGTTGATTTGATAGCCTCCTACTCTTCCAAAGTTTTGAATCAGCTCAAGGAGCTTGGGAGTAGAGTCTATAGGATTCTTTAAATACAGAATCATGTCATCTGCAAAGAGGGATAGTTTTATTTCCTCTTTCCCTACTTGGATCCCCTTTATGCTTGTTTCTTGCCTTATTGCACTGGCTAGGAATTCTAGTACTATGTTAAAGAGGAGTGGAGAGAGTGGGCATCCTTGTCTCGTTCCTGATTTTAGAGGGAATGGCTTTAGCTTTTCACCATTAAGTGTAATACTAGCAGTGGGTTTCTCATACACAGCATTTATTACATTGAAGAATGTTCCATGGATTCCTAGTTTCTCCAGAGCTTTTAACATAAAGGGGTGTTGGATCTTGTCAAATGCCTTTTCCGCATCTTTTGAGACAATCATGTGATTTTTGTCCTTGCTCCTGTTGATGTGTTGAATTATATTAATTGATTTGCGTATGTTGAACCAGCTTTGCCTCCCTGTGATGAATCCAGTTTGATCATAGTGTATAATTTTTTTGATGAGTTGTTGTAGACCGTTGGCCAGTATTTTGACAAAGAATAATTTAAAATAGAGAGTATACAAGATGACTGAAGTTCAGAGAGCCTAAGTGACTGTAGAAGGCAAGATAATTATAAGACTGGAATGGTATCCAGTCTAGCATTCTCATTCTGTTTCTCTGCCCCTGTCTCTCTCCCTCTCTCTCTCTCTCTCTCTCTCTCTCTCTCTCTCTCTCTCTCTCTCTCTCTCTCTCTCTCTCTCTCACACACACACACACACACACATACACACACAAATACTAAAAATACACAGCAAATGCTTCAGAAACAGAGCTTGTACATACTTTTCATTATCTACTCTGATATTCATATTCTCGGTCTTTTTATTTTTCAGTGCTGAGACTGGAACCCAAGAATTTTGTCCATAATAGGTAAGCATTCTACCATGAAGCTAAATCTCAGTCCATAGACATTTTTATTATTTTTTCTCATTTCTTGTTTTTATTCATATCAATTAGGTGTGCAAAAGAGTTTCATTCTGACATGCACAAGGTATCTTGATCAAATTTGCCCTGTTGCAAAAGATAGTCTTTCTGAAGTCAACATGTAATAACTTTTATATCTGAAAAGCTGGATTTCTTTTTCAGTAGAGAAACATTGTCTTCAGAGAAGCATGAGAGCTAGCTTAAAGGATTCCAAAGTGCAAGAGAAAATAGATTTCAAGTGCCATGGCCTTGCAAATTCTTCCACATATTGCAAAATCTACGAACAAAGGGCAGAAAACTGTAAGAACAAAATTTTGTCAATGTGAAGAGGTCTCCCTATGGGCAAAGCTGTCCCAAAATAGGAAGATTGCCTTGGGAGGGAGCAGGCTATCTAGTACTAGAGCCATGTAAGCTTAGCCTGAAGAGCTCTTGACTGGAATGCTGAACATGGAACTGAAAGGTGAATTCTACTTTTTTTTCTAGGCCAGAAATACAATTTACAGCTGCTGCTACTACAGGATATTGGGGCTCTGATATCAGTCAGGAGACACAAGGGAAAAATGGAGCTGTTGAGCTTCAGATTCAGTGGTAAACCAGGGAAGTAAACCCAACCCATCTTAATGTCAACATGAGAATGACAAGTAAAAGGCAAGACGTTCAGCAACCAGATTCTAGGTACACCTCACTGCCTTATTCCAGTGTTCCCTTCTCTTCACTGAGGATGCCAGTTCAGCACCAGAGGAAGCTGACAGGAAGTAGTAGGAGGCGCTAGAGCTTCCTATGAAAGGTAGGAACGAGGAACAAGCATCACCCATTCCCAAGGTCATGTGCTGACCTGGAAAGCCTCATCCCGCCAAACTTACAGGTCACAGAGATCAATTCATTAATTTTAGAGGAAGAGGAAGGTTGACAGGCCTGGTGCTGACATGAATAATGATTGATAGATCACCAGGAGAGGTCTAGCAAATGCTGCAGCTTAATCAGACCCAGAGAGTGTCTCTGTGGGCATTAATGTAGGTCAAGTGCTTTCTAGCCAAGGAAACCCTGTTTCCATATAATGCTGCAAATTGTATCCACACAGCTCAACCTCTCAAAGCACAACACTGTCTCAAACTGGGTTACTCCTCTGTTCCCTTTTCCCCACTCATTTGGAAGCACCTGCCTGGTCATTGTCTGCATGATGTTCCATAACAAAGGCGGTGGTCAGAGAGTGGGGATGCACACCACACTAGAATTATACTAGCTTCCTTGCATGTATCTAAGGGCCCATACTTTGCTTATAAAAGCCTGCTACGCCGGGAGTTGGTGGCTCACACCCATAATCCCACCAGCTTAGGAGGCTTGGATCTAAGGACTGAGGTTCAAATCCACATGAGGAAGAAAAGTCCATGGGATAATTATCTCCAAATAACCAACAAAAATACATTAGTGAAGGTAAGGCTTAAGCAGCAGAACACCAGCCTTGCATGAAGAAGTTTAGGAACAGGGCTCAGGCCCCTAGTTCAAATTCCAGTACACACACACACACACACACACACACACACACACACACACACATGCTTGCTGTTTCTCTATATTCTGTAAGATAAAAACTCAAGTCTTTACCATTATTTTGCCAGCACTAAGGGCCTGAGCACTGTCGTTGGGCTTTCTCAAGGCTAGATCTCTACCACTAGAGCCATAGCACCACTTTTGGCTTTTTCTATGTATATGGTACTGAGGAATTGAACCTGGGTCTTCATACCATTAGGCAAACTCCCGGCCCCTGACCTTTGCTCTTTATGGAAAATATATACCTCTTACCCTCTGTGTTCCATATCATGGGAACCCACCATCTTTTTCATCTACAGGGCAGTGGTACCCCAGAATGAAGCACAAACCAAATTGGGAGACCCTTGAAGGACTAAGGACTAGATTCATCTAGTTTAATTCTTGCTCAAAGTAGCAAATATATAGGTAAGATAAAAGCCTGAGAGAATACATGTGAAACATTGAACAAGACATTTTAAGTTTCATTTTGTTTTCTCAGGTATTAAATGAGAAAAAATAATAAAACTAGTTCCCTTCACGATACTGAGGATGCTTACAAATAATATTTCCTTTGCTAGCTTGTCCACTCTCCCAGTGGTCTTCTTTCAATGAAATAGACAGAATAAACTCTGGCTACCTGAGCTGTCCCAGGCATTCTCTGTCTGTACTTCAGGTTCATTATATGTGAAAGGTGAATATGGAGTCATTGAATGTTGGATTACGAAAAAAACCAATGCACCAATTCATCTCTACTTTCACTTTGTAAATCAGATGCAAATGACTTTTCAAAATGATGACTGCCGAAGCAACATGCACAGGATTAACTCTGAAAGGCCGCCAAATTAAAGCTTTCTATCTTTCCTTATTTTATATTCTCTTCTACTTCTGATCCTTCCTGTTTATTCTCTCTTCTTATTTTTCCTCTCCTGTAAATTCTTCTCATCCTCCTTTTCCCTAAGGCTTGAGTTTAGAAACCTTATTGGCTCTGGAGAAGTGAATCAGGCCTTCTACGTTTACCTTAAAGATGAACTCAGCTTTGAAGCCAACTATTCTTTCAACAGTGTGCAAGAAAGCATGACAGCAAGACCATACACTGACTCCATTCTCTCTACCTGTTTTATGTGCTGAGTTCCTCTGAGCAATACACAGCTTGAGTGTTTGTAAGAGGTTATTATTAATTAAGGGAATTGGGAATCCTAGTGATTCTTCTAAAGTTCCCTCATGAAAGCCGCATCCCACTCTATATTCCAGTAAGCAAATGCCAAAATTGAGGAGAGAAATGAAGCAACATGTTTCCATCCCAAAACTGACCTCTTGGTAATGTATCTTAGCACCCTCTGACCCACATCTAGAAACCTGCAGAGTTTGTCAGAAGCTATATATTATAAGGATCCGCAGTCTACCAGATGTGAAGAAAATACCATTGTCGCTGCACACAGTGAAAATAGTCAGGAATTGTGATTTCTTGGGCCATCCATTTCTCTCTGAAATGTACAGGCCTTTTCTGTGATATCAGTTTATTTCAGCTAATGAAAATACCAGGAATCCCACTATCAGTCTTCTAGGTACAGAGCTAGGCAAAAACAAGGAGAGTTAAACTAGTATGAATTTGAAATCAAGTACCCCATGCACTTCAGAGAGTACTATAGAAATTCTCCATGGATATTTTGATGTGCATGTATGTGTGTGTATGTTTACCTATACATGTATGCATGCATGCATTATTCCAGTAAATGGGAAGATATGATTAGAAAATGCCGCTCACACAAATTAATTCAGAGTCTAATACAAATGAGATGTTACTCTAGGCCCTGCAGATAGAGGAATAAATATACTTAATTGCCTGCTTATGAAGCTTGGTTTTTAGTAACAACAGAGTCATCATTGAGAGGAAAAAGGGGGAATCTTTACATCTTCACTCAATTTGTAGACCTCATTAAAGGTAGCTACTGGTTCACAAATGGCGACCAAAGGAAGCTGAAATTAGACCAAGGGTTAGCAAAGTGCTAATTCAGGACCTTAGACAGTACCATCTCTAGACACTGGACAGTACCATCTCTAGACACTGGACAGTACCATCTCTAGACACTGGACAGTACCATCTCTAGACACTGTCTTTTAGGCATTGCTTGGGCAGCTGATTTGTCCACATTTGTCTTGGTTAAAAAGACTACAGATTTGGAATGGAAAGACTTGGAAAAGAAAACTTATTAAGTGAAGTAAGCCAGAACCAAAGACACATAGACTCTATGGTTTCCTTCATTTGTAATAATTAGTATATGTCTAGGATTTTCCTAGCAGAGGAGCACAATTGTTCAATAGCTATGTATATATGACCATATAAGGCAATGCTAAGGAAATGAACTCCAGGATATAGAAACAAGAGGTTTTTTTCTTTGTGGTTTTGTTTTTAATGTGCTATGTGAAGTTATTTCTTTCCTCTTGTGTTCCCTCCCCACCCACCTTTATGGTTTATCCACTTTTGTTACTGAATCTGATTTTGGCACATGGTGTACTATATCTGTATTTAAGTTAGGGAAAGAAAGGAAAAAAACAAGATGATGAGACAAAGGACAAAGTGTAAAGCAATGTAACAGTGATATTCACAAGACTGTGCTGGAAATGATCTCTACAACCTGAGAGAGAATGAAAGTGGGAGAAAAGCATTGGAGGGGTAACAATGTCCAACAAGACATGTACTCACTTATCTTACGTATGAAATAGTAACCTCTCTATACATCACCTTGACAATAAAATTTAATAAAAAGTAAAAGATTGTAGAACTGCAGATCACTTGAAACATACATATAGGACTTAATCCATCCTCATGAGAATACAGGCATTGTGTGAGAATTGCCTATATACTGCAATGGTTCCTAGAAAACAACTTATCCAAGCTCCTGCTTGGACACTCGGAGTCTGAAGTTCTGAAAGAAGTTTTATGTAACCTTACTTGTTCTAAAATGTCTCCCATGACTCTCACCTCCTTTCTACCTCTACTTTCTATCTCTTCTACCATCTGTAGCCCTAAACTGTGCATTTGACTGGAAATGGATCACTCAAGGCACCTGTGGTGGAGTGAAATTGGTTAGGATTTCATGGTCCCATCCAATTTCAGCTAGCAGCAGGCAGGGAGGGAAAACATTCAGTGATGGGAAGTCCCACTTTTAATTTTTTTTTCTTGATGCCAAGTTGCAGAAAGATGGGCTTTTCAATGTTTGTATTCCCTAGTAAATATCTCTTAAATCATTTCA
Organism: Megascapheus bottae; assembly: GCF_031878675.1. Taxonomy (NCBI): domain Eukaryota; kingdom Metazoa; phylum Chordata; class Mammalia; order Rodentia; family Geomyidae; genus Megascapheus; species Megascapheus bottae. The sequence continues at coordinate 76,187,346 of NC_143511.1, forward strand.
CCAAATATTGGCATGGAATACTTTAAAGATATTCTTGGTAGGAAAACTCTGTGTGTGTGTGTGTGTGTGTGTGTGTGTGTGTGTGTGTGTGTGTGTGTGTGTGTGTGTGTGTGAATGTTGCTAGGTTTAAACCTAGTGACATGTACTTGCTAGGTTGTCACCCTAACATTTAAGCTATATCCTTCTCTTTGCTGATAATTCTGTACTTGCTAGGCTGTCACCCTAACATTTAAGCCATATCCTTCTCTTTGCTAATAATTTTGGAGACAGAGTCTGGCAAAACTGTCTTGCCAGGCTTATCTCTTAACTGTGATCTTCCAGATCGTAGCCTCTTCAGTATTTAGGACTACAGGCCTGAAACACTAGTGCTAGGTTGTGTTTTCTTTTTCTTATTACTGTTATTATTGTTATTGTTGTTATTTCAGGGATTTTGGAACAGGATAATTCTACTGGCTCCTGACTTCAAAAATTAGAGAACATAAACAAGATAGAAAACATGAGTCTATAGGTTATCAGAGCCTTCCTCAGAAACAGAGGATAGAATCTGAATCAATAGAAGGGATCAGCAATTTTTTTTTCCTGTGGTAAGACAGGTCAGTAAGATTTCATCTTCAGACATCATAATTTGAGGAAAGCTGACGCTTCTAATTTCATTGACTTTATAACAAATATCCATATCTCAGACTGTCGTTGACCATTTCCTTCTTTTCTTAACATCCTTCCTTTCTTTCTTTTCTAACAAGGGCATAGTTTTCCACTGATAACATTCCATGTGATTTGGACCTAGCCTAGCTAAGTCTAGTGTCAAGGACAATCATTTGACCTAAAGTACAGCATCCAGAGCATTGCAGTGACTTGTTCAGGGCTTGGGGTAGGCAGAGTCAAGACTCACAGAGAGCCTGTACAGTTCTCAGAACCTGTGACTGTGCTAAGGTATATGACAAGGAGAGCCAAAATGGCAGACAGAACTAAGACTAGTAATTTTCTTTGTTAGCAGAGATTGTCCTAGCTTATCCACATAACCCCAACAATAACACATAAGCAGTGTTAAAAAGCTTATTTATAAGCTGTTTAATGGAAGGCAGAGGAAACCAAAGGAATATTGTATGAGAATTTCATATACTCTTGTTGCCTCTTTAGATGGAAAAAGTAAGCCATAAGCCAAGTGAAGTCGGTGATGTCTGAAGATAGAATGGAAACGCAAGAAATTCTTCCTTCAAAGGGAATATGGTCTTGCTGACACTTTGATTTTAACTTAGTGAGACATGCTTTGAATTTCTAACTAAAAAACTATAAGAAATTAAATGTATTTGTTTTAAAGCCACTAAATCTTTGGTAAATAGTTAAAACAGCAATTCAATGTTATTAAATTATGGATGCATGGCAGCAATTTAGATTAAAATAAGATACATTCTTTTTTCTTCCTGTTGATGCTAAACTATAGTATTCTTATCAGTTGGTAAGGGTTTGTACAAATAAGGGAATGCTATACAAAACAAACCAGTAAAGTAGTATAGTGCCTGGTGGCTTTGCCTTAATATTTTATCTAACCTCTCTCTCTCTCTCTCTCCCTCCCTCCCTCCCTCCCTCCCTCCCTCCCTCCCTCCCTCCCTCCCTCTCTCTCTCTCTCTCTCTCTCTCTCTCTCTCTCTCTCTCTCTCTCTCTCTCTCTCTCTCTCTCTGTGTTTTTCTTATGCAAGTTTTAGGGCTTGAATTCAGAGCCTGGGCACTGTCTCTAAGCTTTGTCTCAAGGCTACTTGCTCTACCATTTGAGTTACAGCTCCATTTTGACTTCTGTTTTGTTTTGGTAGTTTAATGAAGAGAAAAGTCTCATAGACTTTACTGCTCAGGCTGGCTTGAAAACTGGATTCTCAGATCTCAGCCTCTTGAGTGGCTAGGATCGCCAGCCATGAGCCACTTGTACCCACCTAGACACTTCTGTCTTTTTATTTTCATGAGGAGCTAAACACTTTCTTTGTGATTTAGGTACTTTGAATTAGATTTATAACACTTGAAAAAAAATTTAAAGTCCTGACAAATGCAGTCTTGTGGTAAAAACAAGAACCACCTCTTGAAAGTGTCCTATTTTATTGTTCCTGTTTGAGACAGAGCTGGAGGCATACATCACGTGGCTTCTACCCATTGATTCCTATAGCCCCAAGTCACAGCAGACTGGCTTAATTCCTGCTTTCCCCTTGAGAAAGGCTCTTGTTTTGAAGTAGTAATCCCTCACTAGATCCCCAAGTCTTCTCTTCTCTAGGCAAAATCCTTCCCATTATTTTCAAGATTCTGTTAATATGCTTTTGGACCCTTTTGCTGCCCCATAGTTAATCTTCTTCCCTGGACACATTGAATTCTGATAATGTTTTTCATAAAAGATGACACAACTCCATACAATATTCTACAAAATGATTAACCAGATCAGAATATCATCATTCTCCATAGGGATATATTGATGAAATCTACACTGGAAAAACTCATGCTTTGTGGGGAAAGTCTCCAGATAAAACTATTTCGGTACTTATCTCATTGACAAACCCAAGATTTTTTTTTCTTGGTGCTACCATATAATTTCTCTGCTCTTGCTTCTACCATTACTGACTTCCATATTTTGAGGTCCATCCAGGTCTTTTGAGCTATACTTACAAACTCTTTTAAGTAGAAAAACAGTCAATAATTACAGCATAGGTTTTCAATTCAAACCAGCTTAGATGAAAATCCTTACTTCACCAAGTTATATTGAAGTAGTAAATGTAAATGTCCCCCAATAGGTTCAGATGTTCAAACACCCATCCCACAACTGGTGGTGCTATTTTGGGGCACTGTGGAAAATTTTGGTATGTGGTACTCTAGCTAGTATGACCTTCATAGATCACTGAGGCATGTCTTTGAAGTGCATACCATACCTTTATTCTCTTCTAATCAAATGGTCTGCCTCCTACCTACTATGTCTCCTTGGAGACACGCTTCCTCCACCATCACACCTGTCTCTCCACTATCCCAAAATCAATGGAGCAATAATAGTCTGGAATCTCTGAAACCATGAGATACAGTAAATACTTCTTCCCCTTAGGTTGTTTCTACCAGTTTTTTTTGTTTTCTTTACAGGAATGAGAAACATAAGTAATACAACCCCTTAAAAGTATTATGACTTTGTCAAAATGCATAATCTCTGCAAATCTAAACTCACCTTTGATAAATTAATAATGGCACCCTCCTGATAAACGGTTGTAGAAATAAATAAGATGATGGATGGACAGTGCTGGGCATAGATGCTGGCATGTATTAAACTCTCAGAATAGACCAAAGCTTTCATTCTCAGGACAATCCCTTTCCACAATGCAAGTGGAAAATTGGCCCTAGAGAGAGGGGTACGGTAGTGGAATAGAAGGAATTTAGAATGTCACAAGCCTTCCTCATGTTCTAGGTTAACATTCCAAGTCAGAGACAAGGACCTAAAAAACCATGTGATAAAAATGTTTTTAACACTGGAAGTGTGAAGTTCAACAAAGTAGCACCTGAACCCAGTGTTGGAGGCTCACGCCTATAATCCCAGCTACTCAGGAATCTGAGATCTGAGGACTGTAGTTTGAAGTCAAACTAGGCACGAAAGCCCATGAGAAGGTTATCTCCAATTAACCACCAAAGAAACAAAACTGAAGCTATGTCTCAAGCAGTGTGAGTCTTCAGTGAAAAAATCTAAAAGACAGCACCCAGACCCTGAGTTTAGAACCTGATGCATACATGCATACACATACACATACACACACACACACACACACACACACACACACACACACACACACACACACTTACAGAGAAAGAGAGGAAACAAAAAAGAAAATTGAACAGCATGCACATAAAAATTTCCTTAAAACAAATTAAAGTCTTCATATCATCCATATAACGGAGAAAGACAGTTTATAAATGTAGATATTGCAGAACCACAAGTTCAAAAAGAGAATAAGAACATCAAAGCCATTCTTCCCACCTTTCAAGTCAGGACTGTAAGCTCAAAGAGTGAAAGTGCTTTTCTGTTTCAATCACCAACCCTGTCTCAGAGTCACAAGGGGAAGGAGCCAAGGTCATTCTTTCCTCCTTCTTGGCCCAGAATACATTGTTAAAGACCCCACAGAAGAAGATGCTTCAAGCTTATGTGTTTTTTTTTTTTCCAGAAAGAATCCACATGACAATAGCTGAGCAAAAATATGCAGATATTTCTCAATTTATGATAGGGCTGCTTTGCAATACATCCATTGAAGATGTAAACTGAAAATGGTTTTAATATAACGATGGTACTCAATATTCTAGCATAAACAATCAGTTTCCTGTAGGGTATCCTTTGTTTACCCTTGAGCTTAATGTGGCTGATAGAAGAGGGTTGGTGGTAGACTGCTGAAACCATCCAACATCCCAGGCTGTGTACTGCAGAGCACTAGCCCTAGTCAAGATCTAAACTCGGGCCGGGAGTTTGGCCTAGTGGTAGAGTGCTTGCCTAGCATACACGAAGACCCGGGTTCGATTCCTCGGTACCACATACATAGCAAAAAGCCGGAAGTGGTGCTGAGGCTCAAGTGGTAGAGCTCTAGCCTTGAGAAAGTCCAAGGACAGTGTTTAGGCCCTGAGCTCAAGCCCATGACTGGCAAAAAATAAAAGATCTAAACTCATTACCTGAAGTTCATTGTTTGACTGAATTCATATCTCTGTTGCACCATCAGAAAGTGGAAAATGTGAAATTCAAAAACCTTAAGTTGGGGACTATCTGTAGCTTACTTGGGAAGTGATCAGTTAAAAATGGTTAAATGACACAGAATAGGAAGAAAAGCAAAGGATGTTTATTTACTAAGCCACACTCCACTGTGGGCAATCGGAGAGAGATCCAGCTTGGGTAATCTGAGAAACAACAGGCATGTTTCAGACTGTCAAGGGACCTGGGATATGTTTGAGTCCACTGTCAATATTCAGCATCAGCGATCCAGCTTCCCTGAAAAGCCCAGTGAGTCCCTGGTGCTCTGGCTTGATCCAAGCATGAGCAAAAGAGCATTGAGTTTTCCTGAAAAGGAAGTTTATCCACTGGCATCTAGATATCATGTCAACATCCATAGACAGGGCTGGGGTTTAGAGGATATGAACTAGACACCAACAGTGTTTGCTACGAAGTCCAAAAAGTAAGGAGGCTTTTCTCCAAGGAACCAACCTAGGAAACAGCCAATCTATCAATCAAATAAGAAACATTGGTCACAATACCAGGATCAGAATCAGTAGGTATTTCGTGTGAGTGTGCCAAGATGTTAAAGATACAGAGAGTTCTTTCAAGTGTTCCATCATTCCACTCTACAAGACAGCCACTCAGAATCAGAAATAATTTTAGGCATAATTGGTAGAAATCCCCAAATATTTTTTAATGGTTTTGGTATTTCTTATAGGCTTCATTTCATGCATGCTATTTTCTACCTGGAGTGCTTTCTGTCTACCTTAGACCTTCAAGCACCATTTCAGAGACCACCTCTTTCCCAGATTTATTCCAATGACTAAATGAACTGATCTCATATACTTAACTTCCAATAACTCTCCACAGATACCTCCAGGCCAAGCCAGGGTTGGACAGTTCATGCCTGGACTATACTTTCTCATTCTTTTTTTTTTTCTTTCCCTAGAGCCAAGGACCAAATTCAGGGCCTTGCTCTTGCCAAGCAAATGCTCTTCCACTGAGCTAAATACCCAGCCCCTCTCCCATGCACTTCCTCATTCTTAGATTTGAAGTTAGCTCTACTTTCTCATCAGGATCTTCTCAACATCACCAAGCCACTCTAAAATGACTATTTTCATTGCACAGACAAAGAAAAGATCAGTAATTCCTTTCCTCACTGAAAGCCATGGACCAAGCAAAAAATATACACATAAGGAAAAAAGGAAACAACACACATATATACACATATATGCATGCTCATGTGCACACACACGCACACATAAACACACCAAGAACCGATCATGTTAGGAGACACAGCTACAGTAACTTCAAAACCTGAGTGTATTCTAAGATAAATATCTGGCAAGAAAATGGGCAAGATAGGAAATACATTGCTGTATGCCAACCTTATCTTGAGAGCTAAAGAACAACCTTTCCCATCAGAATGATATGGTCACTGGTAGTATTGTGATAATGCCAGTTGGACCATCTCTAGGTCATGTCAAGACCAGTGGGGTTTATGAGCATACTGCAGTCCTGATGGCCCAGGGATGCACATCTCCAAAGAAAGTAGAGTTTGATATATATGTATTTTTTTCTATTTTTCTTCAATCTTTTCTTCTTTCTATATTTGTTTTGCTTTAAATATCCCTTTTTCTCTAATAAGATAATAAATTTCTACCTCTAGAATTGATAATGATTGGAAAAAACAATGGCAAATTAGGATAGTGTCTCTATGTCCTTTAAAGGTTTATTAATGATGATGCTACTTATAACAGATGTCCACACAATTTTTTTGTCGGTTGTGGGGCTTGGACTCTGGACCCGGGTATTGCCCCTGAGCTCTTCAGCCCTACCCCTTAGGCTACAATGCCACTTCCAGTTTTTTAGTGGTTAACTGAAGATAAGAGTCTCATGGCCTTTAGTGGCCTGGCTGGTTTTGAATTGTGATCCTCACATCTCAGCCTCCTGAGTAGGATTACAAGTGTGAGCCACTGGGCCCAGCTAAGTCCACACATTTTTGACCTGCTTCTTCCAGTAGGTAGATCTTAAACCCCAGCTATGCGCATGTGTGTGGTTTTTAGTTAATCTGTTTCTCAAACATAGGAGTGCCAAAATAGAAAACCTTGGCCGATACTGCTTGACACGAAAATGATCAAGTTTAAAATCCTGGGTAATAAGTCATGTTGACACCAGGTAAAAATGTACCTCCTGAAATGATGGAATGTGAAGGGCATTCCGACATCATGACATTTTCCCTCCAAATCAGTAATTTTACTCTAGTTACAAGAAAATATCTGACAGGTTCAAATTAAGTGATATCCTTGAAATATCTGGCCAATACTTTCGGAAGGTGTCAAGGTGCTAATAAACAAGACAAGTTTGAGGAAGCAGGTTAGAAAGACATGGGCACTAAATGACATGTAGTACCCTGATTTGGACCCTGAGACAGTAAATGGGCGCAAGTGGGAAAACAATAGGCCCAGTAATAAAATCTCTGGTTATTGTTGTTTGTATCAATTTGATTTCTTTGTTTTTATGAAGGGTTTTGTGGTTATAACAGATGGTACTGCTGAGGTAAAGTAGGTGAAGAATCTATGGGTATTTTTGGTACTTTCTTTTGCAAATCTTGTATAAATATAAAATAAATTCAAAATATTAATGCATGATCAACAAAAGAAAAACAACAGGTATCTCAACAGTGGTGCTGCATTCATCCTTTACATATCTCACTAGTGCTGTTGGCTCAGCACATTGACTGTGGTATCATCCTTCTCTTTCAGTTCCTCAAACCTTATGTAATGGGAGGACAGGTGAGTGGTGGTTTAGGAGGTATTCAGCCACATTCCCTAAGGCACAGCCCTGATTGTATCCAGGGTGAAATAAAAGAAACTGAGAGCAAGTTTTCCCAGCTCCTCTAAACTTCTAGCCAAGACAGATCCCCTTTCGCCTTCTACAGAATTGAAATCTACCTAGTATTTCACTTGCTAGAAAAAAAAAAAAAGTTCTGCTATACAATGTTGAAATGCAATGAAAGAGATCATTTAGAATTCTTTCCTAAGCCTTGTTTTCCCATCTCTTTACCCCAGCAGGAGTCTTTTTTAGATTTAACTAAGAATGGCTTAACCACTGTGTTCTTTCCTTTCTGCCCCAGGTCTGTCTGTGAGCTTCCGGTTGTGAGAGCCCTGTGTGTTTAACCTGTGTGGGTCAATCCTCAGCCCCTTGTCATGTGACAGAGTAGTCACTACCAGGTGAATCTGTAATGGACAGGTTTCTACAAGTCTAATAGTCTATCGGAAGTGGGATACATGTGGAATACCTCTTACCAATGTCACCTGCTAACAAAGAAAGCCCTTAAGAAGTACAAGTTGTGAAATACTGACTGATGTACTAATACATACCATCTTGAAGGCCTGAATCAATCTTTCCTTCCTCCAGAATGCTTGCACTGGCATCTCAAACAGAAAGTGGACTCTACATGCTCTGTGGCCCCACTACCTTTGGCCTATATAGTCTGACACAGTGTCACCTTTCATTCCTGAACGTTTTGTGCAGGTCCCTAACCAAAGGTACAGAGACCTTAGTTGGAAAAAAAGATGATTCAGTTGCCTGAGTTCTTTGTGTGTATCACATCATTCCTGAAAGCTGAAGAAATGAACAGACGAGTTCCAGGTCTCCTTCCTTTCAAAAGGTCCCAACAAGGATTCACCGTCAGATCTGTGTTTAAATTCCTATTTCTTCCACTACTATTTACAGTGGTAACCATAGTGCCTGGTATCTCTGGGACCAGAGTTTCAAGTTAGCCACTCTTGGTTAATGCTGTTGCTAGAACCGTAAGACAATTCTAGAGATCTAACATAGTACTTGACACACAGCAGGGAGGGCTAGATTGTTCAGAAAAATATTAGTGGAAGAAACAGCTAAATGGCAACTTCTCCGAGTTTCAGTTTCATTATCTACAAAGAATCACAGTACAAAATGTCTGTTTACGCCGTGGTGATGAATTAAACAGCAAAACACAGTCACTAACATGCCTGGTGCTTGGCAATGACTCAATAAATGTTTGTTTCTCTTCTAGTCTTTTCCCATCAGGTATTCTCTCTCAAGAAGGCACTTCCCTAGCCACGTGCTTCATTATGGAGACCAAATTAAGAAGCTAAGGTGCTCGCATTTGAGAAGAAAAATAAAGATGCTAGACTAACAAGTACAGCATGGGATGTAATGTATTCACAGTAGCTCTGCTAAGGAAACATCCAGGCCCCCAGTGGAGAGACTTAATGCAGTGCCATTAGCATAACAGGTGTCTTTGCTACAAGAAGGACACTTTAGATACAAATCTCCTCAATGAATTCCCCAAAGTTTAAAAAGCCGATTTAATTGTAGAGCTAATGCCATTTCTTCCCCTAGGTCTGTTGTTGGAGGGAACAGATCACTTCATAGAGTTGGGAAGGGTTTTTATAGAAATGGTTGGAATCAGGACTACTTCTCAGCTTTAAGATCCAAAAGGGAAGAAAAATGTCAAAAAGAAGTCTTCAACAGGCATCAGAGAAGGAGCCATGAGATACAAAGATGTAGATTTTAGAAAGGGCAGGGTGGGTTAGGAAGAGAAAAACACACTGAAACAGAGAAGAGCCTGAGTTCACTCATGAGAAAGGTGCTGAGCTGATCACTGACACTGATTTTTAGTGCCAATAACAACAAATGGCCTAAGTTATGACTGTAATCTTAGAAGGAAAGAGAGGTTTAGAAGAGTTCCGTGGCTTGTCCATACTCACAAAGGTAATAGCTTAGGTGCTTGGATTTGAACCCAGGACAACTAAAGGTCTGACTCCTTTTTTCTCTTTGTCTACCTCCTAACAGGCTTTTACCTCATTTTCATGTTCTATGATATGCTTTCCACCAACAATTTCATATGCATACCTTACTGAATCCCCATGAACATTTGATGGTGTGTTTTTTTCTACTTAATCAAAAGAAAGCCAAGTCTCAAATAAATTTAGTTGCCTAAAATCAGAAGCAGAGGTGGAAGGAAATTTAGAATTTAAACAGAAGTGACTCAGCTCTTATCCTCAATGTTATCCTTTTACCTGTATGAATTTAAAGAACTCACTTCCATCTCTACATGTAAGCAATTCTCAACAATTAAAAAAAATATTTTATTATGATGAACACTTCAGATAGATAACACTTCATATGGGATACAAGCTCTTATCCTTCTGGCTATAAAATTATTGTTGACTAACAGATATCAGATAATGCTTCTTTGAAGTTGCCTAAAAACAACAGACTCGTCTTGCTGGACTGACATCTTATGCCTTGATTATTAATTTCTCCCTTCCCCACCCCTATTCCAGTCCTTGATCCTCTGCTTTTATTTGACTGCTTTAAATATTTCATATAAAAGTTACACAGAATTTGTGTGTGTGTGTGTATGTGTGTGTGTGTGAGAGAGAGACAATCAAGGTCACAAAGCTTTTTGCCATGCAGAGACCTTGGAAGTTTTGTGGCTAAGTGCTGTAATTTTATGGGTTTCTCTACCCTTAGTTCTTTTCCATTAGTATCCACATTCCTAAAACTTTCAATCTCCCCTCCTCCCAGATATGCCTAGATAATATGAGTAAAAATATTTGCCTTTCTCACTGAGTGGCTAAGTGATACTCAACACGTTGATCAATTCTCAACTTTTCTGTTAAACAACAATAACATTCAACATCAACAACAACAAATATCTAAATGTGCAATGATAGTTGTGAAGGGAGTGCTACAACAGAAAAGGTGTGATCAGTCTGGCAAAACAATATATAGACTATGAAACATTATTATTATATTGTTACTGCTATTACTAAAATTAATTATTTGAGGGTGTTTAAGTTGTATCAACATAGAATGGATTGAAGAAACAATAAATGGTCTTCACTGAACCACATGTGAAAATTCCTATGGTTCTTCTAAGTTTCTCATTCTTACTAACAGATATTTTCAAATGGGTACAGATCATCATAACAGTTAACAGCATAGATCTGAGAGTGACCCCTCTAGATTTGATTCTGGGCTCTATTCTTTTTGTCACGAGAGTTTTTCTATCTCCTCAGCTTTTCCACATGTAACAGGCAGTTGAAAACAGTCTCTTTTTCCGTGGACTCTTGTAGTGATTAGATAAGCTAAGGGTGAGTAAAGCAATGCTCACGGACATAAGAAAACTGAACATCATGCTATTATTAATATCCCCAATCCTAGTGCTGTACAACAGCAGCCGCCAACAGGCAAGAGCCACACACGTGAGCAAAAAAAAATGTGGAACAAGAGAGGGCTCAGGTGTTCCTTTTCTGCCTCCTTTCCTCTCATGACTCTTGCTCTGATAGGTCCCCTTTCACAGTGTTTAAGGGTGAAAAATGCATCTGCTTAAAATCCATCTGCTTTTTATAACTTCCAGAGACCCAAATCTGCATAGGCAGCATTTCTTTGCTGCTCCTAATTAATTCCTAAACAAAGACGGCTCTGGCAGCAGCGTGGTTTATGAAGCCAGTTGACCTCCTGGTGCAAAAATGATGACACAGAGGCGGCTGGTGTTTCACAGCCTTGTTTTTTTTACTTTGTACCCCTTTGGGAGGACGTCTAGACACATCCTTACCTTCTCAGAGTGGGAACTGGCTCGTCTTGGTGGCTTTGGGACCCTAACTGTCACCTCCTAGGGCTGCTGGGGTTTCAGAAGTGAGGAGCCTTCTGATAGAAGCATCCTGGGTGACACAGGATGGGAAAATAAACAACAAAGCCCATCATGTTGATCTAGGGGTGATTGAAGAAATGTTCAGTGGTGGCATCTCTAATCAGTGCAGTACTCAGGAGATGATGGGTGAGCATTAGAGTCATCAGGGGCTGAGAATCTAAATCTAAAGTTTAAGAAATAAGAAGAGACTGGCGCCATCAAGGGAAGATTCACAGCTCTAGAGCCATCACCAGTCACCTTGTACAAGACTTTGTCCTGTCATCAAAAAACTACAGTGCTTTCCACGTAATGCAAGTTGTCAGCAGAGAAACAGCTAGAATAGGACGTAACCCCTCGCTGTGTCACGGTCCTTCAGGTCTCACTAAGCTAGTGGCAGATACCCAGGTGTGGGGTAGGTGTGTAACTTTGGGCACTGTCATTTCCTTCCATAAAATGGGTAAAATTTACAAATTTCATTTGGAAATAATCATGTAGAGGCAGTATTTTTTAACAAAAATAAAATTGAATAGTTATTCAATACTTAGTGTATGACAGAGACCAAGTTGGCATGTTAAGTAGTCAGTAAAACTGTTATAGTATTTACATGGAAGGCGTTATCATCTGTGAATCTGCACTCAGTACAAGATCACAATAGAGATACCCAACCAGCCAGATGATGAGAAGCCTCATCTCCCAATCCATTCAAAATATCACTATGTGCCAGGTGCTCTACCTGTGTCCCAAACAACCTCTGTCTCCTTTCTTCCCTCTTCGCCTTTTCCTGTTCCTCCTAGGATAAGAGCATGGGAGAAAAAAAGTATTCTTCTAGTTCCTTTGGTCCCCTTAGTTGCTGAGAGCTGGGAAGGCATTAGCCAGAATTCTCTGCTGTATGACCCTGCTCAGACACTAAAATAGAACAACAAAAGTTCATTTCCCTACATGTGGGGGAGGGAAGCTAACAATTCAAGAAGAAAATGCCAGCAGGATTGGTTTCTGAGGAAGTCTCTTCCTGGTTTGAACACCAGACATCTGCTTGCATCTTCACCTGGCATCTTCTCTACGTACACATCTTTTTTCTCTTTCTTTAATTTCATTTAACTTTTCTTCTTCTGTATCTCCACAACCTCAATTAGTTGGAAAAGCCATGTTAAAAGTTCTATCTCTAAATGGAGTCATAGTGAGGAATTTAAATTACTAACATAAGTGGGGCACAATTCATAATATTTTTGGTTCTGAATCTCAAAAAGAAGATGGCTCAATTTTCAACCTGAATTTTACACTGTCTGTCTATACAGGCAAATATTCTCCTGGGACGAGAGTACTCACGGCTGACATGGACTACGTGAGTCCTCATCTGGGAATTAGCAGGCTCCTCTCTAAGTCTCCATCTCCTCTGTTCTGAATCAACATTGTAGAAAGAACCTACTCGGTAGACAGTCAGGCAATTTTAATGAATTTTTAAAATAGAAACAGGTTGTGTTAACTTTACTTGGCCGAGACTATTTGGGGTATAAAGAATAGCTATTACTTATTGGGAAAATTCTATGTATCAGATAAGAAACTTGGAAGCTTGCATTTTTTTTACCATGATTTTTATCAGAGGAGGTACTGTTGTCCATTAGAGGAAGCTATGACTCACAGAGGGCAAGTAGCTAGCCCAAGATCATACAGACAACAATAAGCACCACATGGATGCAATGCCCTGGCCTGGTGTCTTTTAGGAGAAGCCCTCCTTCCCCTGAGACCACTTGCAGGAAGGAAAGGGCGAACCTTCTCTACACAGTGGCTTTCTGTACCATCTAAACAAAGCCTCTGGCACAGCCACGCAACATATTTCACTCCCTATTAAGGAAAGCAGAGACAGGACAGGCCTCTGGACACTTCATTAGAGAAGCATCAGGACACACTGGGGCTGTAATAAAAATGGAATTGAAGAGCTGTCTATGGGGAAACCCAGTTCTGCTCTTGCTTACAAACCAGAAAAAAAAATTTTTAGAGGAGAGGCAAAATGGATGTAGGCAGGGCAGATAAGATAGCACCTCTTAGTAACAGCAATAGCTTTGTTACCAGAAAGATGGGCATGGAGTCTGATCCTTTCTCCATCTCCCCCTACTTTGATGTACCTCAGTGTATTAATCTGGTTGCTGGGATTTGTAGTAATTCAACAATAATAGTAAACTAAGCAACTAGAGGTTCTGCCTTGCCACCCAAAGGAAACATATATTAGTAAATCTCTACGTCTGCACACTGCCTCAAACCCTTCATGTTATCCAGATCAGAGATACTTAAGACAGTGCTGAGAACCTGTCAGGTAGAGAGGGAGTACCTTCCATTGGTAATGGAGTTATACATTTAATGTTCCTTTTATTAAAATACTTTGGTGAGATATGACATGTAATCAGCTATACTTGTTTGTGGCTTTAGGTATTGTTTAATCTCACTGTTGTTTTAATTCTCATGGCCTGGGCACCGACCCTGAGTTTTTGTGCTCAAAGCTAGCAGTCTACCACTTGAACTACAGCTTTATATCTAGTTTTTGGTGGTTAACTGGAGTTAAGTCTCACAGACTTTCTTGCTTGAACTGGTGTCAAACTGTGCCATCTTGAGATTTCAGCCTCCTGACTAGAAAAGACTACAAGCCTGAGGCACCAGTTCCTGGCTTCTTTTTTCTTCTCTTCTCCTTTCTGTTCCTCTTCTTCCTCTTCTTTCTTTCCTCCTGCCTCCTTTTCTCTTTTATATTCTTTTTTTCTTCTTCCTCCTTACTCATCCTCCTCCTCTACTTTTTCATTTTATGTGTTTTTGAGGTTTTTCTTTTCATTTTACAAGTCATTAAAAAAAGAAATCCTAGTACATGGAAACTGTGAATATAAATTACTTCACCATTATGGAATATAATTGGGAAAAGCCTCAAAAAATTTTAAAAAAGGTACTCCTATATTAAGCAATAGATAATTCTCATGTAGAAAAGTCTATTCTGATCCATGCCTACTGAGACTATGAAGACAAACAGTTGAACTTAACATTTGGCTAATTTTTAATAATGCTTCGTGACCAGGAGGGGCTTTTAGAATCAAGACACCTGGTTTGCAATACTACACTGCTGATGTTGACAATATCTGCAGACTTCAGCTTCTCCCCAGTGATCCAGGGTAAGCATCCCTGAAGAGCTATATGGCATAAATAACATAAGGGGAGGCACATGTTTCCTAGCACACAGTAGGAGCTCAATATTGCTGTATTTCTTCATTCATTTTCACATAACCCTTAAGAAAAAAAACTTGTAACAATCCCACACTCAGGAAAATCTAGAAGTAGGGAACACAAATTTCTACCTCAATTAAACCTAATATTTGGTTTCATCAAGCAATTTACAGGGGCCAAAATAATTAGTGGTTTTCTGATACAATCAGACAGGGACATCATACAAAATCATCTCTGACATATGCCCAGCTCCTCCAAGTGATAGATGACAAACAAAAGCAGGACAAGGTCCTCCCTCACAGGCAAACTCATTGAGTTAATGGAAGAATTATTGCTTCTGAAATCCACTCCAGTCCTATTGTGGAGAACGTTCCAATTTATCAAAGCCAAATGAACATTAATTGCAGCAGTCTGGTAAGTTTTCCAGCCGCTCTGACCTTCATTGAATTTTAATCCAAAACAGATAAGATTTCCTTCCACATGAGAGGAAACAACACAATTAGTTCAAAATGACAGCTAGATTATGAAGTAGGCACACGCAAACAGAACACACACACACACACACACACACACACACACACACACACACACACACATCCCCTGAGAAAACATAGATTCTATGTGACTTAAAATTTAGCATCAAGGAGGTGGGCAGAGAAAAAGTAAATAAATATAACCACACACCTGCCTTACCTCTTTCCCCCTCCTTCATTCAAGGAGAGACATTTAGGAGGTAGAAGGCAAGATAGAAAAGGTGGCAGGCAATAATAGAGACAGAATTTCACTTAACTGCTGTAATTAATGTTATGTCTCATCGGGGAGAGATTAGGAAAAAACAGAGAGGGAAGGAAGAAAAAACAAGTATTATTTTGCTATTAAAGACGCCCTTGAGCTGGGGAACATTAGCAGTAGAAGTTGAAATGGGTAATTTTTTGACTGTATTGTTGGATCTCCAGACAAGATGATTACAACAACAAAGTGAAAAATGGCTGTGCAAGCTTACACCATGTAAAGCTCCTTCTCCTTGGATCAAGAGGTTTTCAGCTATGGGAGATTCACAGACCAGTAGGATACACAAGGCAGAGTAGTGGAGAAAACACACATATATACAAATGTACAGACACACACACACACCATTAAATCCATATAAAGGATTGCTCTCAATGTCTTGTCCTATAACCTTGTGGATCAGTCTTTAGATACCTGGAAGTTTTTACATTTATTTTTACACTAAGATTATTTTGTGCTTTTCTTTCATTGTGCAAAGGACTTCCAATCCAGCATATCATTTAATGAGAAGTATCCATCTTGATCAGTGGCATTCCCCTTCCACCATTCAATACTGTGATTTTCTTCACCCTGTCTGTCTTCTATAGCAAGTGCAAGTTCCTGAGCTCAAACTCCAGTGCCACTATCACAAAAAAAAAGCTTGTCTTCTAAATTATTTGATTTTCTTTACTTTAACTACTTCAAGTACAATGTTAAATTCTTCTACGATATTCCTTTTATTAAATGTCTTCCATTTCATTTGGTAGTATGTTTATTTTATCATCTCATCATGCATCTTATTATTTTTCTTAATGTTTGACTTAGAGTAATAGATGACATTTAAAAGATCATTAATACTAAGGCAACCAGGACAACCATGTTAATTGCAATGTTATTTACCCTAACAAAGATATAGAAATCAACCCAGATGTCCCTGCCTGAGTGGATGAATGAATCAAGAAATTGTGATATATATATATTCATATATATAATGGAATTTTACCAATCCATCAGATAGAATTTCCATAAGGAAATGGAAAGACTTGGAAAAAAATGTATTGAGCAAAGTAAGCCAGAACCAAAGAAACATAGGCTGTATGGTTCCTTCATTTTTCTATAACAAGAATGTGCCTACAAGCTACAAGTAAAGACAATGAATGAGTAAAATTCACACACACACACACACACACACACACACATATATACACTAATACATATGTATATAAACATATATAGCTTATGGAGGAATTCATATATATATATATATGCACACTGGGAAATGACAAATTATTTAGGACTCTTGACATTTACACACAGAGGCCAAAGTAGCATGTGTATTGGAGTGGCTGACAAAGGCTCAATAGCCATATGTGTATGATCAAATAAAATATGCTATGAAATGAACTCCAAGAGAAGGAAACAAGAGAAATTTTAGTGGTACAGTGGCCACTTTTGTTTTCCTTACTTTCTGTCTTGTTTGTTAGCTTATATTTGAGAGGATAAAGGGGCCACAAAGAAAGGTGGAACAAAGGCTGAACAAATACCAGAGATACTTGCTACGTACTACATGAAAATGAACTGCATATTTTATAGGTGGAAACAGGAGGAAAAAGCTGAGAAAGCAAGAGAAAGGGAGACATGGCTCAAAAACAATTGTACTCACTGCCTCATTCATGTAACTGTATCACCTCTACAATAACAATAAAAATAATTTTTAAAAAGAGCATACAGAATGGAGGCCTAAGTCCCACATTAGGCCTGATTCAATAACACAGAATCTGATCTTGGTAATGACAGAG
This sequence comes from Megascapheus bottae, assembly GCF_031878675.1. Lineage (NCBI taxonomy): Eukaryota > Metazoa > Chordata > Mammalia > Rodentia > Geomyidae > Megascapheus > Megascapheus bottae. Next base: position 76,204,509 of record NC_143511.1, read on the forward strand.
AGAGGCTTGTCAGTGCTCCATATGCACCTATGCTGCCATAAGAAGGGAAATATTGTAAATCAGAAGGCTGACCTGGCATCAAGAACATGAGGGTTAATCTAGGTTCAAACTTTGGCTGTGTGATATCCTTCTAAATCCTGCATTTGTCATGTGTGTAGTGGGAACCAAAACACAGCAATGTGACTTGCAGTAGTAAATAATTACCACCACATTTGTATTCAATTCATGTGTCCAACTGCAGAAACTCTTGTGAACACCATTATACAGGGAGGGAAACTGATACACAGAACATTAAGTAATTCTTAACAAGGCCTCACTGATGGTTGAGTGATGAGGCCAGGATTCTAATCCAAGTAATTCTCTCCAGAGTTGACACCAGTTTTTGTTACCATTTTATTTTGGAAGAATTATAAACTAACGAGCTGTAAAGTTTGTGTCAACTGTATGTTTTTCCCTGATCTTCCCCACTGATGGTATCATATATAACCATAATAAAGCAACCTAAAGCAAGGAATGAGCAGTGATACAATAGTATAAACCAAATCCTAGCCTTGATAGAAATAATCAGGCTTCTCATAATAATGTCATTCATGTTGTCATATCCTATCCGTGACACTTCTTTAGTCCTTCTTTTCTTCTATGACCAGGACTCAGAGGAAGAGTACTGGTCAAATGTTTAGTAAAACATTCTTTTTAGAGACTGGGGGCATGGGTCAAGTGACAGAGTTACCTGTGTAGCAAGTGCTAGTACTAGTACTAAATTCAATCCCTAGTATTGCAAAGAGAAAAGGAAAAAAAGATGTTTCCTTGTGACAGAATGACAGGGTAAGTTTTAAACTAGAATGTGACTGAAGTGGCAATGTGTCCTTCTTGTGTAGATCTTGTTAAGCCAGGTCACTCATGCCTTGTTGCAGTACATGTTAATCCTGACCACTTGGGAAAAGTGAGCTGGTGTGACAGATTATGGAGGAACCCAAAATAGGTACCAGCCACCACATAATCTCTGGAAACTATGCATTCTACCTGATTTGAAAAAAAAAGACATAAACAAAAGCACACAAATCAAGTCTTTACAGATGCCACGAGCTTAAGGACCTCACAAAGAGGAGACTAAGCTGTGTCCTAAGGCCAGTGACAGGTATGCTAACATGAGATCCCAAGGTAAGAATACAAGGAGAAAGTGGTAGGAGGAAAACAGCAAAAGCCAAAATGGCTATAAACCTAGGAACCCTAAGGGTCTTTTGAGCCTCTGGAGACAGCAATACTCTGTCAAGACCTTAATTTCAGACTTTTAGTCAGCAAAACTGTGAGAGAAAAAAATGTCTATAGCATTAAGCCTTTATCGGCCAACAATTTCTTACAGTATCACAAGGAAACAACTGCACACACAAACAGCCAGATTTCTCCACCATGAAGTCTATTTTCTTCTTGTAATTTATAAATACCCAGAGCAAGGGTAACACGAGACTCTGCAAAGATCCCATTTTTTTTTCTCCAAGTTTCACCCATTTGTCTTAGCATACATCAGTGCATCTTGTCAGCAGTGATTATTACAGAGGTGATCGACTACTGATGATTTCCTGTGTTCCTCTTTCCTTCTACATTTATTAAATGGAAACTCAGTTTGAAAGTAGACTGGCCTCTTGGACCTCATTTATTTCGTTAGTTGACTATTTCTAACAGTATTTTAAGTCAATATTCTTCATGATCCCTGCTCTACTTAAGTCAAAGGGGATTTGTGAAGACTGAGCATGACAACAAATTGAGGGGGGGGAATGAAAAGCCAAAGAAAGAGAATGTCACTGAGCCTTTCATCTTTCGACGCCTCTCACTCATAGTCTCCAGGCTCTCACTTATAACTCCAGAAAGACAAAATCACCAAGTCTTAGCACTGCCCTTACAGGAAATTTTAGGAAGAAGGAGAAATAAGTGAAGCAGAGATGGATGCTCAATAGATTCCCCAAGTAATCCTCCACCTATTTTCATTCTGGGCTGATTTGGGGCATGTGGAGATGGAAAAAAAATATATTTGTATACACACACATTCCATTTCTCTAGGGGTTGTTAGAATTCTTTTGTGAATATGCGTGTGTGCGAGTGTGTGTGTGTGTGTGTGTGTGTGTGTGTGTGTGTGTGTGTGTGTGTAGTACTGATACTTGAACTCAGAACCAGGGAACTCTCTTTTAGATTTTTCACTCAAAAATGGCACTCTACCACTGGAGCCCCAGCTCCGCCTCTAGTATTTTGCTGGTTGATTAGACATAAAGAGTCTCAGGGACTTTTCTACCCAGACTGGCTTTGAACTGGAGTCCTCAGGTACTAGGCTTCTAAATAGCTAGGAGTACAGACAGGTATGAGCTTCTAGTGCCCCAACAGGGCTGTGTTGCTAGAATTCTACTCAGAGGTTCTGAGTTCTTAAAGGAAAATAAAATATGAAATATCAGCTGGAAGGCAGGAGATAAGTGATGACCTAGGGCGCATGCTCTATGATACTCCTGCCCCTGTCCCCTCCACACTTTTTTCCTGGATATCTGGATCCCTCCTTTTCCTTCCCTCCTACAGGATTTGGTGTGCAGCCCACCACACTTCCTCTCCTGCTTTCGTTCTCAGAGGCTCCGTGTGTAAACTCAGCCTAGGCCTCCCCATATCTGCCGGATGCTGCCTGTCTCTACCATCCCTGACTTCCTTCTGAGCTTCTGCTTGTTCTCTACCCTGCCTTGAATTTGTCCTCCTCCACTACTGTACTTTGGACTTGAGTTCTGCCTCTTTTGATCATTCTGTCTCCCTCTTGCCCAGCTTACTGCTTTCCATGTTGTTTTTACTCCCTGTGCCTTACTCCTCACTCTCCTTTGCTCTTCTCCCCTCCTCCCTTCTTGCCTTTTCTCTCTGTGAAACCCTGTGTTTGCTCCTGTCAATTTTCCTGCAGCTCTGTCAATGTTCTTGGCTCTACCTTCCCCAGTTCCCCTTTCTTTTACTAGTTTCTATTTACCTAGCATTCAACAGTTTCTCAATGAATATAACCTAGTGCCTACTTTTCCTGTCTGGATTTCCCTTTGTCTTTCTCTGTCTTCATCATGTAGAAATGTTTGCTAGACACACACTCATCCTGCATTCTTCCTTATTCAGGAAGTTCAAAGACTCTATGCAAGCCTTGCTTTCTCAAGTTTCCCCTGGGTAGGCTAGTTCCAGGAGACCCAGATCAACAGCTTCCTTCTCACTGATGGAGAGCATCCATTGTCAGGCTGGTAAAATGGAAATGGAGTATTATTCTTCCACTGTTGCATGTCTACCTTCTGTAAAACATAGCTGAATACCTGATGTGTTTTCTCTGGTAGAATATGGAAGAATTTACACCTGAGCATATCTGATCAATTTCTACACTTTCATAGATTCCTTGCAAATTTCTTGATTGCTTTCCCTGTTCTAAAAACCAAAGATCTGACAGGTGACAGGGAGTGTTCCCACTTCAGTCAAAGTTCCAGAATGACAGGACTCTTACCCCTTGCAACCAGAGCTCCTACAAGCTGCCCACCAAGCAACAAGGTTCATGTGAGTTATTTTATAATCAAAAATAATATGTATTAAAATATTCCTGTTCTTCAAATAACAATGACTATGAACTAAATTGTTGTTTGACAAGTTACTAAAATCAAGGGTCAGCTCGCCGTTCTTAGACTAAGTAAGATAAAGCAGCTGAGCTGAGCACCAATGACTCACTCCTGTAACCCTAGCTACTCAGGAGGCTGAGATATAAGGATTAAAGCTCAAGGCCAGCCCGGGGAAGAAAGACCATGACAGTTTTTTAATCTCCAATTAACTACCAGAAAATCAGAATTGGCACTGTGGCTTAAAGTGGTAGAGCCCAGACTTATTGCTGAAGAGCTCAGGGTCAGTGCCGGGCACAGAATTCAAGTCTCATGACTGACCAAAAAAAAAAGAAAGAAACTGGTCCAAAGTATAAAAGAGTTCAATTCTGTGAGGCCTAAATTGTTTTCAGCTCCAGCATCTTAACCATATTTTAGAGTTCTTTTTATCAATAGCCAAACACTGTCATATGCATCATTTCAGTTTGAAGTTATGATTTTAATATTATGTTCATTTTGCAAATGACCGTACCAGAAGTTCAGAGAGGTGAAATGACTAGCTCATATACCTCCAGCTGATATGTAGAAGAGACTATGAGCTTGAACCTAGGACTCCTGACAACACCTGCCAGGTCTATCCCACTTCCCTATGCTACAATCTATAACACTGGTCACCTTCCCTCTAGTCAGAAGTGTGGCTTAACAATGTGTGTTGGTGGCTGGATCACCCCTGTAATCCTAGCTACCCAGGAGGCTGAGGCCTAAGTATCAAGATTTGAAGCCAGCCTAGGCAGGAAAATCCCTGAGACTGTTATTTCCAATTAATCACTGAAAAGATAAAAATGGAGCTGTGGGTCAAATGGCACAATGCTAGCTATGAGTGAAAGAGCTCAGGGACATTCCTCAGGCTTAGAGTTCAAGTTCTAGGAAGGGAAAAAGAAAAGAAGATGAAGAAAACAAGTACAGCTTATTTCTATACTTTGCTCAGGAGTATTGCTAAAGTCAGAACCAACCAAGCAACAAGATTCATATGACTTATTTTATACTAAAAATATGTTTTAAAATATTCCTGCTCTTCCAGTAACAATGAAATCAAGTGAATGGGATTCATGGATATGATCCCTTTAGTTAGAAAAGTACTTGAGGTATATTTATACCAGTAAGTTCACCAGGCCTTGAAAAGTGATGAAAGCTTGGTGATGAGGAGGATACTGAGGCTGAGAAGGACTGGGGACGTGTACAAGGTCATAAAGCACATTAGTGGCACAATGGAGACACTTCACAGTCTCAGCCATGGCTGACTATGCTGTGTGTGTTACCTGCTCTTTCCACCACTAGATTCTCCCTACCTTCCCAACTCACATGATCTTTTTAGCTACAATGTCTTCTTTCTAAGAGAATTTGCAGACTCAAAAGTCTGTGATGGCTGACAATTTGGCTTCTCCTTCCCTGGTTGTCCCAAACCTCTTTTACTAAGATAATTTATAAATAACACAGTAATAGCACTAACTGTTATTAGTTTGAATTGTACTCATAAAAAAAATAAAATAGTTGGAGTCTGATTGCCTAGGACCTCAGAATGTGATCTTATTTGGAGACAGACCTTTTACAGAGGTAATCAAGTTATAATGAAGTCATTAAGGTAGGCTCCAATCCAATATGAGTGATGTCCTTATAAAAAGGGAAGAGTTTGGACAGTGAGATAGACACAAACTTAGGCAGAATGCCATGTGAAGATTAGAGTGGAATTTCCCCAAGCCAGGGAACTACTAGAAGCCAGGACAGTGTCTAGGAGCAGATCTTTCACAGGTACATTCAGAAGTAGCATGGTTCTGGCTTCCAGAATGGAGAGACAGTACATCTCTGTTGTGGTACTTTGTTATGGTGTCCCTAGGAAGCTAGTGCATTTACAAATGGCAGTCCGTCATAAGGTATAGAAAGCCAAGGCATTGTGCCAAGATACAGCAAAAACGAGGGAGAGAAGGATATCTTAAATAAATCTCGCAACATCTCCAACCCTGGTAATTCCATCATCAACCTGTTTGCGATGAGAAAATGGACACAGAGAAAAAAAAAATCCTTGCTTAAATACCTCTAAGAAATCAGCCATAAAGTCCCCGCCTGAATCTCAGGACCTTTGGAGAACATAGTTCTTACAGATTAGTAAACTACTTGGGTTCTCTGTGCCTGTATCTTTTCAGTTATAAACAACTGAGATAGCAAACATGTCTACAGAATTGAGATTGCTATGAGACTTGACTGAGTTACATTATATCAAGTGTTCTACTACTAACCAAGTACTTAAGCCAGGCTGCTATGCACTATGATTAAGAAACCTCCCCATCTTGATTCATGTCCTGAAACTTTCCTAGTCAGCTGCCATTACTTTTACTGTTTAGTTCTCAGAGGCAGGTTCAGCATTTCAGGTCTTGCCTAGAACTTCTCATGCTACTTGTTCAGAAAAGAAGCCTTTTATTAAAATACACTACCACTTTTAAAGGTCAGATCCAACAGTTCACTTGCTCTGAGTTACAATTGATGTTTTGATATTTTGTTTTAGAATCCTTATAATATCCCTAACCAAAAGTTAATTGTGATTATGTTTTTTTTTAATCTTGTGTTTTCATTTGTCTTCCTAGTAGATAGATTTCTCACAGAATTAATCTGCAGGTAAATCATGTCATGACTGAGTGATTAATCAATAAGTGAGTAAATAAATAAATGCACTGGTTGGGGAAAGACTCTAAAGCCAACATTCACAGATTCTTTAAGAATATTAGCCCAGTATCACACAGATCCTACACACGAAGCTAATAGTTGTAGCTGGTAATAATGATTTTTTAGGTTTATATGACATTTTATAATTCTCAAAGCATCTACATATTATTATATCACTGAACCATAGATCATCTAAATTACAGGAAACTATAATAGTCCCCTAATCTAACAAATTTTTCTTCTCAGGATCAGGGCTCCCGGTATTAGTAGGTAGATTGTTAGGTGCCCTTGAACCTGATTATCTGCACCTAAAGTGGCCTTGACTGGGCTATACCCCTACTATAAAGCTCAAACACATGAAAAGGATGGTCTATCTATCATCAGCAGTTCTGCCTATTTACAGTCATTCCTCGAGGGGCTTACCAGTACAAATCTGCAACATTTTCTGAAGGAATCTCCCTTTGAAAGAAAAGTGCCCTCAGAAGACTTTTCTTCTTCTACATCAAACTAAACAGCTCTTTTCATCCCCCCTCTAAAAACATTTTGTCTTAAAAAAGACCAAAGATTTGAGGAAAAAAAAGGGAAAAAATCCATGATGAAAGATATTGATCTTAGGCAGTTTCTATAGAAATCTTTAAGACAAGATATACTCTTATCAAAACGACATAATATCAAATTTTTAAGATGAGAAGGGAGGGGGAAAAAAGAGAGAAAATAGTGTTATATTACTAACCTGTGAATTACTATTTTCTTTGAAGGAACCTTTTATCAACATGAAAATAAAATATACCTTGAAATGTCAATATAAGTAACCACAGCAACTGTAGCAAAAGAAAAACAACCAAAAGCGAAAGAGCATCTAAATGCAAAAAAGGAAAACAAAACAAAGCAAAGGATCCAGTTCATATTTGTTAGGAGTTTTGACATTCAACCTCAAAGCAACCTGGAACAGTTAAACTCTTCTCACTTTATAAGATAAAAACAAGAACAAACAACAACAAAAGCACTTAGTTGGTGTATTAGGATCTCAGGTTGAACTGGTAGACAGCAAGAGACAGTGCCAGATTGGGCTAATGAACAATTTAAAAGAAACCTAAAGGTTTCAAGCCAAGAGGCTCCTCTGACTCTGCAATGGTGGATGGTAGGATTTCTTTTTTCCTATTGATAAGTTGCTGGCATAAACAATACCCTTCTCTCTTACTGACACACTTCCAAGTTCTATTAAGTGTTCTGAGCACCAAGAGTGAATTCTCCATAAATAACAGGCATGATAAACCTTCACTACAGCTAACATTTTAATAACAGCTTTGGCTTTCTGGGGACTTACTGAATGTCAGGCACTGTGCCATGCAAAATTGAGCCCATGAATACAGCTCCTCAATTTGGACAGAGTGTAGAGTTAGAATTCCAACCTCAGCACTTACTGGTGATGTTAATGAACAGCCAGACAAACCTCACTAACTCCCAGATCCCCCATCTGTCCATGAAGGAAATAACTCCCTATCTTACAAGGAATCAGTATTGATTAAACAGAATCATGGACATGTTGTATTTAAATTGCCTGGCCCTAGAATTTCTCAATGATTAAAAAAGTCATTATATTTGTGAATGGGACCTCACTCAATACTTGGGAAGAAACTCAGAAAAAGTTTCAATAGTTATCCCAGTTCTATAAATAATGAAGGTGATTTGGCCAAATACACAAAGGTAGGAAGAGAAACACGTTTAACATAGGTGTTCGTTTCAAAGATATGACACCCGTTAACATACAAATGGATTCCATGTAAAATGGAATCTCTGTAAGAATTAAATGATGAAATATTACAATTTAAGTCAGTAACAAAGAAGAGAAATGGTGATCTGCTATACAGACTAAGAACAGAGGTCAATTTTTTCTGAGTGAACCCTTGGTATCACAACCTTTGAGTGATCATAGTTACAAGAATATCTAATTTTTAATTAGTATTTATACTTCTTTGTTCAAGAAATAATATTTACTTTAAGACTGATTGTCTCATATATATAACAGAAATATGGAAACTGTATGTTGAACATACAGTAAATACTAAAGTGAAATAACTGCTATTATGACTATTTCTCTATATCACATAGCAATATGAGAAGGAAATATAGGAAAAACCCAATGTCTTCTAATTCTTAAACTGGAATATTTTGAATTTCACTGGAAAGGTAATATTAATAGCCCTCATAACTACATACTTGCTGAGTGCCATGCTGGATACTCGTTATTGTGTATGTATATATATATATTTATGTGTGTGGGTATATGTATATGTGTGTATATATCTAAATATGCACACATATTCTCCACTCTTCACTAATACTGAGACAAATATGATTAACTTTGTTTTATAGATAAATAAACTGAGGCTGAGAGATGATAAAACATCAGGATAAAACTAACAGGAAGCAGGAAATAAAAGAGATTATATTCGGAACCAGTTCAGCTGAATTTCCAACTTCTTTCTTTTCTTCCTCCTCCTCCCCACATAGCTCAGTAACACAATGAAACTGTTTCACCCCTGCTTCAGCTTGGGTGTGGAATCAAGCACATGAGAGTCTACCTTCTTTTTTTTTTTTTTTTTTTTTTTTTTTTTTGTGGTCCTGGGCTTGAGCTCAGGGCCTGAGCAATGTCCTCGGACTTTCTCAAGGCTAGAGCTCTACCACTTGAGCCTCAGTACCACTTCCAGCTTTTTTCTATGTATGTGGTACCAAGGAATAGAACCCTGGTCTTCGTGCATGCTAGCAGGCACACTACCACTAGGCCAAACTCCCAGCCTGAGAGTCTACCTTCTTTATCTGGCCTAGCTTCACTGAATACCTTGCATTAAACTTTGAGGTACTGTCAGATGATGCATCATTCGGGACGAGAGAGCTGGTCCATTCAGAGTGTAATAAGCTTTAGAAGGATATGTTTATACCAAGGTATGCACTGTGTAAGTTACAAAGGGTAAGTGCAAGATGATTTTCCAGAGTGAACCAGCAGGAAGGTTAGGCTGAGAAAAAACGAGAACTCGTGGTTTCTTCTCTCCATGCTTCTCTGAAGATTCTGACTGGTTGGTTTGCATCTTCTCTCAAACCATCTCAGATCTTCATGAAGCAGGTAAGGAGTCCTCCAGGAGACACCTCACGTGGATCTGGAATCTGGGGGATGCCTTTATCCGTCACTCTCCATGTAGCCATGGACAAGCCTGCTCTGTCTGTGAAATGGGAAATCACAGCTTGGGCAATCAGAATGCAATTCTGATCAGTTACTTATAGAATTGTCAGTGACCAGTTTCTTAGTGACAGAGAGACCAGGTGGCTTCTCAATCCCTGCCGACTGACTAAGAGACTGAGGACAAGTTCTAACCTACAATGTATCTATCTATGAAGTGGGCAAGTAGGATAAATTAGAACATGTTGAATTTTTCAACTTAAATAGGTCTAATATTTTTTTTAAAAAGCAAATGCTCTTGCAAGCTCCTCTGCTCAAATGGCTTAGGGTTATATACTAATTATACAGTAAGTGTGTGAGCCATGTCTGTTTGAAAGATGATATACACAAAGGAAACAAGTTAAAACACTGTAGCCCAGGTGATCAAAAGATGTCAAAGGCGTACTTTGCTAGGCTGGAATCTACACCTATAATCTCCTTATCTCCTACCTTGAGATAGTAAACATCAACCCCAGAGACTGCTCTCTACTCTGAGATGCCGGTGTCCGTCAAGAGACAGCTTTTGGATCAGTGCCTTGAAGATATGATTCTCTTCTGGAGGGGAAGGAATGTGAGGATTTGGGAGGTCAGGATACAGACTAGTAGATGACTAAATGTCATTTTAAGGGCAAGGAGTTTCTAGACTGTGCCATCTTCCCTATTCCCTACTCTGCAACCAAATTCTGAGCCACAAAATAAATTTCAGTGACATCTGGGTCATGGTGACTTATACTTTTCAAAGTGAACTCATTAAGAAAAAAGAAAAAAGGAAGTCAAGGGACAATATTCTGGGCTTACAATGAGACTTAGTGAGATAAACACTGAGCTTGAGAGGCAAGAAAGGCACATCTCAGACTCATTTATAATTGAGATAATTCAATTTAGGTTACTGGGTTAGGGGAAGAATGTCATACACAATGTTGAAAGTATGTACTAAATAGTAATCAAAATGGAATATTTCTCTCTAAATGGAAGGGCAGAGGAGCATTTACATCCTGTATTAGTCCTTTTTAACATCAGATGATACTCCAACTCCCATAAGAAATTCAGTTAAACACCTCGAGATGATGATGCTTTTACAAATTTGCACCCCAAAGTTAGCATGCAGGTATCTACTTGTCTTAGCATGTGGTTGCATCATCTGCTAAATATATATATATATATATGGAAAAAGTCTATCACACTGATTCCATGAATAACACAAAGGGCTTGATTTGTTCTTCCACGTGACAAGCATGCGTTAGGTCCAAAATTAACGTTGCTATCTAGCTGGGATATGTGTATGCTTCTCCAGAAAAAGAATTTTCCAAGATCGTACTCAGTTGTAATCAGAATATCTACTGCTAGTTAGTTGAAGAGGAACAAAGAAGAGATATTAAAATTCTGAGGCAGGTTCCATTGCAGAAGCGTAATGAATATTGACTCTTGATAGAAGGAAGAACTGAAGGGGCAATTACACCAATAATTTCATCTCTCTGAGCTGCAACTTCCTCTTACATAGGCCAGGGCTATCACTTCCTACACTCACACATCTGGTAGAGCTGTGTAAAGGAGAAATGGAAAAAAATGTCATATCAGTTTGGTATCACAGAGGGGGATACCAGATGTTACCATTTCAGAAGCTCATCCTGAGCCAGTCAAATCCTATACTTTGGGCATTCTGGATTGGTTTGTTTGCTGCTTTTCTATTTGCTATAGAAAGCCATTAGTTGCAATTTTATAAGGAAATCTTCCAGGCTACCACTTGAATGATTTCAACCCTAGATGAAGAAGCAGCACAGTCACAGAGCATTATGTCCCAAGTCCAACAGAGCCGAAAGTCAATCTCATCACTCTGCATCCATAGCTTTATCTTTAATGTGGTGTCTGACTGAGACATGTCACACAGTCTCAACAAGAATATAGTTGAGATCACTTCCATAAACATGTCTGGGACAGGGCTTTGATACACGGGATGAATATTAAAGAAAATTCTCTAATTGAGAGAACAAAGCATGTTGATAGTTCCGGGTTTGTAGCCAGCATTTGCGAATTCAAATACTCAAGACCAATTCTACCTGTGAAAGGCTATCGAAGCTCCAGTAAGTTTCTCTCCCTTCTGCAGCAGTACAGCACAACTCAATCAGGAGGGTAGGTGACAGGGCTCTGGGCACTGACTACACTGGACACAACAGAGCATTTTGAGAGGCCACTGTGTAGTAGTTGTGAGCTTTAAAGAGTGTGACACATCTGGGCACCTGGAAAGGGCAGCCCATTCCAGTTGTGTTCCATTTTTGATTGTTCAGTCCTTCTTAGAAAGGCAGCATTGGACCCCAGCCATCAGCAAAGCGGGGCAAGCACGTGGCAAATGTTAAACAGTTATTCCCAGAGATTTCAGCCGAAAGGCCAAAGTGTGGAAGCTCGTTAATTCTTCTCTGAGCACGCTGACAGATGACGGATGGGTATGTATCTATCCAGGTGATGTCAGGAAACCATCTGACCTGTTTATCACTCCAACTTCTGGCACTTGGCCAGCTCTTTCCTTCCATATTTGGGTGGAGAGTCCCTCCTTGCTCCATTTCTCCATCGAATTGTCCCCCTCCCCAGAATCCATTATTTCCACCCCACCCCCAGCCCCGTACTCACCATTACAGAAATGTGGAGGATGTGCATCTGCTCCTCTACGATCTCAGATGGCTCCTGGAGTGAGGGGACAGTGGCCCGGGCCAGTTGTCCAGAGCTGCTCATGGAGACATGGAAATACAATGTGCCATTTTCCAGCCACTGCTGTCTCCAGTGTACCAGTGAGATATCAGCCGCTGTGCCAGACATCTCTGTAAGACAAAACCAAGGTACTGAGTAAAAATATGTTCATATTTTAATTTTTTGCCAGCCTTGGGGCTTGAACTCAGGGCCTGGGCACTGTCCTTGGGTTTTCTCAAGGCTAGAGCTCTACCCGATGAGCCTCAGCACCACTTCCGGCTTTTTTCTATGTATGTGGTGCCGATGAATCTAACCCAGGTCTTTGTACATGCTAGGCAAGCACTCTACCACTAGGCCAAACTCCAGGCCCATATTTTAATTTTCTTGAGTTCAACAAATATTTTATCCATTCTTATTTGTTTATACTTCCTTATTTATTCTTATTTATTATTCATTCTCATCATTAAGTAGTTATAACAAAGGAGTTGCCATTTAACAAAGTAGTTTATGAATATAATATATCTTGATCCATGCCACCTTTTTCGACATTCTCATCCATCCCTCCTTTGGTCACCCCCTTCCCTCGCTACTATTCATTCTATAGAATACACATTGGATTCTTGACTGCATTTTCCTCCTGTGAACATGTTTTTTTATGAGCACTTGGTTATCATTCATATTGAGTATCATCAAACAGTTTCCTAAGTGTCATTATTTGGGATTCCAGAATCATTTCCTAGTATCCTCTATGAAAGCACTGTGTCCCTGGAACCATCTACAAAGACAGGGCCTAACCAATGTCTTTTGATGAACAATGGGGCAGTGTGATGGGATTCATGGAGAATCATAAAACATTACTAGATCTGTACTCAAGTGAGAATTACTTTGGCAGACAAGTAGCCTTTATAGTGTCCAGCCATAGAAAAAATGCCTTTGTAGGTTTGGAAATTTGGACCCTCTTCCTGAAGCAAAGAAGAGATTTTAAGACAGTATTCCTACAGTTCCCAAATGTATGCAAGTCCCCTCACAAGCATGCCTGCACATGTACATGTACATACACACAGAGTACTGAAGAGAAGCCAAGATAGAGCCTCTTCTCATTCAGTGAGCTCTTCCAATGCCTCATGGACAATGAAAGAGTTACCTTAGAGGAATGAGATGATATTTCCTCATCAAGCTTTATGTATTATATCTTTGGGTAGTCTATAGCCAACAAACCCTAACTCCTTGAAGTTTATCTTCAAAAGCCCTCAGGAACAATGCTTGGCATTTAATCAGTGATTTAAAAAACTAAGCTATGAATTTTCAAATTAGCTATTGATTTATCATCATCATCATCATTAATATGGACAACTTCTAATTCATTCTTCAATGACTCTGAAAAAAAGAAAATACAGAAATCTAGCCTTGATGGCTTGCTTTCTTTCCCACTTTTCATCCAGTCTGTCAGAAAGTCCTTCAAAATCCTCCAAAATTTAACTCTATGGAGCACCTTTATCCAGCCCCATGCTCTAAGGCCCCATAGGCTCTTCTCTGGAGTTCTTCAAGGGCTTCTTAACTCAGCTTCCCCTCCCGCCCTTGCTTCCTCTTTCTATTCTCAGCCAGAAGCCAGAGGAATTCTGCTGAAACCAAAATCATCTCACGATATTGACCTCTCCACTTGAAATCCTTCCAGAGCCTTCTACCTCATTCCAAATAAAAGACAGAGTAACCAGATAGAGTAAGTTATTAGTTCAACTGTACACAGGCTTGAGCTTTCCTTGCTGCTTGATGGATAGAATACACCTAGTGCTAACCACAAAAATTTATTAAGTCTTAGAGCCCTAGAACTCAAAGGACCCTGAGGCTCGCTGTGATAATCCAGGTGGAAGGCACTGGGTAGTCTTTCCATGGCATCTCCTCTGTCTCCTTACCTGCCTGCCACTCCCACTCCCACTTTATAGTCCAGCCTTAGCACCCAAGACACTGGCAAAAAGTACTTTGGAAGCCAGCCATTAGGATCACAGAAAGATAGGAGTATTGTAGTAAAAGGCCTTGCTCAGTGCCTCGAGGACTTATTTTTTTTTCTTAGTGAATCAAAACTCTAAACCACAGACCCAGAGCTCAATTACCACTAAAAACAGTAATGTCTAATTCAAGAGCACAAGGCTGAGCAGACAGCCACTGCATGTGCCTGCTCCTTTGTGTGACAGGAAAAGAAACCCTCGAGGCAGACCACATCTGGCCAGCTGACAGAGCCTGGTATAGATGGGAGTAAATCAAAAGAGAGTGGTATAAATCCAAGCTCTTGGAGCTCTGTCTAGCCTATGCCCAAAATCCCATCAGTGAAGAATTTTACCATGCCTGTGACCAATGAGGAAGCAAAGAGTCACTGAAGGTTAGTAACTCATTCAAGGTCATTGGTGAATCTGCTATCAGTTGGACCCAGTGGATTCCCAGTCAACACCATCTCTATGAGGCCAATTGCCCTAGCAATGTCTCCTTTCCCTTGACTAAATCAGCCTATGAACTAAAACTAGAAAGAGCTCTTTGTTTGCTACAGTGATGAGTGCACAGTCAGCAGACAGTGAACGTTAAATGATAACAGTGTGTGAAACCCAGTAAATATTGAATCACAGAGAATGGCTCTGGACTTACTCTATCACAAAGAAAAGAAATGGTTGTTGGGACAGCAAGTAGAGAGGGAGCAGAACACAAAGAGAAAACTTGTTTCAGTAGAAGCAGAAGGCTCTGATCAATCATTCATTCATCAATTCATTCATTCATTAATGCATGCAGTTGTTTATCCATCGGTATTATTTTATTAAGGACCTAATTCAATTCCAGGCCATTTAGCAATTCAGCCTACAGAGTTAACTGAAACCTACCCTTGCACTCAAGGAACTCAAATTCAATTGCAGCAGAAGTTTTACACAAGCTGTTTTCTCCCAGCCTTCTGTCCAAGTTGACATATGTGCAAACTCTCTGAAATTGTGAATTATCTGGCCTATCTCTGACCATACTACCACATGTACTCTCCCTATAGGCCTTACAACTGTTCTCTCAGGGCCTAGCACTTTCTGTCCATTTTCCTGAACTCTCCTGTTAGATTTAGTGTCATTTTCCAAATGGTGTTTTTTTTTAAATTTTTTATTGTCAAGGTGATGTACAGAGGGATTACAATGATATACATAGTGAGTACACTTCTCCTTGAACATTGTTACCCCCTCCTACATTTTTCTCCCATTGACCCTCCCACCCCCTACCCCAAGTTGTAAAGTTTGCCTCCAACATATTGTCTTGTAATATTGTTGCATCAATTTGCCCTTTGTCCTCTGTCTCACCGTTTTAACAACAAATGGTAATTACTCCAAGTGGCTGTGTCTTTCTACTCTAGCTAAAGTAGTCCTCTCCAAGCAAGGCCCATCTCTACAATATATCCTTTACAAAAATTTCCTAGTACTTATCACTTAGAAATACATAATATGGCTAGGTTCACTCAGGAGGCTAAGATCTCAGAATTGTGGTTTGAAGCCAGCTGGGGCAGGAAAGTCTACCATACTTGTATTTCCAATTTACTACCAAAAAGCTAGAAATGGAACTATAACTCAAGTACTAGAACATCAGAGGGGAAAAATTTGAGGAAAAAAATGTAGGGATAGAGGCTAGGTCCTGAGTCCAAGCCCTAGTACTGGCATGAGAGAGAAAGAGAAGAGGAATGGGGGGAATAAATGCACCATATATTTACTTGAACAGGTGTTTATTGTCTGCCTTTCTGGAACAGTAGGAAGAGCCTTTCATGTCTTATTTCTTTTCAGGCACTTTGAAAAGTAAGTGAAAAATAAGAACTAAAACTATATATAATTAATTTCCAAGCACCAATGACTCAAAACTTCAATCCTAGCTACTCAACAGGTTGAGATATGAGGATTATAGTTGGAAGTCAGCCAAGACAGAAAAGTTCACAAGACTGTTACCTCCAACCAACCACCAACAATCAAGAAGCTGGAAGTAGAGTGCTAGCCTTGAGCAAAAAGATCTCAAAGATATCATCCAGGATTTGAGTTCAAGCCCCACCCAGGACTGACACAAATAATAGAATAATAATAAATAATAATAATAAAAGACAAAGAAGAATTACAGATTACTGTAATCTCTATGTATAGCTCTATATACATATGTATATGTGTATAAACATATGCATATATATGTTCCCATTGTAAGATGTAGAAGTAAAAATAATAGCATTCAAAAAGTATTAAGTCTTAACTGGGGGGCACCAGTAGCTCATACTCGTAATCTTAGCTATTCAGGAAGCTGAGATCTAACGAGCGCGGTTCGAAGTCAACCAAGGCAGAAAAGTCCATGAGACACTTATCTCCAATTAACCACCAAAAAACTGGAAGTGGCAGTGTGTCTCAACATAGTAGAGTGCTAGACTTGCGTGGAAAGAGCTCAAGGACAGCACCAGGGCTCTGAGTCCAAGCCCCATCGGCAACACCCCACACATATCCACCTTCTCCTCTCTTAAAAAGTATTACATTTCATTAGAGAATTTTTAGAAATTATAATGTTCTATTCAGAACTCAATGATGGGAAAGAATCCTCTAAGCATGCAGACCAAGAATTAGTCCCAAAGCACTGGCAAGAACACTGTAAAAATCGACTTACAGATGTACCTCAGAGAATGGAAAATTACTGGGTTGGCCCATGGGTATATTGTGGATGCATATAGGAGTACAAAAGAAGACAAGGCTGGAAATGTAGCTCCAAAAATAATAAATATATATACACACATATATGCACACATACATCTATGCATGTGTACATAAATGAAGCTCCAACACAGACTTGAGGGCTTTGAATGCTTGTGTTAATGCACACATTGCATACATTTTATTCAGCATGCTCTCGGAAACAGCAGAGGGCACTTGGTCAGAGACAGTCCGGTGTCCATTAAAAAGGGGTCTAAGAAATAGCAGTACCACTAAAGCCAGCCCTAGAAATTCCCCACTGACTGATTTTCCAATTTCATTTTTCCTTTTCCCTTCCCCTAATTCTTCCATATAAACATTTCATTGAAGTCTTCAAGTCATATTACAATCAAACTTAAAGCAAAAGGGGGACTAAATGCATTTGGTCGGGAACCAAGACAATTCCCATAAAGGCAGATTATGCTGACATGATGAATATAAAATGAAACAGCAGATATTAAAGTGGGAGAATTGGTGCTCCATGCCTCGCAGCAGAAGGCTGACTCCAGCGCCTGCCTGCCTCCCACCCCACGTAGCTTGGTTTTATATTGGAATCATAAAGAGACATAGGGCTTGCCTTTTCACCTTTCTCTCTTCTTCCCCTATGGTTCACAACTCATGAAATATTCAACAGGCTCAAATCCCCTCAACCATCCCACAAGAGCCAAGTGAGAGGATCAGCCTTCATCAAGAATTCTGGGTAGACCGCCATCCTGCCTCAGCGGCCACGGATGCCCTCCAGCCTCCTGGAAAAAGAAATAAAGATCCCAAAGGCATGTTGTGCTTTTAATTGGCTTGTTCTTCCTAATCTATGGCACTCATTGTATTTTTATTTAATTCCTGAAGGTCATTATGAAAATAAGTAGCTCTTCTGATCTCCAGCCATCCTGGTAACATCTCCCAAGTGGGTAACTAACCAGCCTTCTGATTCCACAGCACCAGCTGACCCTCCAGCAGCTTATTCGCTTGAAACCCTGAGAGAGTTTCTGATCAGTTTAGAAATGGCCTTTGCAGGGCTGGGGAAATCGCAGGACTGTATGCAATTCCACATAAGAACGTACTGCCAGGGAAAAAAAACCAGGGACAGTAAAGACGCTGGGTTTACTCACCCTTGCCATGATCTGTTCCAACCATTCATAGGTAAGCATTGCATTAGCAGAGAACTATTGAGTGAGCCTGGGAAATAATCTTGGGCCGTGGGGTGGGGGGAGTCCTCTTAGCAATCTCTACCATGGTTAATTAATGCAAATGTGTATCCTCTCTCTGAGGGCTACTGCAAATGGTCCCATAGAAAAATAATACCCACAAATGCCTCTAAGAAATGGTTAATGAAGGGATTTATTTACGAAAGCTCAGATAGCGTAACGCAAACCGATAGTGGAAAAGGAAACACAAGCGAGGATGGACAACAACAAGGAACTGTCACGTGACTGGCCACGGGGGTCATCCTGACACTCGAATGAACCATAGCTGTAGGCAGGGGCTAACAACACTGTATGTTGCCAGATAACAGCTGTAGCCTTGAGTGGAATGACTGGTAACTACCATGGCCCAGAGGGAATAGATACTCCAATCTCATTCCAACCACCCGACTGGACTTTAGCTGAACTCCCAGGGGTGCTTCAGAGAAGCAAAATCATAAAGGGAGCACAGCGAGAGGAAATGGGCAGAAAATGTATCCCAAGGACCAAGTGGATAGTATGCTTTCAGACTCTTAACTGGTACCCCAACTGCCAGTCTTCCTTCTACCATCTATCCAATTGGCCACGAAGACACACTTTCTTTGGATCTGGCAGTTCTTTGTTCAAAACCCTGCTGTGGTTATTGATATTCCTTGTAAATCTCACTTCCTGAGCTTGGCACACAAGTCCTTCATGAGCCACCTGTGTGCTTCTCTCTTCCTCTTTAAATTCCTTTTAATTTTTTTTGTATTTTTATACTAACTTGTACACAAATATAACTCAGTACCTAGACAGAAGCTCTCCAAGTTACAATAAGATTACAACCCAGTAAAGCCTTTATAAATTGAAAATATGATGCCACAAATACACTTAGTATACCTGACTTACCAACATTATTGTGCACTCTAATCTACTTAACCTCTTCTGAAAACACTTACATTAGTCACAATGGGACAAAATCATCTCAGACAAAGCCACTTTTAATACTAAAATGTTAAAGGGCACATGTAATTTATTGGATACTTACCAAAGTAAGGTTTCTATGGAGTGTATGTCACTTTCCCAGTATCAGAATGTTCAAAAGTCCTAAACCGCATCATCTTAAATCAGAGAACATCTGTACTGTGCAATTTCCTAATTCACAATCTTTGAAGACACTTGTTCTGAGCCTCTAAACGCACTCCTCACTCAACCCCATGCCCTGCCGTGGAATCTTCCATGATCCCCATAGAAACTAAACACTCCTCTAGGCTGCTTGAAGGAAGAAACATTGCTAAGCTGTAGAATATAACAGACACTGGGGGTCAACTGCCTGAATGAAGGAACCACTTCCCTGTGTTCATTCCCTATTTCTCTGGCCAAGGTCTTGTACCTCATCTCCTCTATGAAAAATAACAATAATAAGAGAAGCTACCAATAGTCTTAATTTTAAGATCAATGGTATCTTACAAATAAATAATCTTTTATCAGAACTGGTACTTTATGCACATCACAGTTAACTGTAGTATCTATTACTTCACATAAGCAGTTACAGTATCCTGCTTCCACCTCTGACCCTACTTGTACATGTATGTGTGTGTGTGAGAGAGAGAGAGAGAGCGAGAGAAAGACAGAGAGAGAGAGAGAGAGAGAGAGAGAGAGAGAGAGAGAGAGAGAGAGGGGGGGGGAGAAGAGAGAGAGAGAGAGAGAGAGAGAGAGAGAGATCTCAGCATTCTCTCAGTGGATTCTAATGCAGGGATATGTCAGGTTCATTTGTACAGCCTACAGCCTGGCATCCTGAATAAACACAGACTATGACTATGGGATCCATAAACCTTTTACAAGTGTAACGGAACTACTTTGACATTTAAATGCAGATGGTGCTTCCAGAGGACAGAGAAGATAGCAAAACTTGAAGTTTTAGTGCTGCTGTGATTCCCATATAGCAACTCTATGGAAATTTAACTAAACATCTGCCTCAAGTTTAGGGCCTCTGGAGAATTCAAAAATGAAGAGGAAGAGCATTTGAACTTCCAAACAGCTTATATTGTCATGGAGCGAGAGAGGGGACATTTGTGACAAAATAGGCAATCATCTGAAGTGGTTGTGTATACAGCTGGAAAGACATCTACTAGAACAGCAAGAATAGTGCTCCTTAAATAGGAAGATCAGAGGTGATTTTAATCATGTACTGATTCAGTTTTCCATACATTCTACATTGACTATAAATTACTTCCATAGCAGAGGCATGTACACAATCACTTTAATGATTCATTTTAGTCAATCAATCTTTTCTGAGATACAGTATTGAGGAACTCCATCCTCAGAAACTCAGTCCCTAGGGATGGGGGAAAGAGCATGCTATAAATGTCCCTAAGTCAAAATAAGAAGCCCAAAGGAGAGAAGATAACTTCTGCCTGGATTCAGAATTTCTCTGTGGAGGAGTCTTAAAGGATTGAGTGCAAGAGTTCAATAAATACCCATAAGTTCTCCAATTGGAGAGAAGACCCACGAACACTGAGGAAAGAATGTTGCAAAATGTTCAGAGATATGAGGGAAAAAAACTATCAAGCCAGAAGCTATAAAGGATCAAAGCTACAGAGTCTCACCATTACAAAGGAAGTAGAGAGAGACTGGCAGAAGTAGAATTTACAGAGGGCTCAACTAACTCTTTGCCCAAAGAAAAATGTTAAGTGCCAGGTACTACTTTGAGCTTCTTTATGTGATCAGAACTGGTTCAGAGACAATGAAGCTCTCCACATGCCATAAACAAGAATGAAAGTATGCATGGACGTCCAAATGAGTACCTGATGAGTATAACCCAGTTGGTTTGACCTAATAAAATAGCTTGGGTTAGTGGAGAAAAAAAAAGAATACCAAGTTATGAAAAGGCAATCTAGATTTACATGTGACCACTGAATTGTTTATCTGACAATTCACAGAGCCTGTGTGATTTTTCCTTGTTTGTAAAATGGGGGTCACTCAGAACATGCCCCACATACATCACATCTGATAGAGAAGGGAGAGAAAAAAAAGACCATTCAGAGCAACATGCTTGCGGGTTGGCAAGGTTCTGCAGTTAGTGCAGAAAGCAAATGTCCTCATTACCCTCATTAACCAATAAATTATTGATTTATTGTCTAAAATGTGCCAAACACAGTGCAGGGACCTGAGGGTAGATGAGGGGAAGAAGTAAAAAACAAACAAAACCTGACTTTCTGACCAAACCTGGATTTTTCCTCTGTTCCCAGTAGAAAACCATTAGCAGTGTTTCCCCTTGCTACAGAGTGTTTATTCATCCATCTATTTAATCACCCATTCAGAGCAGAAAATTGACTATGTAGGCCACTGCTGTCCTTAGGATTTAACATGTGTGGTAAATACACAGTAAATATTTGTTGAATAAGCATACCATTCAATGCACATGCGTGTGCATTTAGTAATGAAAATCACAGTCTAGGAGAAAAAGAAAAGGAAACTCAACAAAGGCTAAGGAAAGAATGTGCTATGGTGGCATGGAGATGGGAAGGAATGCATAGCCTATTACAGGAGTCTATGAGACTAGCCACTAGTCTATGAGACTAGTGGATCAGGGGTTTAGACAAAGCAGGCAGAATCTATGATCTGGAAGGTTCTTGATTCTAAGAGATCTGGATGTCAGGCAGGTTAAATGCCTGCAGGATGATGCCAGTGATATTCAGGATTTGAAAGATTGCCTGAGGGGACAGGAGGTGAAGAGGTAGAGGGTAGGGGGTGGTGACACAGCCAAGGCCCTATTGCAGGAGCCAGAGATTCCCAGGAGTGCCTCAGACCCCAGTTTCTGCCATCCTGCTGTCAGCACTGATCTCTGCCTCTGCCTGCAATCTGCCCATTTCTACCTCCTTGGGGAACTGCATCTTTCATATAAAACTATTTTTCCTAAACCATTCAATGGAGATAAATAATACAGTTATACCCAGTTAAATAAGAGAGGGGAAGAGAAGAATTAAGGGATATCAGCAAGGGAGAAAAGCATATTGGTTCAGATTAGATTTGAAAATAGATGGAGAGTTGATGGAATTGATTCTCATTACTCCTACTTATTCTCTCCTGAACCATCTTTCTCCCTCTTGGTTGTTTCCACATTTTTCTGCTTGGCATTTCTTTGTCGTTTAGCTTCCCTATACTCTTATTTTTTTCTGTTTGAAGATTCTTTTGTTCTTTCTCTTTTTCTCTTGTATGTGCACTACAACAGCAAGGATTCTTCCTTCTTCTTCTCCCTTCTGTGAACCCAACATTGCAATCTGACTTAGGGATACCTGGAAAATAGAGAAGGGACCAGAAATGCTGGTGCATACCAGAAATCAACAAGAGGATAAATCTGGAGCATCATGAGTTCAAATTTATCAGCTTGGGCTAATCAATTTTAAAAGCAGATATGGAAAGGAATATTCACCAAAAGGGACTTAAATGTCAGGATAAGGATTTTCATTAATCATCATCTTATTAAGTTCTCATGGGAAACATAGGTTTCCCAAGAAATATGAAAAATAGACATTCTACAAACAGTAGAGAACTCTCCAGAGAGTTCTCAGTCTTTACCGAGGTCTTCTATCTATTGAGTGGAAGAACCTAAATATTCAAGCTGAGACTTTTTGATCCCAACCCCTGTGCTTTTATCCTGCTCTTGGGCTGAAAAACGAAGTTTACATATTACACAACTTGCATATGTATGGTTTTTGTATGTTTGATCATTCAATCTCTCCTGAGAAAGAAGTACAGGAATATCCTGTATCCTGATGAGTTTTTATGATCCCCTTGTTACTTTCTAAACTTCACTGGGTTGACCTTTTAATGAGTTCACCTCTCTTACCTCACATGGAAAAATGGGTATGTCGAAATGAATCTCTTATGATAGTTGTGGGAATTAAGGAAGGTGAAACAAGGGAAGGAGCCTAGAACCACATTTAGCATCTGGATATTCTTTGTCAGGTGTCTGTCTTTCTTCTTGTCTCTCTGTTCTATCTCACCACTGTCAAGACAAGAAGAGGCAGGCTGCATGGAGAACAATGGAGTGTGCATGTGACAGTAGCAAGTTGCAAAGAGAAAGGAGCAGAGGTCACAGAGATAAAACCTCCTACTTCACTTGAAAGCAGTCTCACAGTCTCTTCTCTCTGGTTTCCTGGGCTCTCATTTTTAGGGCATTCCTGTAGGCAAATTTGCTAGAATCATGGAAAATCACAACAGAAAGAGGGTTTAAAGGGATGGAGATTTTGCTGATCTAGAAAAATAAGGGTTGGAAAAGGATAGCAACTTTCCTTAAAAAACATAGCCTCATAATTTAGAATCCTTCTTGCCAGAGACCAGGACTCACAAGAGGGCCAGAGCAGAGGGCAGAGGTAAAAAATCACATTGACTCCTAAAAGTGTACTGTTGGGGCTAAATGTGAGGAAACACCCTGATAAAGCCAGAACTCCCTTTGCCTCTCCTGAATATGCAACCTAGAAAGCTCCTTACATCTCTGCTGCTGAATCTGATGCGACAATCTCCCACCCCAGGGGCCCAGTGTTAGGACATGCATTTGGGTATGACAGGTAATAAGCTGAGAAGAGTCAAGGGAATGAGTGGGGAGGGGCAGATGAAAGCTATACAAATCAACAGATACCTGCAGATGATGAAAACAGACACTGACTCTACCAGCTATTTGTGGAAAAAGACAAGGGGATGGACTGGGAGGAAAACGCTTCCATATCTGGTGCCTGACCCACATCTGGACTCACTGACTACAGAGACTCCATCATCATTGTTTAGCCCCACGCCAATGTTTGTTTATTACAGTATCATCACTTGTTTCAATCTTTCCTGCTGCCTTCATGGGTGGTACCCACCCTTAAAGACCCAGCTTACCCTCTGGATAGCTGAGCATCAACTATCTTGGTCCTTCTTTAAGCTTTTACATTCCTGGCAGGTTTCTATGCCCTCTGCTGGTTCACCAATCTCACTGTTCTTTAATTCTCATTATCTTTGCTAGGTCAGAAGATCCTACTCAGCCAGGCGTATGTTATCTCTTCTGTCCCCACCTTGGTAAGTCAGCACTTTGTATAACGGCAAGATCTTGATGAATATGAGCTGATTCAACATTCAAATAGGGGCCCAAGTTGCAAAGTGGGGAGAGCCTCCCAATTGCAATTCCACAGGCTGAATTAATGAGGAACAGAGGACAGCAGCAATAAAGAGACTTGGAGCATGAATTGTGATGCACAAAGGAAGACCTCCTCAGCCTAAAAGCAGGGTCCTACCTGTCTCCTAGACTCATACCACCTCTACTTCACAGCCCCGAGTAGAATTTATGATAGTATTGACCTGAGTCCAATGCCATGTAATACACTCAAACATCACAACTGAGCCTATCTTTCTAGTTCTCTCATGCCCTTTCTTCTCCTGTGCCTTTATGCTTGTACCTCTGTAGTCTTCTCCATCCAGTTATCACTATTTTGAGCCCATTAAGGTGGATAAGATTATAGCAACCGTGAACCTTAGCCCAACTTTCCAATGAATCCAGTGAGCCATGAATCTACTTTTCTTGACCCTGAATTACCATTGAGAGCTTGATTTTCATTGTCCAGTTGGATAAGCCAGCAGTGACAACATATAAAGACCTGAAGAATGTGTAGTGTTCGTTGCCCTTTCTTGGAATGCTTGGGAGAGCCCTTCAACTGCCTCATGAAGGAACCAGTGCTAGCAGGCTGGATGGTAACAGAAGTGTGGCCCATTTGTCCATGTAGTCTGTTGCTAACTCTCAGCTTGGTGGCAGAGACCACTTGAGGACATCCAGCTGCCAACACACTTGCCAGCTGATCAGAGATATGGCAGAAAGCCCATAGAGGTCAGCCAAGACTATTAGAATAAATGCTCATAGGGCTCCACCTAAATTACTAGCCCATGTAAACAGGAGCTTATTATTATTTTTTGCAAGCCACTAAACTTCTAGTATGTATGTTACACAGCAAGAGGTATCTTTTTTATTATTATTATTTTTTGAAGTCGCACTCCACTCAAACCTGGGCTTCCTTCCATTTCTATGCTTATCTCACTGTGTGGTACTCATTGATTTAGTTATTTCATACTTCAACTACTTCTATTCCCTGAGTCTCCAAGCTTCTTCAGACTAAAGATTTTGTCTCCCTTGCTACCTGCTACTTCTCCAACTCCCTGCTCAGAGCCAGTGTTGCATAGGCATGTGATGCACAGAACAAATAGAAGTTGAAGATTTCCCCTAAGCAGCATCCTAACACAGCCCCTCCTCCTCATCGAAGTCTCTGTGGCCTTGATTTGAGGGACCGAGTGGGTATTGATTGGTTCCAACTGCATGGCTTCAGAAGCATAATTTTGCTTCTACATTCCTCAAATAAGCTCTGTGCCTGTTCGGTGTGTTCATAGCAGTCTTGATTGTAATTCCGCCTCTACTCCATTACCCTTATTTATATCACGGCACTGGAGCACAGAGCCCTGGGCACACACGGAATGATTGCAGGACCCTTTTGACTTGCAATTCCACACCATTCAGTCCAATTTAGGCCCACCACAGATGGTGCCCTGTGGCAAGGCAAGGATGATTAGAGGATGCCAGGCTGATGTGAGGAAGAGGGAACAAGTGTCCTGAATTTCTTACTGTATCAGTGCCAGATGGAAAACTCAGGGTCTCAAGTGATCCAGAGCCCTCTGATGTGGGATAATGAGTGCAGGAGTCATAGATAATTCCTCCCTCCTCTAGGAGGGTCAGGCTCTAAAAGTACTGTGATCAGGGATGTTTCTCCTTTTTATTCAGTCTACATGACAGGTGACATGATGGAAGTTTAGGAGACAAGTCCAATTCCACTGTTGCCTTTGCTTCATGGATGGCCTTAAATAAAGTATGTGCATCTTTGGGTCTGAATCTCCGATATGTCCACTGAGAGAGTGAACCATTTCCTTAGGTCCCGGGAATAAGGAAAGAATAAAACTCATGAGAATTTCTCTGTGAAAATGTCAAGGTCATGGTTAATACCAATAATCTGACAGAAAATGTCAAGGAAACAAAAGCCAAATGTCTCGAGAGGAAAGGTTGAAATCCCTACCAGCTTTGAAATACTTTAGTTGACCATTCCAGAGGAGGAACAGATATCAGTTCTGCAAAAAAGATATCATCTGGATTGATGACTCTGCCATTTTCTTAGTTGAAAAAGTTTGTAAATCTGGGTATCCCTGACTCACTCCTATAATCCTAATTACTTGTGAGGCTGAGATCTGAGAATCATGGGTTAAAGCCAATCCAACAAAAAAAAGTTTGCAAGACTCTTATTTCTAATGAACTGCCTGAAAGCCACACAAGTGGAGCTGTGACTCTACTGATAGAGTGTTATCCCTGAGTAAAAAAAGATAAGTCACTCAGGGTCTGAATTCAAACTCCAGGATCAATATATCAACAACAAAATCTTGCAGAAAGCACATACTTTCTAATGATGTCTCACATTCATCATGCAATATCTGGAGAATGAAGACATAGTAATCTCTGGAGTGTGAGGGAGAGAAGAGTAGGGACTAGACTCTTGTTAACACTTGTGTCTTCATGCCATGAACAGTGTCAGACAGAATGCGGGTACTCAGACTAACATAATAGAATGGCTGATGCCCACTTAGTGTTTAGAGTATTCTCAGCTAGGTGCCTGTGCATTCTCAGTCCATGTTCCAGACGGCCACAGGACTTCTGGGTAATAGCCATTCCAGATGTGCCCTTTGTTGATAGTGTATCAGCACAGAGACGGGCTCTGGACTGTGTCCATTCTTGTGGATAGTAGTGAACGCCACTTTTAATACTCCCTCTTCAGTGCTATGTACACAAATTGTTTTAAACTCCAGTTAACACAAACTTCAGAAGCACTTCCTCCAATTCACCCAGTTTGTTGTTGATTGTAAATTCCTGGAGGATATACTCACATCTGTCCAGTGTCCTCTATAGGGAAATGTAATTACAATCTCAGTATCCTCAGAATATAAGATTAATATTTATGAGTCTTAAATTGTCACACAACACCCCCTCCCCCGCTCTACCCGACCTTAAGGATTCTACTCCCAGATCCTCTGTCACTAAACTTAAGACTGTGTTCAGCTCAGCAAAAATTTTGAGAAAGCCTTTGCTGTACTGGGCTCTTTTCTAAGAGCTTATGGACAAAGTTTCCCTGAGTCTCCATTTCTCATTTACAGTTAAGAAAACTTGAAAGAGCAAGAATAAGGAGGGTTGCTCTGGTTTACATAGAAAGTCATGGGAAGGTTGGAAGATATTTAGGATCCTTTTAAAAATAGTTTTGGACTCCCACCAACAGTGTAGTAGTGATCCCTCCTGGCCACATCCCCTCCAGCATCTGTTGTCATTCGTTTTCCTGATCCTGGCCATTCTAGCTGGAGTGAGGTGGAATCTTAGAGTTGTTTTGATTTGCATTTCTTTTATGACCAGAGATGTTGAGCATTTCTTCATGTGTCTATAGGCCATTTTTGTTTCTTCTTCAGAGAAGACTCTCTTTAAGTCTTTGGCCCATTTTTTAATGGGATGGTTGTTACTTTGGAGGTTAGTTTTGGAGTGATTCAATTTTTTGAGTTGTTGATATATTTTAGATATGAGGCCTTTGTCCGTTGTTTGGTTGGTGAAGATCTTCTCCCACTCTGTAGGCTTCCTGATTAGTTTACTAGCTATGTCCTTTGCCATACAAAAGGTCTGCAGTTTAATGCAATTCCACTTATCCAGCCTTTCTCTGATTTGTTGTGATTCTTGGTCCTTATTAAGAAAGTTTCGACCTGTGCCAAGGAGGCCTAGTGTATCTGGAAAGCAGTGTGGCAGTGCCTCAAAAGGCTAAACATAGAACTCCCCTATGACCCTGCAATTCCACTACTTGGCATTTACCCAACCACCCAGAAACAAGGACATACTAAACCCACTAGCACAACAATGTTCATTGCAGCACTATTCACCATAGCAAAGATATGGAACCAACCTAGATGTCCCTCAGTTGATGAGTGGATCAACAAGTTGTGGTATTTGTACACAATGGAATTCTATGCTGCTGTCAGAAAGAATGACATTGCCCCATTTGTTAGGAAATGGAAAGACTTAGAAAAAATCATATTAAGTGAAGTAAGCCAGACTCAAAGGAACTTAGGCTCAATGGTTTCCCTCATTTGTCATAATCAGTAGAAACCTTGGGCTCTACTAGCAGAGATTTGCAATAGAGCAAAATCTTGATACATAAGGACATATAATGTGAAGCTAATTGAAAGGACCTCCAGGATATTGAAACAAAAGCCATATAATGAATGATTGTTGTCCTTAATGTACTATGTTGTCTCGCATCTCCTTGGCTGTCCCTTGGTTATCTCATATTGGTATAGTATCTCACTTTGTTATCTGATATATTGAATTTATTTGTATTTGGATATTTGAAATTTGATAGGGAAGGGGGGAAAACCAAGATGGGTGGGGGTGTGGGGGGGGAGAGAAACGGGTACCAAGACATGTGAAAGGGTATCAATGTATGTGAATTAATGCACCTTCTATCTGGCAAATATCATGTAACCCTTTTACTAATTACAATAAAAAATAAATAAAAATAGTTTGGGGATGTTTTGGGGGGTTTTTGTTGTTGTTTTTTTTTTGCCAGTCCTGGGACTTGAACTCAGGGCCTGAGCACTGTCCTTGGGCTTTTTCATCAAGACTAGCATTCTACCACTTGATCAACAGCACCACTTCCGTTTTTTTTCTTTGTATGTGGTACTGAGGAATCGAACCTGGGTCTTCATGCATGCTAGGCAAAGACTCTATCATTAGACCAAACTCCCAGCCCTTAAAAATCCATCAAAATCCCAAAGACATTTTTTACTCAAATAGAAGGTACAATCCAAAGATTCATATGGAACAAGAAAAGACCTAGAATAGCCAAAACAATTCTAGGCAAAAAGAGCAATGCTGGTGGTATTACAATACCAGACTGCAAGCTCTACTATAGAGCCATAATAACAAAAACCGCTTGGTATTGGAGCAAAAACAGACCAGAAGATCAGTGGGACAGAATAGAAGGCCCAGAAGTAGAACCACATACCTATATGCAACTTGTATTTGACAAAGGAGCCAAAGATATGCAATGGAACAAACACAGTCTATTCAATTATTGGTACTGGCAAAACTGGGCAGCCACATGCAGAAAACTAAAAATTGACCCTAGCCTGTCACCATACACAAGCATTAACTCAAAGTGGATCAAAGACCTCAATGTCAGACCAGAAACCGTGAAACTGCTACATGATAAAGTAGGAGAGACACTGGAATTCATAGGCACAGGCAAAACATTCCTGAACAGAACCCCAGGGTCACAACAGATTGGAGAGAGACTCGATAAATGGGACTACCTATAAATAAAAAGTTTCTGCACAGATAAAAGCATAGTCGCAAAAGTAGAGAGACAGCCAACCAACTGGGAAAAGATATTTACCAACAATACATCTGACAAATTCTTAATATCCAGTATCTACAGGGAACTCAAGAAACTAATCCCCCCCCAAATCCAACAAACCATTCACTAAATGGGCAAGGGAACTAAAGAGAGACTTATCAGAAGAAGAGATTAAAATGGCAGAAAAACATATGAGAAAATGTTCATCATCCGTGGTCATAAAAGAAATGCAAATAAAAAGAACCCTAAGATACCACCTCACCCCAACAAGAATGGCCAAGATTTTGAACTCAGACAATGACAGTTGCCGGCGGGGTTGTGGAGAAAAAGGAACCCTACTACACTGCTGGTGGGATTGTAAACTAGTTCAGCCACTCTTGAAAGCAGTGTGGAGATTTCTTAAAAAACTGAAAATTAACCTTCCCTATCCTGCCATAACACTTCTGGGCATCTACCCTGAAGATGATAACCCAAGATATCATAAGGACACCTGCTCAGCTATCTTTATTTCTGCACTATTCACAATAGCCAGGCAATGAAAACAATGCAGATGCCCTACTGCAGATGAATGGATACAGAAAATGTGGTATAAATATATATATATATATATATATATATATATATATATATATACACAATGAAATTCTACATAGCCAAAAGGCAAGATAAAATATTGGCATTTGCAGGGAAGTGGATGTATCTAGAGCAAATCATGTTGAGTGAGACAAGTCAAAACCAAAGGAACAAAAGCACGTGGTATCCTTAATATGTGGCTATAAGATACAAACAGTACAAGAGTGAGGACTCAATAACTGCATACCCAAAGCTATGGACATGGTAATGGAAATATAAACATAACTACATAGACATAAAAACCTATGACTCTAGATATGTTTTATTTCATAAATTAGTATGTATCTATGATATACAAACCCTTAGCCTAATTTTGATTATGTTCTAAAAACTAAGTGCCAGTGATTAATATAGAGATTCCCTTCTTGAACACTTGTTTGTTAAACATGTCATTTAAAATATGATGTAAAAATCAATGTTAATAAATTCTTTAATAAAAAAAACAAAAAAAATAGTTTTACCATAGATTTAGTTTAGCATAATGGGGTTAAAGGAGAGAGAAATAAAAGAGAGAAAGGAAAGGGAATATTTTCTGTTCTCCCAGGCAGGGAATGTGAGTTAAGACTCCAGAATTCAGGCTCTCAGTTTTTAAGAGGGAACTGACCATAATCCCGAGCAGCATTCTTCCTGTCTCTGACACCTGGGAAAAGTGTTTCTCTTCTTGAACTTCACGACTCTCACCTGTAAATCTGGAGCAGTCATGCCATTTTCTGAGGCTGCTTAGAGGATTTACTAGAAAATGGTTTAATTCTCTGTCTGGTCAACATTACTATTATGGTCTCAGAGAACAAAAGTATATTCCATTCCACAGGCTATATGATGAATCTCATATACCTATCTCAACTGTGTCATGTCTCTGAGAAATACAAGGCCGAGTGGGAAAAGAAGAGCTCAACAGGCTGGTCCCTAACTCACTCATAGGCACTTGATCTGTTCTTCATATTGCATTTTAATGATCATTTACTTGGTGTTATAGTTACATAAGCACTCTCTAGTTCCTTGTTCACAGTGGGAGGTAGAATACAATAAAGAGGATTATAACGCCAGAATGCAGGAAGGACTATCTCCTGATAAACAGAGATGACTATCACACAGGCTGCTTGCTGGCATATGGAGCCTGGACCAAGTTTCCTAAATCATTTCTAGAAGCATTTAAGGAATAATCAGGCCAGGTACATCACAGGTATTAGGGAAGTCATGTTTTCACATTAAAATACCAGCAAAGAGGCTCAACCAGAGAAATACACATGGTTACAGATCTGTTCTTCCGAAGCATACCTATGTCTACAAACATATGTATTCATGAATAGATATCTCTGCCTTGCCAGAAAAGCACCTATCATCTTGAACACAAAGAGTATGTTTATACATGCCCGGTGCAAATGCACACATGTATGAGCCCTTTCCTTCCACATACGCATGTGCTGATGCATGTGGTCATGTACAGACAAAGTAGACTTTAGGGCCAAAATCTTGGAAGATTGTTTTTTGGAGAAATTCACATATATAACCTCCAAAATTGCTCTTTCCTTCCACCATGCACATACACACATCCATCATTTCCTGACCTGAAAGAACCGACATTTACAAGAATGTAAGCACATATGTATGTGAATAATTTGATACTGCAGCACCCCCAGGCCATACAGGATACTCCTGCATAATGTGTTTGCCTGGTTTCCCTTTGTACATATTCTGCTATCCATATTCTATAGAGAATGTTTGGTCTGATGTATATTTACTAATTCATTACAGTCTACATACAACCACCTTCATGGGTAGATATGCATATATATACATTATATATACATATATATGTATACACATACATGAGTAGACATACATGGTCAGGAAGGCACATGACTACTGATAAGGATAAATTTCAAGTCAAGGATATTCTGAAGCCCTCATTTGTTTCCTCGCATACACAGGTACATAACCAGCATCACGAAATATCTTCCTAAGCCCTGGGAATATTGCTGAATCTCTCCTCCCTGAGGCCTTGCTTTGTACTCAAGGAAAGAATGTCTATATCCTCTCCTGCATGGTCTCCTGAAAGCCTCTTTCCTCTTTTCTCATATGACTGACAGGCCATCATGGAGTAAAGAAGAGTAAAACAGTCCCTGTTCCCGAGCTGTCCATCCACTTAATCCTTTCTGATTTCATTTCCGGGGGTTGGGAGGAGGGGAGGCAACTTGTCAACTGATTTCCTATTTCATCCCCTCAGCCCTGTGTCCTTGAAAGAAACAGACTAGCTCAAGGCAGAAAAGGGCCCACTGATGCTGAGTGCCAGGCAGCCAGTGCAATTCCTGTGGGATTATGGCTTCTACACTTAGCAGGTCAAAGCCTGCTGTCCAGGCAACTATAAGCAAAGTCAAAATAATGCATTCTTTTCCCTATACTCATTGTCTTCCTATATCCAGTCACTATGTTGGGCACCATAGCACACTGCAATACATTTCATGCTCAGAAGACTCTCAAAGGAGCTATTGGAGACTCCATTTTACAGAGATGTGGTGAAGGCATTCATCTAAGGTGCTAATCACAGTGGACAGAAGAAGCAGGAGTGGAGATGTGACCTCGGTTCTGCTTGCCTCAGAGCACCCTCAAATACTCAACAGAAACTGGAAGGAGGAGAGCCAGCCACACACCACGGCCTGTTTCCCAGAATCTTCCTCATTTCAAACACAATTTCAGAAGTTTCATCTCCTAGACAAGAGCCAGTGTAGCGTAGATGCATTTTCCCAGGCTGACAGGAGAAGAGGAAACTGAGTCAGGTGACAAGAGTGATGGGAAGTTTGGGGAATAAAAATCAAAGCAAGGAATAAGATAGAAGAATACGAATACCACTTTTAGAGGCAGCAGCAAAGTTCACTCCTCTTTTCTCCCCCCTAAGAACATGCACTGGAGTCTTCCGTCATGTGAGACCTTGTAGAAAATGAGACATGCAGAATTGACAGCACAAGATTGTCATACACAGAATCACAAGGCTATTGGGAGAGGGAGGGAGGGTTCTGCTCCATAGGCTGTGAAAAAGCATAATAAGTGTTAAAATGCCTGTACGTATTCAAAATTAGTAAAGAAAGAGGGCTGGGAAAAGACTTCTAATGTATCCTGTCCCTTGGTTTAAATCCACTTATAACAATAAGCAGCAATTGTCCATCAAAACTACTACCCATATTTCCTACATAACTCTCCCATCTGTATGAGATAAATGAGTATGTGCTTACTTATGGATATGGCACATATACACACATACATGGTGTGAGAACAGTAGATGGGCATATAAAATTTCAGTCAACTTTCAACATTCAGAGCCCCTCAGCCTAACTTCTTACTCCTTGGCCTAAAACCACAGCTTTGAGGGTCCCTCTCATCCACAGCCATATTAACTATAAGCAGTTAAGCTGAGTATCACAAATTAGCACTTTATCATATGACAACAGAAATACATGGACACTGTGAGGTCATCTAGAAATAGCAAAATTTTGATCATAAGAGGAACCTGGGTTAGCCAATGACAAGACCTAGCATCCACACATCTGACTGTAAAGGTCAATGTGCTCTACTGAATGTGCCTTCTGGCACGCATTTTCATGAATGAGCTGTCACCACCCTCAATGATTTCTGCCTGGCCCAGCAGTGAGAAAGGCGGATGTCTCCAAATTCTTCTTCAAGTTGCTGGACAGAGAATAATCTTTCCAGCTATAGGGTATAGAACTAGCAACTCAACTTTGCAGATGAGGTAACTACAGAGAGAGAGATTTGCCTGCATGTCTAAAGTTTCTTTCCCAGGTGTTTTTCTCTTCTTATCCATTCTGAACAGCATTGGAAATGACTGTATTGTAGACATCCAGCAGACAGTATGGACAGCAGGCAATACAGATGAATCAAGTGGCATCACTTCACAGCTCTTGGAACTTGGACCAGATCTGTGGCTACATTACTTGAGATATATAAAGCTCTGCATTTCTAAAGGACCCACACTTGGTTTAGGACTATCATCATTTGAAATCATTGACAAGGAGTTTGTATTTTCCTTTAATACTAGGCTATGAAAATTGTGCAGCTGGTCTCATCGTAGACACGTGTTCCCCTTTTGGTCTTCAGTTTCTTCAACTTGGGATGTGATTAATAAAAGGGTGTTATGCTAGGGGCTGTAGCTCACACAGTCTGAGCCTTGCCCACCTCTTCCTTGACTCATGTTCACCATCCAGCCAAGCCCTACATATCCACCAGTTCTCTCTCTGAAAATATGACCAACCACAAACTGAAAAGTATTTGGGGGAAAAACTGCACCTGTACTAAATGTCTATGCATGATTCTTATATTTCTCCATAATATCCTAAGTAGCATAGTATACCTATTTCCATAGTGTATGTATTGCATTAGATATTATAAGAAATGTAGAGATGACGCAGTATGCGTATTTCTATAGTGTATGCATTGCACTAGGTATTATTAGTAATCTAGAGATGACTTAAAGTATGTGGTAGGATGGACATAAGTTCTATGCAAACCTTAGGGCATTTTATATAAGGGACCTGAGCATCTAGAGGTGACTGTATCCAAGAAAGTCCCAGGAACCAATCTCCTGTGGACACTGAGAGACAAATGTACAGATCCTCAGAGGTTTCTCCTGTACGCTTGTTCAATCTTTATTCAAATGCTTTTCTAGCCTTTGTGTAGAGCAGGCTAAACATACTAAGTAATTTTCATGTCTTTTACCTACTCTTTTCCCCATCTTCCCCAAACTGGAGTTTTCCTAAGTCATAATGAATGAGAAGTGGAGAATAAACATAACAGCTTGAGATGATACTGGGAATGCTTTATCTACTCATTACAGAAGCAGCCCTGCTCAATTATACCTCCCTTTATTGGCTCCTATTTTATTTATTTATTTTTTTTGTTTCCTTCTCTCGCTCCATAGGGGGACTTTCTGAGACCACCTCTCAGATAAATGACTTGCACTCATCACCTCAACATAGAGTTTGTTTCTGGAAAACTCAATTTAAGACAGGGTTCCTGAAGCTTATGAAGATAATATATGTAAAGAGCTTAACACAATGTTGGGCATGGATGCTTATCACAAGAAAAAAGAAAATCCTGCTTTGCAAGAAGACATGAGGAAGAAGAAAATGCTGCTTTACAAGACGACACAAGGAAGCTGACAGAATGTTTACAACAAAATTCTAAGCTTATCCCCTTAATGAACACACTTTACAGACCCTGCTCATAAACAGTTAGGGTGGGTTTCCAGGTCTCTATTTCCTATAAAACACAGATGCCGGTCACACTAGCTCTTAGAACTCAACCCTAAGTGACAAGTCTTGGAATTTCTGTCTTCTCCCTTCCTGCTTTGCAAGGTCAAAAAGGTGTATAAATCCACATGGAATCTCAGCTATGGCTCTTAATTATTCTTTTTAAATGTCTTTCTCCCCAGCTATGTATTCATACCAGATCATAAGTCCTACAGATGCAAAAAGTTTTGACTATTTTGATCATCACTATGTCCTAGGAACCTAGAACAGAGTCAAAAAATTTAAGTGCTCATGAATACTTATCATGAGCACAAATTTGTTGAAGCCCTTCTTGGCCTGTTTTGGGAGAGAAAAACTCTAACACCTCCAGAATGAACCCCAGGTCCTACCAATGAATCCTTAAAAGGCTCTGGACAATTGTCAGCCTTTTATTTTTCTGTTTTTCAATAGAACAGTTGATTACATGTAAAAAGAGGTGCCACGTGTTTTACACAAATCCCACTGTCAGCAATCAGTAAATATTAGCTATGATTAATGTAGAAATAAGTCTTTTTCCCCTCCCCCACAAGACTTCTCTCTCTCTCTCAGCTAATACATTGGGAATATTTTTTTTCTGAAATGTGGAAAGATGCAGTCATGATGTTGGAAATGATAAATACACCATTTTAAGCTATTTTCATCAGATTACAAAATAGAAAATAACAAAGAGAGAATGGTCCACAAGCTCCTTTTTCTTTCAGCTCTTTTGCTAACCAGCAGGAAGAGGTGCTAGTTGGGTACTCTGATGTCTTTCCCAATCCAGGGAAGAGCAGGCTTCAGACTCAAGTTCCAAGTAGGATTTCGACATCAGATGGCTAAAATAGTTTGCTTTCATTGTACTTACTTTCATATTAACGCCAGTGTTTCCATTTACTCTAATGACATTAAAGTTGCCACATATGTGAGTATGTGTGCAATTTTAGGAATTATCCAAAGCCAAAAATACAAAAGAAGAGACTAAAGATATGACCAAAATGATGTTGATGACCTGACATGATCTGTAACTTATTGTTTCAGTCTTAGGTCATACCTCACCCTGGTCCAAGAACTCAAGGTCTGGGGCTCTGTCTCAGACCTGCCATTCACCCATGTTCAACTAGCTTAGAACAATCTTATTCCTCTCACTTCAGCCTTTGTCTTCCTACCTTTAATATGAAGGGATTAGAAATCCAAGGCTTTCGAGCTTTGGAAATGATTTTAATCTTGTAAAGATTTCAGTAAAATAAAATTAAAAAAAAAGAACTGTGGAAAATGCAGCAAGGCCATGTGGCTGGCTCAGCTTATTTCCATGATGTCTTACTCTCAGATGGAAGTTTACAAACTACAGAGACTTGTCAGCTCCCAGACATTAATTAACAAGATTTCCTGTATGTGTCTTCCCGTCTAACTGACTAACTCATAACAAGGCAATAAGGCCAGAATTAAAGAATCCATGTGTAGAAGCACCATTCATTATCAGCACACACCATGTTCACACCCAACAATAGATGTCAATTATAGTCTCTTTCCCCACTCAGTGTCTTGTGTGCAGTGTTGTGATGGCATAAGTCCTTGGAAGGACACATGAGTGTGAGAGCCTCAGCGAAGTGGTGCTCTGGGCTCAGGCTCTGATTTGGCTCTTCTGTTTGGCTTTTCTCCTATTGACTTAGATCTAGATCTAAAGCAGCCTGAGAGTGAGAACAACCCAGGAGACAAGGAGGAATCAAACAAGGTTTTTCTTTCCTCTGGGAGGATTTAAGGTGGCCAGTGGGACCTTTGCGTAACTGGATGTACTATATTAGGGCATCATATATGCAGTCAGCCCCAGAAGTATGAACATGACCAAAACAGAGACAGCAGAAGAGGAAGGATCTTGTTGCCATTAGAAACAACCAAGGAAAGTTTTCTGTAGAGATGATGATATCCATCTTGGGGAATAGACAGGTGTTTGCCAGGTGGAAATGGGAAATTTTTGGAAGACTTAAGGCTGTACAAAATCACTGAATAAAACTAATTCATAAACCATAGCTACTTTCCTCTTTGCACTTAGTGAAAACCACCAAACATCTCCAAATCAGGAGTCTTCAGTACTGTTCAGACCTGAGAGATGTTAGGACCCTTAAGGAAGACTTATAGTTCACTTCCTGTGAACAATGGTTTATAACACAGTCATGGATGGACATGAAAGTGCTGGCTCCACTGTCTTCAGGCAACTGGTAAAATGGTAAAGAAAGCAGATCCTGAAAAATAAAAAAAAAATCCCTCTCTTTCTTTAGCCTTGTATATTTCCTCAGAGTCAATTTGACCTTTTGTGTTTGGATGCATAGGTCTTTGCATGCCCAGATTTCCTTCCTGCCTGCCTCTTCTGTAAAGTTCCTCTCCTCTCAGAAGCAAAACAAAAGCACTGAAAAAACATATCACTTTCCTAAGTAACAGGCTTTTAACAGATTTCTAATGCACCGCTAGACGACTCCTTAAGGCATGAATCCCCGAGGACACCTCCCTGAAAAGGATGGAGACAGCTGTGGTTACTGGGGCTTTGGATTCTATGGCTGCCATAAAATACTTCTAACAACACATCTGTCTCCCCCATAGATAGACACACCGAGTCAGCTACCCACCTCCACCATGAAAATGTAAGAGAAGTGATAGGATGAGACACTTAGTTTGCTCTGAACAAACGGAAGGACCGGGGTCTACCTGAACATTGAAGATTCAGTTCCTAGAGCAGCTGCCAGTACCCAAACATGAAGTGGCACTTGCACCCAACCAAATCTCAGTCCAGATCTATTTTTTGCCAGGATCTAAACACTGTTTTAGATCCCTCAATTTACCTTATCTGAGTCAAAGATCTGTAGTCTGGGGTTGTCCTCTACTGCTTGAGGTTTCTATAATGTGCCTTCCCTCCCCACTCAGATCTCAGCAAAGTTGGGTTATATAGTAAACAAGATCTTCAAAGTGTGAGGAACATTCTAATATATCTTGGTATTTTCAGCCCATGTCCCTTGCATTCGGGACTTCTAGCTGTACGTGGTCCAGGGGTCTTCAAATGTTGTAGGAACTTGAAAAACATACACAAGCCCATTTTTGTGCTTTTCTTTATTTCGAAGGAAACATAGTAATGTTTAAGAAATCCTTATGTAATCCTCAGCAGTGGAACCAGGTGCCAATTTTCCAACTATGTTTAAGAGTAACAACCCTGAGACACAGTCTATGAACTTCACTGAGTTGTTAAAATGGTTAGGATTCACTGCTTGGTCTACTATGTCACTGTCAGCCCTGCTGATGCCAGCTTTGGGCTGCTGATGGGCAGGTTAAGAGAGCAGGTGGTCCCCGAGCCAGCCTGGACTATAATCTTCACATGACATGAGTTTGCATGAAGTCCCTAAGATTCAGCTGCCTCATCTATAAAATGGGAATCACAGGGCCGGATGTTTGGCCTAGTGGTAAGATGCTTGACTAGCATGTACCAAGACTCTGTCTCAATACCTAGAAAAAGCCAGAAGTGGTGCAGTGGCTCAAGTGGTAGAGTGCTAACTTGAGGAAAACCCAAGGGCAGTGCTCAGACCCCGAGTTCAAGTCCCAGGCCTGGTAAAAATATAAAAGGGAATAATAGCACCTTACTAAGGATGCTATCACATAGAACAGTTTTTCGGCAAACCTCATTTCCTTTCTTTTCCTTGAAACTGTTTGTACAGCTACTTTGTTTTCACACTGTGAAGAGAACTTTCCATCATATCAAGTTTCAGTTCCTGAAATTCAGGCCATCATGTATTTCAACTTTCAGACCCTGTCTCCTTGAATGCATCTTGATCTGGAAGTTGTCTTTTTTTTTTAAAAAAAAAATGTTAAGTGGAAGAACTCCTCAACAGGATAGGGGAAACAAAATCCAGTGTTATTTGGACATAGACAAATTTCAAAGAGGAAATGTTCAGACATGCAGCAGAAAGAGGCTGCCGGTGGTAGGGCAGATGGTACCAAGAAATGACATCCTTTCACGTCTCTTTATGAAAGCTGGTAACACTGAGATACCAAATCCAGAGCTTCCCATGTATCATTCCTATGCCCTCTGGTGTCCTACTGGGTCCACTGTGGCTTGTGGCAGAAGTGGACAGTACTGCCAAGCTCAGGTGATACCTATCCTCAAGAAGATACAGATATCAAGAATGGAGAGAAGAAGGGTAGCCAGATGTATCCTAATGCTCAATGGACCTATGTGAAAACAGAATTCAGTGAATTAAGGGAATGAGTATAGGGTCAAGAGAGATAAGGAAGAATGATAGGCGGGCATGATGAATTCACCAAGATAAAATGAACTGATCAAGATGCATTGTGCGCACAAACTGACATGTTGAATTGATACTCCTTTGCACAACTACTTAGGGGTACTTTTTTGGATTGGTAGTGGGGCTTGAACTCTGGGCCTGGGCACTGTCCCTGAGCTCTTCAGCTCAAAGCTAGTGTTCTACCACTTGATCCACAGCACTACTTCCTGTTTTCAGGCAGTTAACTGGAGATAAGAGTATCCTGGACTTTGGCGCACAGGCTGGCTTTTGAACCTCAATCCTCAGATCTCAGACTCTTGAGTAGCCACCAGTACTCAGGTAAGGGTGTTTTTGTTTTTTTTTTTAAGAAAATAAAATGATTTAAAAAAATGATTTGGTCTTGGGAGCCAGCCAAACTCCATGCCATTCGCTAATTGGTGTTCCTCTGGAAACGGTTCATATTCTCTTTGCCTAAGCTGATGCATCTGTGAAATGGTAATACTAACAATACCTTTACTACTGGGTATTGTGAAGATTAGATATGTTATTATATGCAAAGCTCTTGCAACAGCCAGGAAGAGAAATTACTATTCTATAAATGTTAGCAATTGTCATTATTATTGTGCATTTGAATCCAACGTGACTACAGCAATCTTATAGTTTTGAGTTTTTCTAAACTCTCCCAGGAACAAAGCTTTAGACTCTTACTTCCTGGATGGAGAAGAATGACACCTGTGAGGGTCACTACATGCTGAAAAGTCTCTAATGCAAGGAAAGCCAAGAATCCAATGTCAAGGCTAATGTAGTAAGATTGTACACTTTGGGGAATGAAACTGTCTCTCTTCTCTTTGCCCCTTATGGGTCTCTCACAGTCAGGGTTCAGGTACAAATGAGTTAAAAAGGCCACCAAAATTAATGTTGGAGAGGTGGTGGGATAAACGCATCCAGTGTCCTCAATCTATAATAGAATACTGAAACCTCCCCTGCCCAAATAAGTGCCCAGGCTGAATGACAGCAGAATCCCTCTATCTAAGCCATAGGCTGAGGCTCTAACCACATGATACTGTCTCTGGGCCTTTGCAGGCTCAGGGATTTAGAGTTCTGAGACTTCATTGTTACAAAGCACTTGGCAAAGGGAACCCTCCAGAAGAACTAAATCAGTTGCTACCTTGGCTATTCCTCTAAGCAAAAGAAGGGGGACCGGGAGCTTGAGAAGTACTATAGGAGGAAAATTAAGGCACGTTTCAGAAAATTACTTCTTCTAAAGACTCTTGAGGGGGAAAAAAAACTCCTTCCTCTTCCATTTGCTTCCAGAGAACCATTTATTCTAATAAGATCGAAGTAATCATTAAGGATTATGCTCTTCTCTGGATGAGCGTCATATTAACTAGGCAGTGAGGTCTCATAATGAGAGACTGTATGCAGGACTGGAGTTACACCTTCCCTGTATCAGAGTAAATCAATGAGTTTTTAATCTATATTTCAGCTTACCTCTGTCTCTCAGCAGCACAGCCTGGCATTTAACACAGTTGAAAAGTAGTAACAAAGCGACGAGGTGACTGTAATATAATTTTCTCAGAGAGGTGATGTTGCTCTTCTATATAATGGGAATACTGATTTCAGTCAATTTTAAGAATTTTATCAAAAGGAAATGAGCCAATTTACACATTAGGAAACTGAAGCCAAGAGATTTGAACACACAGACAGTAAGGTCAAAGACTCACAAGACAGTGGGAAACACAGGTTGTCTAATTCCTGCTTGATGATTTTTGTACCTTACCATGGATTCCATATACTATTTGAAATGAAACACTAAAATTTGTTTTCAAGCCCAGGCCTGTGGCTCAAACCTGTAATGATAGCTACTCAGGAAGCTGAGAGATCTGAGGACTGTGGTTCGAAGCCAGCCCAGTCAGAAAAGTCCATGAAACTCTTATCTCCAATTAACCACCAAGAAAACAGGAAGAGGCACTGTTAGTAGAGTGCTAGCCTTGAGTGGAAAAGCTCAGTGACAGTGTCCTAGCCTTGAGTTCAAGCTCCACAATTGACAAAAACAAAACAAAACAAAACAAAAACCGGTGTCAAGTAGTTCATTTAAAATGATAAAATTTCTGGTCCTCTTGCTTCAGGCACAAAACAAGCAAAGTAATTTACCTTCCAGCATAGCTGAAAGCCAACTCTAGCCACCAAGTGCATCTACTTTATTAGAATTAAAGAGATACACTGGCCTGAAAGAACATGAAGGGTTATTGAGGAGACTGAAGTTTAACAGCAGAAAAGGCCACTGGGCTTGTTTTCAAAATACAAATCCCAAGGGC
The DNA here is from genome assembly GCF_031878675.1 of Megascapheus bottae. Taxonomy (NCBI): domain Eukaryota; kingdom Metazoa; phylum Chordata; class Mammalia; order Rodentia; family Geomyidae; genus Megascapheus; species Megascapheus bottae. Next base: position 76,246,557 of record NC_143511.1, read on the forward strand.
CCAATTGATAAGGCTCCAACAGAAATCTGGCCAGAGTCCAGCCATCTGCATTTTAATCGGTTTCACCTGAGGGCAACTTGAAGCAATACTAATATTGGAACATCATCACACATAACTCTCTTGAATGACTCTCAGAAGGAAAATGAAAAGACTTTACCCTCTTCCATCCAGGATTTTAGTTCCTTCCTAGAATCAGAGTAAGGTAAGGATTACTATAGTCCTCTCAGTCAATGAGGAAAGGAAGTTAAATAATCACAAGGCCAACCAGCTAAGAAATGGTAGCTCTTCCTTCCTAACATTCATGTTTATGTTGATTTCATCACGTTTCTCAGCCTCTTGTCAAGGGACTCTAGGAGACTTCCAAAGATGGAAGGCTCTGGATGGTTTTTCAGTTATGCTAGTTGACCCTCTCTCAGCTCTCACAGCGTTCCTTACCCATATTCCCCAACCTAAGCTCCCATAACTGCTACCCAAATTAATCATGCTGCCTCGTCTCTCACAAGAGCTCCATTTCACCTCAGTTTTTGCATTCCTGCCTGAGACTCGAGGTGTCAGAGGAAGGAAGCAATGACATTAAAACATGAAGACTGTAGAGAGAACCTGACTTGATGGGCTGCCTGTGGCTCATTCCAGATGCAGAGAAAGTGCACATATCCTCCACCATTCCGTAAAGCAAAGACACACCCTGCTGCCTCTATCTGTGGAACTTGGCACCCTCAATATTACTGCAGATTCTGTAGCTTCTGACTGGCATCACCACTCTGGGTCTCAGTTTTTTTATCTGTGAAAAAGGGATGATAACAACTAAACCTCTAAGTCAAATACTTTGAACAGCATCTGGCAAATAGTGGGTGGTCTGCATATATGTTGGGACTGAAAAAAGAATCAATAGAAATCATGCAAAAATGTATTCAGTAGCACAAAGAAATCAATGTAGTCAACTCGGGAGCAGATTGCAAAATATTTTTTGATACTAAAGAAAAAACAAAAGACTACTTGGCTACAGGGATTAGTTTCAGATTGCAGATGTCTCCCTAACCTTCCTAGCCTTTGAAGCCAACCCAATTCCAGAGTTTCACAGAAATCCAATCAAAGCTCTGTGTGTCCAACTCCAGTGCCTCCCACTGAACAACTGGGCTCTCTGGTGACTCCTCCAGAACTAATAGACACACAACTGCTGGTGAACAGCTCAGAGGGACAAAATCAAGTCAGAGATCGAATCTCATTTATTGTCCTCAATCTGGAATTCCAAGAAAGCAGTGATTAGCCCTGTGATGATGCAATATAGAAGAAAGGAGTCAGGAGAACTTATGACTTGCCTTAAACCAAGGAAGTAACTGCTACTGCCAGAGTTCTGATGTTCTAAAATAGTGTTCTAACATTACAACTCTGACTATTGTGAGCAGGATGGTTCTGTGTCATGGGAGCTAATGCAGGGTAGGATGTGGGACTGCCTTCCTGATCTCTACCGGATTGTTGCACTTAGCAAAGCCCAACCAAAAATGATCCTCTATTTTGAAGGGAAGAAAAGTCCCCTAGAGGGGCAAAATCTTCTCCTACTGGGAACTGCTATTCTAGAGTAGAAATTTACAGAAATTGCTAAGCCTCTGTATCACACAGCTCATTTCCAGATTCTAGTGTAAACCACAGTACCAATCTTCCATACTCCTGTCTACACATTCCTGAGTCTGGAATCTTCTCCTGCGTTGTGCCACCTCACCACCAGCAGCAAGCATATTGTATGTCTCTGAGGTCACTTCCTCTACAAAGTCTTTCAGGTAATCCTAAACCAGATTTGTAGAGAGATCAAACACTCTATTATCAAGCTGTCAACCTGTGGCTATCCCTAATGTCTACACTGAGTTTTGCACTCTAGGAGGGGAGCATCTCTGGTTTATTCATGTGAGGGTCCCTAGTATTCAACCTCTTACATGAGCATATAATTTTTAAAAATGATAGACACAATATTAACCCTTACTGACCACCTACTACATAAGTCTGAGCTATGTGCATCCTGTATGTGCATCTCAGCACATACTCACATTAATGCTGCATGCATTACACTGGCTATTACCAATCCAGGCTTTGAGAGAATACCTGGCAGCCAGACAACAGAAATAACTCCTCCTCAGGCATCCAACAGCACACATGCCTGGATAGAAGTCTATGTGATTCCCATTCTGCCTCTCTGACCGGTGCCTTCTCGTTTTCTCACTCGAATGGCAATCTGTCTTGCTTGCTGTAGTAGTTGACTGCAGAAATCCCCTGCCTACAGTCCTTAGAGCCTGAAGTATATTCGTTACCTCCTCCTCTTCAGAATTCAGGACCCTGTTCACTCTGGACAGTAAACAAGTCCTGTTAATGTGTGCAAGTCGTGTTAATGTGTGTGCCCCCGGATTCCCAGCAGACACAAGTGGGGTTCTGGCCAAGTAGAGATTCAGGACAGTGGAAAGCCTGTCCCTACAACAGAGTGGGCCAAATCAGAGCATGGTGGGCATCTTCTACTGTCTCTCTTGTCTCTAGTGGCATTATTACGTTCCTCTAGTCTACCAAGTAATGGGGCCCTTAGGGGGCTTAAATAAGAACAATGATTTTTTTCCCTCCTATTCTCCCAGAGTTAAGTCCAGAATTTAATAAAGGTAAATATATATATATATATATATACATAGTATTCCAATTTCTCTTCTCTGCAGATCTTTCCCTTTTCTTAATTTAGCTTTAGAAATGATGTTAGAGGGACAGTTTGGGGGCTAAAGTGTAACTTTTCCCACAATGGGCCTTTGAAGAGATAGATTTCTATCTACACACCCCTCCACACACCTCTGCCTTTTAAAGAATAATTTGTCAAACACAGAAAGCTGCCTCCAACTGATTTTAGACATTGTCTGTCTGCCCCACCTCTGAATTTCTGAAACTCCATTCTTCTTTGTTTGTTTGTTTGCTTGTTTTGCCAGTCCTGAGGCTTGAACTCAGGGCCTGAGCACTGTTCTTGGGCTTTCTCAAGGCTAGCACTCTACCACCGGAGCCACAGCACCACTCTGGCTCTCTCCTATGCATGTGGAATCGAATTCAAGCCTTTGTGCATGATAGGCATTCACTGGACCACTAGGCCAAACTCCCAGCCCCTCCATTCTTTTTATTTATTTATTTATTTATTTTTGTGTGTGAGTCATGGGGCTTGAGCTTGGCCTAGGCGTTGTCCCTGAGGTCTTCATCTCAAAGCTACCACCCTAACCCTGGGCCTGGGCATTGTCCTGGAGCTCTTCACCTCAAGGTTACTGCCCTACCCTTGAGCCAAACCCCACTTTTCATTTTCTGGAGGTAAATTGGAGATAAGAGTCTCAGGTCTTTTTGTGCTGGGGCTGGCTTTGAACCTTGATCCTCGGGTCTCAGCCCCTTGAGTAGCTAGGATTACAGGTGTGAGCCACTGAACCTGGCTCCATTTTTCTTTTTAATGTTTATTTTATTGTAAAGGTGATGAACAGAGGGGTTACAGTTACATCAAGTTAGTGAGTACATTTCTTTTTGAACAGTATTATGCTCTCCCGTGTTTTTTCCTGCTTTCCTTCCCCCCGTGAAACTCCATTCTTAAATGCTAACTGGCATTCCAGTCAATCGATCAAGACCTTCTCTCTCATTCTTTCTCAACCACCACCACCACCATCATGAGATTCTACCTGATTTTATGCAGTGACTGGAATTGACCCCTTGGCTTTGGCCTTTTTCAGAGTCTCCTCAGGGAACCTAGATGGATGTTAGCTTCTGAAATATCCTATGACTCTGCCAACTGAAGGAACCCCTAACATCTCTGCTAAAAGGCTCCCCTCTAGCCTTAACTCTGCAGAATGTTATCCTGCTTCCCACTCTCATCTAGAATCAACAACAGTGAATCTATCCCCAGAGGCTGGAAGTTAAAGGGTGATTAAAAAAAGATGTAGTGATGCCCTAAAGAACTTTCAGTATGAGAACCCCCATGCTGCAGGGTGATTCTCTCCTTTAGTCTCTCTCTCTCTCTCTCTCTCTCTCTCTCTCTCTCTCTCTCTCTCTCTCTCTCTCTCTCTCTCTCTCTCTCTCTCCTTTAGTCTCTGTGTGTCTCTCTCTGTCTCTGTCTGTCTCTCTGTTTCTATCTCTGTCTCTGTCTCTCTTTCGGTCTGTCTCTCTTTCTCTCATACAAATTACTTCTCTCATAGACGCATGTTACAATATTCTGAATTGCTTTATTTGTTTTTTTCTTTATATTTTGGTAGTAACTACAAAGGGGTTTCAATTCGACAAGTCTCTTTATCAGCACATGCATCTTCATCAATCTATGTCTCCCTTCCTTTCATCATTCACCCCTACTTCTCCCCAACCCACCCAGCTCTTCAATGTTTCCAGTTACATTTTCACATACATACAATGACTATTATAACTGCACTCTCCTACCCTTTTTCTCTTCATTTGTCTACCCTTCTCCTCCTTGACCTCATCTTTCTGATACCTCAACTTCCAGCTTGTTGGTATTCATTTTGTTAAGACTGTAGGTTCGTTGTTTAAAAAAACTTCCACCATTAGATTTCTCCCCTAGATATATTGTATTTTAGTCAGATATGTGTGTGTGCATATGTTCACATGTGTATTTATGAGTTACAGCTAACTCCCAAGTCATTTTTGCTTTGCATTCCTGTGTGGATCAGGTAGGACACATCCACTTTATAGGTAGAAAAATAAAGACTCAGCTATAAAACTGACCTGAGTTTATATCTAAGTCAATTCAGTCATTCACCCCACAAATATTGGACTGAGAGGCTATCTCATACTCTAGCAATACACTCAGAAGACAGATGAGATCATGTGTCCCCACCCCCAAAGGAGATAGATACACCAATTGGCTCTTTTAGCACACAATACTAAGAAAAAAAAATGGTTATGCAGTAAGTGGAAGTGACTATGGGAACTATAGGAAGACAAACACCCCAGCTTGTCAGACAAGCTGAGAGGAAGGTAGAACTTTTGTGTTGAGACACAGGAAGAGTAGGGTTGTCCAGGGAAAACAAAAATAAATAGCAGTCTACCTATAAGAAGCCACTGGGAACACTCAGGAAACACTGATTCTTCTGCAAGTCACAGGTTCAGCATGGTAGGGTCACAGATCTGGGCAGTGGGGAGAAGGACAACCCATGGTGAATGATGGAACTGTCTCATGTCAGACCTTGTGTATCTAGTACTGAGGATTTGGCATGTCTCCTTACTGCCAAGGACAAGAATTAAAGTCAAGTAGGTCAGGAACAGCCAAAGTTTCTCAGCCAGTTCTCTTTGACCTCCAACAAGCAACAAGGGATTAAATAAAAATAAATAAGAGGCAGGATCTGAAGGCAGTTACAGCAGGAAGGGAGGAAGGCTTAAACGGGAGTAGTATTTATACTGGATGCCTCAAGCAAGGCATTCTGTTAAGAAAGATGGCTGGGACCCTGAGGAACAAGAGGCTAAGGATATTGGATGCTGGAGCACTGAGGAGAAGACAGGGGTACGATCCTGTTGGAACAGCTGGCTGGTAGTAGACTATGGAATCACGATGTAACTTATTTATGAATAAACTAGGCAGACAAGAGACGCCATCTGAAGTATAGTCTTTTGGCTCTGAGCCCTGAGGGAGAGGCCAATGACTGGCCAGACTCCTGCTTGTCCAGCACTGAGTCTGGCTTACTCCTTTCAAATGACACAAGATCATCACAACTGATCCCCATGGACACATCTGAACTAGAGAACAGGGGCTACTCGTTTACTCTCTGGACCTGCAACCAATTCAGACAGTGCTAAGCTCCTCTGTCTCCTGTGTTGCCATGACTCCTCCGAGTATCCTCTTCTCTGATGGCCAATAGGACTGATTATGCACCTGTCCTGAGTCTGAGCTGGGCAGACTCAGCTTGAATGTAAAACAAAAGAACTAAACACATGGGTCTGCCTACTCCTAGCCACGCCCCCCTCCACCACACTTCTGGATTCAGTCTCTGTTTCCCTCATCCCTTCCCATCAGACCCCTCAGGATGAAGAGTCACATCAATTTCTCTACTAATTACCTGCTGTGTGTTTGCTTGGAAACTGATAAGGAGGTAATTAGGATGGACATGCAGGAATTACAGAAGGAGAAAATGTTCCATTGTCAAGATAATGCCACTTCTACCTGCCCTCCTCTCCAACTAATGACTAGAACCAGATTCCAGGGTGGTTTAAAGATGAAGAACCGGGGAAAGAAGGGAGATGAATGTGTGTGTGTGTGTGTGTGTGTGTGTGTGTGTGTGTGTGTGTGTGTGTGTGTGTGTGTGTGTGTGTGTTTCTATCTATTTACAAACACTTCCCTTAAAAAAATCATCTAATTCAGGGACCTCAAACTCAAACCCAAAGCTTCCAGATTCCAGACAGGTTGCATAAATGAATGGAACAGAACTGATGAGAAAACAGCAGCCCTTGCCTGATGACAAATGACAACTGACATTCAGCTTTGGGGAAGTTGTGGTGTGAGTGGACCAGGATACCACATTCTTTTCAGAAAAGTCAGCACCCCTGAGGCTTATCAGCACATTGCTATGCAAGAAGGAAGCTCAGGTCTGGCAGTAATTTTTTTTTTTAAGAGAAGCTGGAAATACAGCTGTTGTGTGAAACTTCTTTTCTTATTTCCCCCCTGCATTTTGGCACCTATGTGCTTTAAAACAACAATATAAACAAAATGTTTTATGAGCCAAACAGAATGATATCTGAATGCCAGGCATGGCCCCTGGGCAATCAGTTTGAGATGTCTTCTATTGCTCTCTCTATAGAGGTAGAAACTCAATGAGCGGACAGGGGGAAAGAAGGACTTACTTGCCTGTGTTCGTGAGCAAGATAATGATGAAGCCAAGCCTCAAGACAAAGTATTATTCCACCTTTCAGCATCTCTCAGTGTCAGAATTTAAAACTGAAAACTCATCACAGAGAAATCAAACAGGCAGGTAATTAATACCAATGAGTCTAAATAGAGTATCACACCGCCCTTAGAAAATTAGCAAAACACACAGATACTGCTTCTAGAGGTTGTGGTAGGGGAAAGGAGAGTAGTCAAAAAGCTCAATACAAATGGTATTAAACCATTTATTGTTCCCATATAAAAATCCTAGAGACTGCATTTGTTTTGAGGTAGTTCACTGGGAACGTGGACACAATAATAATCCTTCAAGGGATAGTTAGTAGACTAAGTGGAGGCAGACCTGGAAAGAAACTTTGAGGGGTAACATTTTCCAAGTTCCAAGACAAAGATTCTTCATGGAACTTTGGTAAGCTAAGGAAAAGGAGTGTCAGATTACTGTGGAAGTGGTAGTGATGGGAAAAATCCTCAAAAACAAAATGACCAGTCCAGCTACAGAAAATTAAGTTAAGATAATCTGAATTAATTCCTCATCAGATTCTCTGTAGACATACAGCAAAATCTATGGTGAATAGATTTCAGGAAGTGGATACATACAAGTAATATGCTAAGATAAAGATGCACATGTCTGAAAACAGGAGAGAAGCAGAGGTTCTGTTAATTAATGTTCAGGTAGGTAGCTGTAGGAAGCGAGGAAGGAGAGGAAAGTTGAACCCACATTTGAGAAAATCAAGTATGCCAAACAAATATGCATGCCAAGCATAGGTATGACTACATTATCTCTGATGTATCTGTGGAAGGGGGTCTGGCAATGCTTTCGTCTTCTGTGAGTTGGAAGATGAAAAACCTGATAGAGAAGTCCCTTGGGAGGCTGCTAAGAACCCATTCATTGCCACTTAGCAAATATTTGTTGAACAAGTATCAAGTTCCAACCATTATCCTAGAGGTAGAGATCGAATGAGGAATAAGGCAATCCTTCAGCACATTTACTGCACATTTAATATGTGCCAAGTGGCCTTAGTGAACAGGTTTCAGGCTTCACTCATTTCACACAGAGTTTGGCTAACAGTTAAGTGCTCAATAACTGTTTGCTCTAACAAAGTGAAAAGACTTAAAATGAAAAGTTGAAGCCTGAGGTTGGGGGTAGGAGGTAGGGAGGAAGGATTCCAGCAAGGCCCAGGAACATAGAAGATTCATGTAAGATCTTATCCTGGTTTCTGTTGCAAGCTTTGATCATTGCTCTATACCCCTGAGCAATTCCCCTTGCCTACCCTGGGGTCAGTTTCTACATCTACAAACTTGGCGTCATTCCTTGGAGTAGCTCATGAATAAAACAGAAAATGGTGATCAGATGGAAAGGGCTGAGATGGAGAAAGACACAGGGACAACGTACACAGTCGCAGAGGCTGGAAAGACAGAGTGCCAAGAAGAGGAAAGCGGATGGAGGCCAAATTTGAGAACCTTTGAGAGTACTCAGAGCTGCTGATCTGCACATCTGCCAACTCCCAGGACTGCTTTTCTGCCATGACCTACTCCTTGAAACATATCAGGCTAAATAGTCAATGCTATTTCCCACTACTGTCATTATTCTAATTACTGAGTTCACTGGTGTTCTCTGTGCATAGTATACACTGTGGAAAAGCACTTTCCAGAGGACTGTTAATGAATCCCTCACTATCCCTAAGTTTGGCACAGACTGTTGAGTAACTTTTTTTTTTCTTCCTTGGAAATGGGCACGGGAATGGGTTGAAGACTGATAAGGTCACTCAACCAGACTAAGGCTAATTCAGGAGGGGAATGTGAAAATTGTCTCCAGCCATTCATCAGCTAACCCTTTGAGTTAGCAAGCCATGAATGGGTCAAGAAATTGAGCATGGTGAGAAGTAAGTAAGAGCAACTCCATTAAAAAGTGGGTGATGGGGCCGGGAGTTTGGCCTAGTGGTTAAAGTGCTTCCCTAGCATGCATGAAGACCCGGGTTCGATTCCTTGGTACCACATATAGAAAAAAGCCGGAAGTGGTACTGAGGCTCAAATGGTAGAGCTCTAGCCTTGAGAAAGTCCAAGGACAGTGCTCAGGCCCTGAGCTCAAGCCCAGGACTGGCAAAAAAAAAAAAAAAAAAAAAAAAAAGTGGGTGATAAGAAACAGTAAAAAAAAAAAAAGAAATGAGAGGCAGAGAGACAGAGAAATGTTCTTAGAAGTTGAACAGGGTAGAGAGATGAAATGGAGATATGAGTGCCATCTGAAGGAGTTGAGACTAATAGGAAGCATAACTGTCTCCTGAAGCCAGGAAAGAAAAGTGTGATGTCTGCTAGAGAGGCAAAGGAAGGCAACTTCCTACAGAAGATCACTGAAGATTGACTTGCAGCTGAAGGGTCAGAAAGACATCAAGAAAGACTTCTAAGAAGGGAGAAGATATGTCTTCATTCAGTCAAGAAAACAAAACCCAGAAAAGATGAAAGCAGTTAAGCTGCTGTTTCAGTTCTGGGTAAGAAGCAGCTGCTCTATCTTCTTCAGGCCAAAGAGTTCATTTGTCAACTCACTGTTTCTAATCTAAATCTCTTCATCTATCTTTAAAAAAATTATATGCATTTTCTGTCTATTCACACAACTGAATCAGGATGCATAAAAAAATACCAAGACAAGGTTCACTGTCTCCTGTTGCAAACTCTAAACTTCTGGCGGGATTATGCCTTGGCCAGTCATAAAGGAGTAGAAGGGAGTATTCAGTATGACTCCAACATTGCTATGTCAAAGTCTAAGCTACTTACAGTATCAGCCAGTAGGAAGCAGAAGAGGTGGAAGGTACCTATTCTCTCCCTAAAAGACAGGACCACGTACACTGATCAGATATACATTTGGGATCCCTATCACTGGATGGGGATGGAAGAGAATTAGGGCTGTGTTTTGGAAGAGAAGGATAAAGGAAGAACTCCCGTAGGAAAGGAGGAAAGGAGATTCATACATATTAGAGTAACATGTAGGAAGGTAAACAGAGAGAGGTGTCAATTCTTTAGCAAGGAAACCTATATATCTTTCCACAGATAGCGACTGTTCTCTTGCTGCTGAAGAGATAAATATGGGGCCTAGAAAAGCCAGGAGAATCTGGAAATAGTAGCTACCATTATGGTTTACTATGTTCCAGGAAGTGGGTTCAACACAGAAACAATAATGGATCTGGCTACCATTCATAAAGCAAACAATGTCCTTGAAGCAAGCGCTTAGCGTTTCTCTTGCACTATCTCTTTTTATTCTGATTCTGCCCTATGAAGTGTGAACCCTCACCACTTGTATTTCCTAAAGAGGACTCTGGAACTCAGAAGGGTACTTTAGCCAAGGTCACCAGTAAATGACAGAGCATGGACTTGAGCCCAGGTTTTTTAACTTTCACAGCCTATGCTTTTTAATCTGTCATCTGAGGACTCACCTCAGTGTACCCGAAGTTACCTTTTGTAAACTCATAAACTGATGGCTAGTGTCCCTCACAAAGTCACTTCTCAGGGCATCCTAGCTTTTGCTATTACACTGCAGTTTCCCAAATCAGGTCACTCCAGGCAATTCCTAGGAAGTACTGATGTTGGGTGGGAGGGGTGATAAGGAAAATCTATGTTCAATTTATAAACTTCATCCTAAAGTTTCAAGAGGCCCAACTGACCTGGTAGAAAAAGAGCTCGAATGAAAGCAATGGAATGGACCTTAACCAAATGTTGGGGGATGAGAAAAAAAATAAATGAGGTTTTCACGAACAACTCTCTCCAAAACTCTTCTAATGAGTACTGGGAGAGTGAGAGACTCTGAGGCATTTTGGTTAGTGAGTCCATTTTGAAGAAAAGAAGGCAAAGGCGAAAGGCATGAAGTCTTCAGCACCAAGCATAAGAGGATCCAGCTTTCATAACCTTGACACTTCAGCTTGACCATGGATAGGAAACACTGTCTCCCAGCCCAATGAGTTTTCCTTACCACTCACTCCTCCTCCATGTCAGCCTGCAAGAATACGTATAGGAAGACAGAATGTAGCAGAGATTGCTCATTCTTCCACCACAAATCAAAATACAATATTCCCCTTTCATCAGTAACAGAATCTACCACGTTCACTGGGCAACTTCCATCATCCATGGAGCTTGAACAAGGGAAGGAAAGCAAGTTGAATGGACATGAATCAATATTAGTTCAAGTTTGCATAAAATTCCTAAAAGGAAGAAAAGATGCCATGCTCTTGAATATTTTTCTCCCCTTGAATGCAATGGACAGAGAGCCATGTTGTCCAAGAAGTGGTATGAGAATAGAGTACACACATAACTAAAGAGTGAAATAGAAAGACCCTGGTCCCAGCAAGGTGACCTATAGCACAGAATGCCTAGAGGAGAAACAAAGATCCATCCATGCATGGCACTGGATCGTTAGATTCTATCACTATAGCTAAATCAATACTAATACAGGGAGTGAGAATTAGAGGAAAGTGGAAGTTTCTTGCTTGCAGAAGTCCCTTTTTTTTTCTAGCGTATTTACTGAGGTTTCATAAAGAGAAGGACTTGGGAACTGGCATGAACTTCAAGGAGGCTGATACTGCTGACGTAGCATACACATTCCAAGCTTTAGAGTCCTCATCCACTCCATGAATCCAGTGAGATGTTTGCACCATTGTGAACAAGTGGGTTGATCAATCTGGTTATTTAATGCATCTACCCACAAATGCTGGTAAAGAGGAATTGAAATATAGTAAATGCTAGAAAAAGAATGGATAGTGTACATCAAGCACATCACCTATTCTGGAGGTTCCTGGGACCCTATTAATTACTATCATCCTGAAATATCTTCCCCTTCAGAAACTTGGCTGTTAATGGGAACAAAGTTTAGACCCAAGTCCTAACAAAGTTCTTTTTGTTGTTGTTGTTGTTGTTGTTGTTGTTGTTGTTTTTTAATTTAAGCATCTGAGTTTAATTTGGGTGTTGTTGTATAGAAGAGTAGAAGGAGTATATCTCCTCTCTTTTAAATTTGGAAGCCAGATAATTACCTTCCTCTTTCTACAGCTTTCTCTTCAACAACCCTCCATTCATGTCCCATTTAATTTTCACACCTATTCCGAGATGCTAATTTTCTTTCAAACTTCACTGAGCAGGCTCTTCTGTATAAGAGGAGTAGAACCCAAAAGCTAGAAAATAGAAGGCCAACACTGGGAGTCAGTTTCTTTTCCTCTAAGGAACTCCAGGCTTCACACAAAAAGAAGAAATAAATGAACACTTTTCTGTTAGTCTGTTTTGTTTTGTATTCTAAAACTATGTTATCTTTTAATGATGGTAAACAGTTATTTATCAGATATCTACCCTGTGGGGTTTGGCCTCCCTTCTTTATCTTGCAACTTTCAGAAAAGCCTACACAGTAGGTAGGATTAGACTATATAACAAATGAGAAAACAAGGGCTTAGAGGGCTTAAGCCACTGTCCTGAAGCAGTAGCTGAAGTGTGTTCACACACAATGTATATACAGATGTTATGATAGCACTATTCACTAGAGTCAAGGAATTCACGCTGCCAAATGTTCATCCACCAAGGGACACTCGGTGACATGTGATAAAGCCACATGATAGTTTACATTGGGCCTTAAAAGCAATAGTGTATCCATACCTGCTCCAACAGTGGTGAACTTCAAAACCAAAAAGCTACGTGAAAGAAGCCAATCTCAAAACACTTCACATTATATGACATACCTAGAGAGTACAGTACTGGTTATGTAGGCTTAAATGAGGGGGAGATGGAAGGAGAGAGAGGAGCATAATAAGATAGTAGCTAAAAAGTACGGGTTTTATTTTTGTGAAGAGGAACATATTCTAGAATTACCTAGTAAAAATTGCCCGTATCTTTGTACTGAGATCTATTGAATGAGTAAATCATATAGCACGTGAATTCTATCTCAATGCATCTTGAAAAGAAAAAAAAATCTGATGCCTGAATCTGCCTGGAAGATACCCAACTCTTGTTTATTCCACCTCATCACCTGGCCTTTGGCATGTGCCAACTCACTGAATTCTCAGGATGGTTTTGTGAGGTGTGGACGAGCAATCTCATTTCATAAATGAGGAAATTGAGGGCCAGAGAGGAAAGATAATGGGTTCTCTTGCCAAAGGAAAATTTAATTTACAGAGACAAAAACTGATTTTCTCTCCATCTCCATACATGGGGAGAATGTATTCAGGCTCATTATAAAACAGAGAAAGTGAAAGTTGCAAAGGACCCTAAAATGATCTCGAGATTTTTTCAAATCGTCTCCTATATGTCAAAAATGTAATGATGCCCAGGAAGATAATCTGAGGTCACTGTAGGAGGAGTAGCAAGGTTCAGTTGGAATGGATTTACCATTCTATTGTAGATATTTAGCTTCTACATTAAGATTTCCTTGGGAAGTACTGTTAAGATAATCTGGAAGCCACTGGTCCTGTCCAACTTACTCCTTTTAAACACAGGATAGCTGAAATGAAAGAGGAATGAGATCTCCTGAAAATGCACGGTAAGCTAATGTCAGTGCTGGTTGGGTGTTGGGTGGGGCCAGTGTCCTGACTCCACTCTCATCTCATTCTTACTTGCTTTTGCTCTTGCTTATACTCATTCTGTTTCTCTTCCTCTCCCTTTCTTCATCTCCCCGCAACTCTCTCTCTCTCTTACACAAACACACACACACACACACACACACACACACACACACACACACACACAACCTATTGATCCAAGGAGATTCGACTAAAGAATTAGGCCTTGCTCTCCAACCTTTCCTTCACATTGAAGATCATAATATCTTTTTAAAGGGCCAGATGCCAAACACTTCTTTCTCTGCAGGCCATATGGGCTCTATAGCAACGAACCTGGCCATTGTAATGGGAAAGCAGCCAGAGACAATTGAGAGAAAAAGGGGAGTGGCTGGTTTCCAATAAATGGGGTAAGAAGACAGATTTTTTACCTATGGGCCACAGACTGTGACCCTTTAAACTCGGTCAGTCCTTCTCCTCTCTAGGTAGGAAGTGATATGATACAGGGGAAATGTGGTCCCTCCTCAACATGTGGAGTGAGGGGCATTTCTGTAGATCAGGACCTCAGAAGCTAGCATATATCACCTACCTCTTTGTGTAATATTATTGCTTGCATGAAGTGTCAATCTGGAAAGATTTCCTGAGAAGTGGTAGAATCTTTGGATGGTAAGAAGAATGATGAACCAAAGTAGACCAGTTCTCTACCTTTATCTTCTAAGATTTTGCTTCATAAGCTTGTCCTAGCTATGGTGAGTTCATCTTTCACTCTTTCTCCTTAGAATGCTTGTCTTCAGACTTTCTGTGGCTCACAGTTCTTATTTTTCTGAGTCTTGACTTGACTGTTATTTCCTGGCAGGTTTTTTTGTTTTGTTTTGTTTTACTGTATTTTATTGTTGGGATAATGTATAGAAGGGTTACAGTTATATTTATCAGGTAATAGTTGCACTCTTTCTTGAACCTTGATACCACTTCTCATGTTTTTGTCCTCCTTTTCCCCCCACACCCTTCCAATCATCTTCTTACTGACTTTCCCTCTGTATTCCTAGATACTTATCACTTTCTTAAATTTCATCACATACAGTTCAAGTTGATCCTTCTAGCATGACACCAACAACATAGTAGTAAATATATGTTGAAAGAAAGAGGAAGGAATGAAGATTCCCTAAATTACTATGATTTTACTAATCATTCTCACCACTTTTCAAGTACTTGTGTTAGAAAAGTACATGGCTATATCACAATATAAACGTCCTTACATTAGGAAGGTCAGTCCAATGAGGGATGTCCTTCAACTGGGTGTGTACTTGCCTGGAGCATAAAAACTGCGCTGCAAAATAGCTGGTTCTGCAATGACACTAGTTGCCAAGCCAGGGACTGTACCTGACCTGTAGAAAAGGCATTCCATTACCATTAATATCTAATTAAACCTACAAAGCTCTTACCTCTCTATTCTTCCTTATATTTTTGCAAATAGAGAAAATGAGGCTCAAAAAACAAAACAAAACATAAAAGAAAAAGCCCACTCACAACCTTGATCTTTATTGAATCTCAACATCTTAAATCAACCAAGTTGTAAAATCCTACCACCAGGTGGGTAAAAAGCTCAAAGACAAAAGGAAAGAGGAATTTATCCAAGATCATAGGGAAATGGTGTTGCAAATTAAGACTTGAACTTGTAGCTATTTGTACCCAAGGGTGAAATCTCACCATTCTCTCTCCCTTCCTGCCACTCTTTGGATGAAAAACAGAAAAGAAAGAGAATTATTCCAGGCACACAGTTAGCAATGTTCATAAATCCTGACAATATTAACAACACACGACAGCTTCATTGAACAAATTGGCAGTAAATGTAGGCAGCTTAAGGAGGCAGGAGGTCTGTAATGAAAAAAAGACCACCAGGCATGCAAAAATATTCTGTTCTGCTCTTTTCCAAGTTGTGCATGAAACAAGGGCTCAGACAGGAGGTGCTGAGAAGGGTGAGAGTCTGAGGAGGTGTATGCTCAAAGTGTGAGAGTATGTGTGTGAGCATGTATAGCCTGCACATTGGTGCACTGTTCCCAAGAGACTCTATGGGGAACAATCCATTCGTAAGTTGTCACTCATCCTTTATACAAATTAACCTCCATCCTCCTTGCAACTGGGATTAATTTGCCCTTTGTTTCCTTGACATCCAGCTGAGGAGAATGAAGAAAAATTAAAGCAAGGTCTTCAGGAGGTGAAAAGGGGAAACCGGGGTTTCTGGGGCCCAGGAAAACCTAATTCCTACATTCTCCTACACACAAGAACAACATAGCCTTCTATTTCTAATGATAGTATCTAATGTTGTGCCCATTCTGTCTGGATTGATTGATTTACAAACACAATACCTGCTCTCAAGAACTCATTTCCATAGAGGTTCCCGCCAGCCTGTGTTGTTTACAATGTTTTGTCCTGAAGTTGGATGTTTGATTTTCTACTCTTTCCCTCAAAACATCTGGAATTAAAAGCTATTGCTCTTGTTATTTCTTCTTCCCAGATGACTACATTTCCTCTTGTTCTCTGCTTAGAAACCCAGGTGTAATGGGAGTCTATGCCCCCAGAGTCCTGGTCACATCAAATTTCCAAGATTGGAGGCTTCATTCATTATGAAAACCTTTATCGTAGTCTGTAAATTATGGGGAAAAAAAGAAAAAAGTTAGGAACATGCAGCTTTCATTTTTTTTCTCCCTAGCAGTGAATTGTGTGTGTGTGTGTGTGTAAGCGTGTGTGTGTGTGTTGTGTTTATGTGTGAATAATGCTAACATCTAATTAAGGAAGATGGAATTTAATGGGATGAATTCAGAACTTCATACATAACCCTAAGGCAGATATAGATACGGATGCAAAAGCAAGGAGTTCCCACTTAGCAAAGTGTTCATAAAGGCCAATGAGGAGAAAAACAGCCAAATTGCTAGATGGCAAATTATCTCATTGTTCACAAGGGGATGCCCTGCAACTTCTAGGTTCCAAACAAAAAAAAAAAACTATAGCACATTGAACTGAGTCATATTTTTGAAAAATAATGGTGGGAGCAATGAAAAACCAAGGGAATTTTCATTTATTTACCTAGTACGTGTTGCAAAAGATCATGCATATGTCACCATACCATGTTTTGCATATGGCGGTTTACAAGCACCACTTTTTCAATTCTTTTAATAACCATATAAAACTTGTTGTAGACAAACATGAACAAAAAAACCCATTTTTCAGACTGAAGTATGAAAGATTAGCCAGAAAATAAATTTCTGAAGGTGGAACAGCTTTTAACTATATTCTCTGCATCCATATAACATTTTCACTGTTAATTCTCTCTGTTAGTGGTTCTCATCTCAGGTAATAAGCTGGCCACTGGTGGGTCACATCTGTAATCCTAGCTACTCAAGAGGCTGAGAACTGAAGGTCCTGATTCAAAAGTCATCCCAGAAGAAATGCTTAGAAGATTCTTATCTCCAGTTAACCAGCAAAAGTCCAAACTCAGAGATGCAGCTCAAGTGGTATAGCACCAGCACTGAGTAAAAGAGACAAGCAAGACAACAAGGTTCACAGTTCAAGCCTCAGTACCACATGATACACATACACATATACACACATACACACAAAAAGAAAAAAGAAAACAAGGTCACCAGTTCAAGCCTCAGTACCGCGATACACACACACACACACACACACACACACACACACACACACACAATTCAAGTAACGAATTATCTTCAAGTAACCAATATGTAGACAGTATTTTAAGTGAAAACACTACGTTAAGATGCAATGACTGAGATTAACAGTAAAGGGGAAAACTGGAAAACAAACTACTAATCTAACATCCAAAGCATAA
Source organism: Megascapheus bottae (assembly GCF_031878675.1). NCBI lineage: Eukaryota > Metazoa > Chordata > Mammalia > Rodentia > Geomyidae > Megascapheus > Megascapheus bottae. Next base: position 76,263,805 of record NC_143511.1, read on the forward strand.
GCAGTAGGGTTAGTGGAGTTAGTGATTGCTTCTGACCTTGAACCAGTCAGTTTAATGGCTATAATAAATTGGCTCATGATACTTCATGCAATTAAATGAGGAAACAGATGTTATCATTCTTTTCCATGTAAAAGGGTTGCCAAAAACCTAGCTCCTATGAATTTTTACCACGCAAGATGTGTTGCTGAAAATCTATGTCCTATGAATTTATCTGAATCTAATTTCGTTCTTACAAAATAAACCAAATAGAAAATCAATGACAATTTATCTGTCTCTGATCTATCTATGATTTCACAATGTTTACTACTTCCTCCATTATCCTTTCTTCCTGTTGGACAACCTGGAGAGGATAGGAGAAAGCAAGAATATCATTTTGCAATAAGGTACAGATACCACTCTCCTGTAATAATGTAATATATTATATTACAAATATTGTACACATGCTACCAATTCTCTATATATATGCTATTAAAATGGCATATATATGTATATTACATGTGTTTATATATATTTGGTGTTTGTTCTGGGGCCAAACTTGGGGCCTGGGCACTGTCACTGAGCTTTTGTTCTCAGATTATCATTCTATCACATGAGACATAGTTTCACTTCTGGCTTTTTGGTCTTGATTGGATATAAAACGTCTTACAGATTTCCTAGGCTGGCTGCCACCAAGATCTTCAGAGTTCACCCTCCTGATTAGTAGTAAGGATTACAGGCATAAGCCACTTGTACTCCACAATAGTAGAATATATATTAAATCATTACTTCTTTTCAGATTATCCTTTAAGATATCTAATATTTTGATCTAATCTCATGACCAAAGTAACCTCAATGTGTCTTTTAATCTAATCCCCTAAACCAAATTTGCCTACTTAGCTTCTATTCCTTCCTAGATCTACACCCCATATGTCTTTGCTTTAACCTATGTTTTTAACATGCAAGAACTCTACCCTACAGCTCTCCCTTACTTATCAGTTCATCTATCCAGTCACTCATCTTCTCATCTTCAGAATTTACAAACCTGGTCTCAGGTAGCCTGTCTTGTGCTTAGCACAGGAGCTGGGCATCTGTGGCTCACACCTGTAATCCAGTTACTCAGGAAGCTGTGATCTGAGGGTTGACATTCAAAGCCAGCCTAAGCAGGAAAGTCCCAGAGGTCTTATCTCCAATTAACCACCAGAAAACCAGAAGGGGCACTGTGGCTTACAGTGGTAGAGCACTAGCTGAGAGCTGAAGAGCTCAGGGACAGAGCACAGGCCCAGAGGTTAAGCTCCATGACCGACCAAAAATAAAATAATAAAAAAAGTAAAAAAGGTAGAAATTGATGACAGAACAAACTCAAGGATACAGGGGGAGGAGAGGAAGTGACAAATATTAGTGAGAAAGCTTAAGATCTGTCTCTGTTCACGTTCAAAAAAAAAAGAATTGAGGCAAATCTTAGCGAAAAATCTTTTTGGATAAGCATCTAAACATATTCAGGCATCACATTTGATACCTGGAATTTTATTGTTTTACTTAATATTAACTTTGAAATAAATCAGCTCTAGTAGATAAATCTAGGCAAGGGCATTGCTGCCACAGCTTCCAAAAGTACTAATAATTTACCAAACTTCTGGATGGTTTTGTTGGAAATGTGAGGAAATAATTGGATTATCTTTGTTTTCATCATGGGTTATAGCACACTTGCTCATGAGGATGCTATTTTTTGGCACCCTCTTCTTTCAAAGCTGGATGGACAAATTCAATCACTCAGCCTTGACTGCTCTTTCTTATCAATTATGTAAGCTCATGCTATTCTCCAGGGGACAGTTAAGACCCCCCCTAATCCAAACTGACTGAGGGATGACACTGGAGACTTCCCCCAGTCTACTGGCACCAGCCAGGCTTCCCTAAGGGTAAGAGGTGTTAATCTGAGTGGCAGGATTAACTTCCCTGGATTTCTGGCTCCAGCATCAAACCCCAAACCTACGTTCTCTTCCTAAGGGTCAGTAGTATTTCCCAATTTTGAGATGAAGAAATAAAAGCTCTACCCATACAACTTCTTAATATTTTTGAGACAGAGTTTTACTATACTTCTCAGGTTGGCCTTAAACTTTTAATCCTCCTGTTCCAGTTTCTAAATATTGATACTTCAGACATGTACCACACATCTGGGTTTGTCACATAAATTAGAGATAGAAGGAAAATGACAGAAACTTGAGCTTGCCTGAAAGAATGAGTTTACTTTCCATTATCCTATATCACATTTGGGTTAATACTGGGTGTGCATGTAAGATGAACTTATTGCAAAGTTAAAGCCTAAGAGGCTCTGTCCCACTACAAAAGGTAGCCCTCCTCGCTCGGTCTCTCTCTGTGTCTCTCCCCCTCTCCACCATTTCTCAATCTTTTCCTGCTTGCACATGGCATAAACTCCCTCCCCCTCTCTGTCTCTCTCTCTGTCTCTCTGTCTTTCTGTCTCTGTCTCTGTCTCTCTCTGTCTCTCTGTCTCTCTCTCTGTCTCTCTCTCTGTCTCTCTCTCTGTCTCTCTCTCTGTCTCTCTCTCTGTCTCTCTCTGTCTCTCTCTCTCTCTCTCTCTCTCTCTCTCTCTCTCTCTCTCTCTCTCACACACACACACACACACACACACACAGTTTCCGCCACATCTCCAAAGTCATCAGACCCACTACCCTAACAAATGCCAAGTAAGTAAGGAACTGCTTTCTGACCTTGCCTTTGCAAAGAATCCATAGAAAAACAGTCTGCCTTGTCCTGGGGAAACTTTCACGTTAAGAAGTAAGACGCCAACAGCTTCCCTGAGACCCATTTTTCCTGAGATTAATGTCAGGCCTCCCATGTTTCCTAATGAAACCTGACACTAACTGAGAAAAATGGACACATTAATATTGAGTTCATTAGTAAATAGATTACCCAAATGTTTGGGGTAAAGAGAGGGGAAGGTGAAGCGAGATGGAGAAAGGGGGAGAGAGGCGCATATACGACTCAGCTATTTTGACAGGCGCCTCTCCGAGGACCATGGGCTGATCAAATATTTATGGGTTTTAATGCACCAATCTGTTAAGTCAGGAAACATTCCCCTTTACCAATTTTTTAAAAAAGATTCCCATCAGATGCCATAACATTTCACTTAAATGATAACTGAATTCCACAGAGGAAGAGGCATGGCTGAGGACATGACCTTTGTCTTCTGGATAGGAGGTACTAGTGCCTACTTTCTCAAGACATCACACCCTCAGCCTCTCAAACCAAGAGAAGAGATGAACAGGAATATATCTAAACGGTGGTTGTACAGGAAATCAGTCTGAATCCCTTGCTAACTTCCTCCTACCCTGCTAAAGAAGCCAATGACCCAATAGACGCCATTGTCAATCTTACGGATCCCCATGAGGACAATAAACTCAAGATGAAAGCAACAGCCAAGAGAGTGGGAGTCTGGCTCTGGCTCTGCCCCTTTCTCCATGTAGCATTCCTCACCTCTGGCCTTTGCAAAAAAAAAAAAAAATGCTGAGGGAAGCCCTTGCCTCTCACAAAATCACTGCCATCCTACTCAAATGGTACCATGAGAAGAGATACTCAGTATAAACTGTCAAGTGTCATAAAAGGAGCAACATTGCCTTTTTTATATAAGACATCTCTAACCTTTCCCAAGATTCTGTGTCAGCTCTACTAAGTAACTATTCAAGGAGGCCTTTCTTTCTGCCGGCTTCAACACACACAGGAGCAACCAACACTAAGCCAGACCCTCACTAGATAACTCCCAGGGCCTTTGCATGGCCAGGAACACTTTGATGAGACTTGGGGAGGGAAGAGGTTTATGTAGCTCCACCACAGTGCTGGGTTCCCCAGATATCCAAAATCAACCCTTGATTATAAGGCCAGAATAGATGGAATAAGAGGATCAGATGATCTCTCAGAATTATTGTTCTTCTTAGTGCTTGCATGTCCCTTAAAGTCCTTGAGCAAATGAATCTCACGTCATGCTCGGAGGACACACTTAATAATAGTGAGGATAGAGAGAAAGAAGGAAACAGTCCAGGTAGAAATGGACCCCTGAGAAGGAGATGTTCATGATTCAAATAGTTTCTTTTCTGCTTGCTGCGTTTCACTCTGTCATGGGTACTTTATTCACTGAGATAGGAATGATCTGCCAAAACATTTTTACACACAAAAGATGGGATACACAAGCAGGTGGTGAGAGACAGAGGCAGACATATGCTCTGAGCTGGAGGCAGAAGCTTGCCTATTCTTCATAAGCAGAAGGTTAAGAAAACAAATGAAAAAAAAAAGAGAAAAAGAGGAAGAGGATGAAAAGGAAAGCAGTAAACAATCACACAAAGCCAATGCCACATTCAAATCAGTTTCATTGTATTGCAAATGGCAGTGACAGTTTCTTACAGGGCAAGGGAAATCCTTTCAGAAGGATCTTCTTACATGGTCCTCTTGCCACCCAATTTATTAGCGGGGGTGAAGGGGAGCATGAAATAAATGTCTAGAGTACATAGGAGGATACAAAAAAGGAAGCAAAAAGAAAATGGAATCTGTTTTCCAAATCTTCAGATGTGACTCACTAACTCCATTGTGAAAAAGTGAGAGGTCACTGAGGAGTTCATGTCTCATCTATCCTCGGCATAATGGGAAAATCCTTCCTTCTTCCCGAAAAATATCTGCACAAACTATGCGCCACATGCATTCAATTCCATTAGTGGTAATGGAACAAGATTGTTTCAGAAGTTGTTTTCAATTGCTTGAGTGCATCCTTCGTTTAGACAAACAAGAATAGATGAGCTATTAGACTGAATTTGAAGGGTTGACTCAAGTTTGCAGTGTACTCATAGGCCAGGTGGAGGCCTGGTCAATGTCTCTCCCAATGGCTGAAGAAGTAATATTCAGCAGCAGCATCTCATGTCATAGATTACAAAACAGAGTGCAGCTCTTCATTAACTGCTGTTAACTGAATACAGGGTCAGAATGGTCCACTCCCACCAAGTGTGGATAGGATCAGATTCAGAGACCACAACAGAACATACACAATAAAGTGCCAGATGGTCAGAAGTGTGAATCTCCCATTCTGCCACTTCTAGCTGCTTGACTCTAGGCAAGTCACTTAGCTTCACTAAAACTGAGTTTTATCCTCTGAAGAAAAAAAAATGAACAAAGGCAATACAACTTGGTTGGAATCATGTATGTGTCAAGGATGGTAAAAAGCTGGTTGGAAATCATATAGAAATCGAGAAATTCTAATTAGCACTGCTTTGAAACTTCTCCAAGCAAGTCCTTCTACTGAACATCTTCCTCTCTGTGTGATTATGGTGGGTGTAAGTTGTCTAGTACCTCAAACTCAACTCCTAGTACTGAGCTAACTGAATAAGATTATTTGACCACACATCTCCTCTGGATGGGTCCTGTTTCCTTGCTTGTAAAGCAAGAGATGGAACTCATGTCTGACTTGGTAATTTGCAAACTGTGGTTTCAGAATAGAATTATATTTTAAACATGTACTGCTTTTGGCTCATGCTCTTTGTAGATTGCTTTTCTTTTCTTTATGTCATTATCTTTACATAGTTGTAAAAAAAGATTTACCATTTAACAACGCAGTTTATGACTACATTATATTGATCAATGTCACCCCTTGCAACATTTTCAACCATACCTCCCCTGCCCACCCTCCCCCCCACTCCCCTTAATTTGGTAGGATATACATTGGATTCTTGACTGAATTCTCCACATCTCCTCTTCATTTGTCTACCTAGTTCTCCTTGATCCCACCCCACTCCTTTCAAGTACCTGCCTCCTGGCATTTATTTTGCTGAGCTTTGATTTGGCCTTTCTATTTGAGCTATCCCTTGAATCTACCATATTTCAGTTAGTACATTTGTATGCATTTACATATGTGGGGCTTGAAATCAGGCCTTGAGCTTTCTTAAGGATAAAACTCTACCACTTGAGCCACAGCACTACTTCTGGCCTTTTCCATACATGAGGTACTGAGGAATTGAACCTAGGTTTTCATGTATGCTAGGAAAGCACTTTACCACTAGACCAAACTCCTGGCCCCCATATTCTCTTATAAATACATAAATTAAATCTATCTTCATCCTGTAAGGGAGAACATGCATCCTAAACAAACCCTTCATAGAAAATGAGAAAGCTGAGTGCAGTGGCTCACGCCTGTAATCCTAGCTACTCAGGAGACTGAGATCTGAGGATTGCAATTCAAAGCCAGACTGGGCACTAAAGACCATGAGACTCTTATCTCCAATTAATCACTAGAAAAGGGGAAGTGGTGCTGTGGATCCAAGGATAGGGCAGGAGCCTAAGCTGAAGAGCTCTGGACAGCGCACAGGCCCAGAGTTCAAGCCCATGCCCCACCCCCCCAAAAAAAAGAAGAAAGAAAAGAAAAGGAAAGGAGAAAGATGGATATAATAAAATAGTCATAGGCAAGGAGCCTCAGACATATCCATACTCCTGGCCAGATTTAATGGAGTTTCTTGGAAATCAAGAGTATTATAGAATACAGTGAGAGAAAGCAGTGTCTCAATGACAGTGAGATCACATCAAATAACATTCTTCAAGACCACAGGTCAGAAGTGCTGGAATTCTGTGAATCTGCTCTGCTGGACAGCTCCTTTCTTAGCCATCTTCCTAAAGCCACAATGATAGCAGCACCTCCTCCTGGTTCTATACTTTCATTGCCGAAAAGAAATTCTGAAAGGTAGAAGTCTGTTTAATTGGCATTTATTTAGATTGTTCTATTAAATTCCTTGCTTCTTCCATGTTTCAGTGTTTGCTCACATTCCTTGGCTTGTGGTAGAAGCACTCCTAATCATAATGATTCCACTTCCTATGTCTAAAGTCAGCTCTTTCTTCCTCCATTTCTTCAGGATCCTATGATTATTTCAGTACTGGACCACCCTGATAATACAGCAAAATCTCCTTATATCAGCAATATTATCTCAATAACACCTGCAGAGATCCATTTGTTCAGTGTGTGTGTGTGTGTGTGTGTGTGTGTGTGTGTGTGTGTGTGGTGTGTATGTGTGTGTGTGGTGTGTGTGTGTTTATCTATGATCTAGTGGTATGCCTTTTAGCAAGTAGTAACAATAGATAATCATTAAACGATACTTTGAGACTCAGAAACCATGATTAGGCTTGGCATGAGTCACACCACTACATCCTCACCAACTGCCTATGATGTGATTTCAAACCCATCAACACCTGAGAATACTGATATATAGAGAGTGGAGACACTTGACCAAGACTGCTCAGGTACCAAGAAGCAGAAAAAGCTCAATTCAATCTATAGAATCTACCCTCAAGCTCACACTAATTAGACTAGTAGCAACTTTATCTTTCCTACTAGAATATAGATTTTGTAGAAGCTGAGATTTTTGCATTTTTACATCCTTCCTCCACCTTACCCATAATCCATGAGTCCATCAATAAATGAATAATTAAGTGACTAATGAATACAAGGCTAAAATGAGGGAAGAAGAGAAGAGTAGATCATGAAGGCAGGAAGGACAGGTGTACATAGAAAGTAGAGGCACAGAAGAAGAAAGAAGGAAGGAGAAAGAAACTGAAAGGACTCAGAAAATGCCACACAGTGTCTCTTATATAATAACCTCATAGATTCCTAAAACAGAAAAAGCATCTCTGAAGGTGGCTTCATCACCAGTTCCACTAGATGGGGGGAGGGGGAAAGAGAACAGAGAGATACACAGATAGAGACAGAGAGACTGAGAATGAGAACATAGAGGAAAATCTCATTCATTCCCAAAGGTAACACTAATAGAATATTAAGTCTTATACCACTGCACAGCTAATAAGACTTCAAAGCTCAATATGCATGAAAATGAATCATGCAGGCAGTTTAGGTACCATGTAGTGAAGCTGATGGCAGTGCTGGCACTGCAGAGATTCACCAAGCCAAAAGGGATTCCAAGACCCCAGATGCTTCATTCCATGCCTCGCCCCAGCTACATCCATCGTAGAATTCTAAGAGTCCTCACAAGGTCCTACATGAGACCTATGATTCTCCACAGAGAATCTGGAGAGCAGAGGACAGACCACAAATGGCCAGGATGGTCTGGGGCAAGTGTACATTTAACAGTTATGCATACACACACATACACACACATCACGGAATGATGAAGAACCATGGGTAACATGGCTTCCTGTAGAAGGAAGCTGTATTTCCTTATGCAGTCTGTCTTCATGCTCCTTGATGATTTATTTTGTTTTCATTTCTTCATCCTTGAGCCTAAAGCTACGAAAAGAGGAAAGAATGAACATGCTTTTCACTGTAGACCTGAGACTAATGAAAAGCATGAAGCCAGAGGAAGGGAGGGGAAGGAACGGGTTAGGCAGAGGTGTGGGCCGCAATACTGATGTGAAAGCTGCCCGCCAATTGCTCATATTTTTTTCCTAAGGGCACCAATGTATTTTTCATCCACACATAAATTAGCTTTATTTATTTATTTTCCCCAGAATCTGTGTCTCGGCACTGACACATGCAGCTCACACAATTGTGGGGGACCTTTTCTCCCCTTCGTGTATTGATAGGTTGTAGATAAAAAAAAATTCAAGACCCCAAGGCAAAGTGGATTAGTGGTGTGGAGGTCCACTGACACAAAAGAGGTTGATTTTCCTTGAAGCTGTTTTTCAAAAGGCAAACAAGCCAGGAGGCAACAGTCTAGAGCCAAGTCTATGGCCCAACAAATTCTCTAGCAGAAAAGGCTTGATTTTAGTACTCACTCTCTGGTTTTGGGTATGCCATTTTTCTCTTTTCACATTCATTCTTTCAATCATTCAACCTATATGCATGGACATGGACACAGAAGACATCCTGAGTGGTCAGTAGACCGCAAACAGATAAAATTCCGGCCCTGACAGAATTATAACCAGAACAGCAGACATACAAATATGAATTCTGAGCACAGTTGCCTTCTTGAGAGCCTTCCCTGTACCTGACTCAGTTTTACACACTGTAAAGGTAGTAAATCACTTACTCTTCACAAAAACCCCACTGTAAATCTCTAGCTAACAGATGAGGAAAGTGTGACTCAAAGAGGCTAGAAACTTGCCCAAGGTCACACAGATGGTAGATGGCAGAGCTTAGTTTTCAAATCAAAGCAGTCTGGCTCTTATTCAAAGCCAAGAAAAACAAGACAAAACAAAAGCAAATGCAAAGCAAACATTAATAGGATGTAATGATAGAAAGTGAGAGCTACACTGGGCAGGGTATGAAGGAGAAAAGTAACATTTCAAAGAGAGGAGGTAACAGGTAAGATGCAGCCACTCATGAGCAAAATAACCAACATTGTTTTAAGTAAATATGTGCCAGGCAAGATGGGGAAATGCCAGTATTTCCCACTACTTGATAGGCTGAGGCTGGAAGATCACAGGTTTGAGTCCATACTGGACAACTTAGCATGAACTTATCATAAAAAAATAAGTAAAATAAAAAAGAGATTGATGGGTACCTCTGTGGTAGTTAGCTATTCATATACAAAGCCCTGGGTTCAATTTCAAGTCTCACAAAAAGAAAAAAATAAGAAACACGTATACTTTCTTATTATTCTCTTTTTTTAACTTTAATTCTTTCTCGATTCTACTCCACTTTTTTCTCTGTGCTGTCTCACTTCTATCTCCAATAGCTTACATCCTTCAATTTCCTCTGTTTCTATCTCTTTATTTTCATTTGTTAGACTCTATCCATCAATTATCTGGATTTTCTTCCACTTCCCTTTCTGGCCTCTACTTTAATCTTCATTTGTCAACTAAGTAAAGTAAGAGGCAGAACAATGAAGGAGAAAAGAAATGATTGTACCGGAAAATTTCCATATATATATATATATATATATATATATTTGCTAACCATCTGCAGAGACTCAGGAATGTTTCTAAATATTCTCAAAGCTATGTGGCCCATGGGAAAAATTAGTAGAACTATTTTGCACTCTCTTTTTTTCAGAATGTTATGCTATCAGAGTTTGGGTCACCTTTTGTGAAAGATTTTCAGATCTCAGTCAAGGTAAGGCATAAAAATAAAGAAACAGAATATGATCTTACTGAATTATGAACTTGACTGCCAACATTTGTTAAAAATCAGTCAATACACCAGACAGCCAACCAACAAACCAACTAGTCAGCAAGACATAAACCTGCCAATCAAGCAACCAACCAATTAGCCACACAGACACCTAACTAAGCATCCATCCATCCAGCCATCTAGTCATCTACCCATCCAATCAACCAATCAACCAGACAGGTAGCCAACCAACCAACCAACTAACCAGCTAGTCAACCAACCAATTAGCCACACAGCCACTATTCATCCATCTATCTATCCATCCATCCTTCTAATCATCCATCCATCCAACCAACCAATCAATCAGACAGCCAACCAACCAATCAATTAGCTCCTCAGCCACACAAAACTAACCATCCATCCACCCAGCTAGCCAACCAACCAACCATCCATCCAACTAACTAACTGGCCAGCCAGCCATTCAATTAGATAACCAACCCACCAACGAACAACAAACAAAACTCCTAAGCCTGTGCTCTTTCTTAGCACTCGTATCATGTTAACTCTACTAAGAGCTGCCTGATCTTGTCAATTTGGTTTTGTGTCAATCTTGTCATTTGAGGACACAACAACTGATGAAAAATCATGAACAGAATTTAGGCTCCTGAAATACAGAACAGAACTCAGATGCCTGAGATTTTCTTCCTCCATCTCCCTGTGTCAGTGGTATGAATGAATCTACACTAGGCCATTTCTTGTCTCTCAAGGTAATGTGCATAATTACCAAGGCAATTCAGATGAATAACTGCAAGCAATACCTAATCATCTGTGTTTAGGATGTGTGCATTCCCTTTGACCTGCAGGGAAAATGAAACATAAGGTAACTCACCAGACTGATAACCACAAACTATTCTTATTATTTAATTCGTCAGTCTATCTACCACCTAAAGGGTGATGGATCTGCAGTGGATATGACTTGAAATAGAATAATCCTGTCTATGTGGTACCCAAAGACATCCAAGGAGAAAGATTTGGAATGAAAACTATAGAAAATACAGTAGAGATGAGGTCAAGGAGAAATAGCACATATAATATTTCTCCAATGTGACTGAAGGGATAAGGGGCTGAAATTAATTTCCCTCTTTACTCAGAAACTTTTGGAAAGCTAGGTTTTTGGAGAAATTTTGCCCATAAATACATTGTTCTGCTCATTAGTTCTCCATAGTTACAGAAGCATTTTCCCATATCACCACCTGGGAGTCTGTCCAAGACTCAAGAGTCAGCTCTTCATTGAAAATTTTACATGTTAGACATTTTAAGTCTCCTGAAATTTTCAGTGCAACCCTATATGTAGGCTCTAGAATTATGTCATTTTATAAATAAGGAAATAATGATACAGAGAGGATAAAATTTACCCCCAAATCATACAGTTTTATACTACTGCATTTTTCTTTTATAACTGCAGGTATTTCTATTACACACACACACACACACACACACACACACACACACACGTACAGAAAATATATTTTCCTAGAAATAAAACAAAATAATCACTACGTAACCATTAATAACACTGTGGCTATAGCCATACGAAGGTAGAAGCACACGTCAAGGGCTGAGAATGGCTAAAAGGGAACAGGAGAGTCCATTTTATTTCATGACACTATATAGAGCTTCAGTCCTGGAAGACTAGCATACACATAATAGAGCATAGAAGGCCTAGAAACTTAGACGTTATGTGTCTAGCTTTCTGAGGAAGTAAATGGGATATTAATTTAGATGCCAAATCACGGTGTTGTGCTGCCTCGTTGGAATCCAGAGGAAATGAGAAAAAAAAATCTAATCACAGAGTCGATTGCTAGATCAGAAGATTATGCTTAACTTACATTCTCATTATTTTTAATGTTTTCCACCAACACTGCACCAAGCTTAAAATCAGAGTGGAGAATGATCTATTTATAAGGACGTAGGCAGGTAATTGGGGAGGCCTGATCAGACTGGGCCCAGGAGTTGAGGTCAATCTGGCTCCTAGGGTGACAGAAGATTAAGCAATCTGGCCAAGAGAAAAATGAAGGTAGGATTC